>NC_090319.1:379714218-380081259 GCF_040869045.1 Eurosta solidaginis
GCGGTTGCCTTAACTTATAGCATAGTCAACAACCACTGATAGCAAACCAATGAAAACACAATAATGGTGCGTTGACTTCTCAACCAGTTTGCGGCAGCACCCATATAAACATTGAATTTGCATTTTTACAATTCAGTCCTCGCAGGTGAGCCAGCGGTAGTGGTTGTCTTGTTAAAGACAAAATACCCACTCCGGCTAGCTAGCTGAGTGGGAGGGGCGCTGTCATGGCGCGGGTCACCCTCCACCAAGGCTGGACGACGAGAGCGGTGTCTTCGGACTATTTTTCCCTCCGTCGCCCACTTTGGTGCTTGAGCGGCCCGCTGCCTCAATGACCACATACCCCCTTCCCCTCAGCTCGGGTTGCGTGGCAGGGGCGCCGTCATGACGCGAGTCACCCTCCACTAAGGCTGGACGACGAGAGCGGTGTCTTCGGACTATTTTCCCTCCGTCTCCCACCTTGGTGCCTGAGTGGCCCGCTGCTTCAATGACCACATACCCCCTTCTCCCTCAGCTCGGGTTGCGTGGCAGGGGCGCCGTCATGGCGCGGGTCACCCTCCACAAGGACTGGACGATTAGAGCGGTGTCTTCGGACTAGTTTTTCCTCCGTCGCCCACCCTGGTGCTTGAGCGGCCCGTTGCCTCAATGACCACATGCCCCCTTCCCCCTCAGCTAGGATTGCGTGGCAGGCGCGCCGTCATGGCGCGGGTCACCCTCCACCAGGGCTGGACGACGAGAGCGGTGTCTTCGGACTACTTTTCCCTCCTTCGCCCACCCTTGTGTTGAGCGGCCCGCTGCCTCAATGACCCAAAGCACCCCTCCCCCCAGCTCTCGGCTGGCCGGAGCGGTGGGACCACTCCCACTAGTTTGCTAGGGAGAAGAGGGTGCAAGTAGGGAGGCGGGGGTGTCCAGCGGAGAAACCAGCACTAACCGAGTCCTCGCAGTTTCTCCCGCAGATGAATGACCCCGCCGATTACCGAGCCTGCCGAAGACGTTCGATCAGCCCGATCCTGCCGAAGCCGACCGACCAACACAAGCCCGCTGGTACGCCCATCCCATCCCGCCTGGAACACGCAGCCGCTGTCCAGGTAAACCCCGTCGCCAGCCTATCTCCCCTCTCACCCCGGTCCTGGTACGCGCTCCGTAGCCCACCGCCGTTGCATCCGTCACGCCGCTGCTACGACGACCGTTGGCCGTCTGCCATCCTACCGCCGTCAAGCCGCTGCTTCTATCCCGCCGCTGCTTCCGTACCGCCGCACCAGTCCGTCCGTTACCCGACCGTTCAATCGCCCTACCGAACCTCCTCTACTCCAACGACCGTTAGCCGCCGCTCCGCCCCCTCGCCATCTTGCGACGGAAAGGTGCTGCCCGCCTAATATCTCCAGCCGTGTGTGCGTGTGTTCGTAACACATAAATATCGTGTATTTATTCAGTAGGGGTTTGTGGGACCTTTACTTGACTCTGGATTGACTGAGCGTTATACCAGCCTTAGACAAAACCCACCTCATACTATATACACTATTACACACAGATAAGCATCTGTTCATTTAGCTATTTTTTCTTTACATTTAGCTGGAATCTCTTCTATTTTAGGAGCAGTAAATTTATTACTACCGTTATTGATATACGATCATGATTTGTGACGTCTGTGGGAAATGCAGTATCAGATAATTTGCCTAAATAAATGTGAAATGAAAATTTGGATTAGTCGCACGGTACACACACATATACGCTAAGTCGTAGGAATTGCCTTATCAGCAGCTCTTATTTGTATGAATTATAATTTAGACGCATTTTGTCACAGGGTGCACATTAAGTGGTTTGCACGTTTTGGCATTGCAATTGTTGGCTATTTACACTACAGTTGCCCTAGGTCCATTTTCCTATATGATGATTTTCCCTTATTTGACACAGGATGAAGGAAAAGCGTTCCCAAAAACGTCTCACTTGGTCCGCAATTTCGGACTTTTATCGGACTCATAATTAAGAGCGCTTCGAAAATATTTCAGGGGTGATTTAAAAAAAAAAATGACAAAGAAAAGCGTTCAAATTTAACCAAATTTTCATATTTAAAAAAACGTTCAAATAAAACGAATTGACAGCTGGAGAAAGATAGCAAAGGTAAGTTACTACACTTTTTAGTATTACCATTTGTATGTATTCATGAAAAAGACACTTTTGTCTTCAAAGCTCTCAGCTGAGTATGTAATGTTCAGTTACACCCGAACTTAGCCTTCCTTACTTGTTAAAATTTATTTTCTCCCAATTTAAATTGGATACTTTTATAAAATAAATACTGTATGAGCTTTCGGTCATTGATTATGTGAAATAGTGAAATACCTAGAATTGTGTCTAATATGTGGATTAGCTGAAGTAAATATATAATTTAATGTATGCTATTACATTCGTGTATTGTTTTATTTAATATAATGATTTAATATGAACAAAGCTAAATCATACATTAAATTGCTTTGAAAAGAGATTATATTTATATGTATTTAAACTTTAGCCACCTTACAACAATTTGTATCCTTTAGAAATTCTATAAAATTAATTAGCCAATTTCCTTCGAAATTTCATTCGTGATTCAAAATAAATAATGCAATTGTAACAAATCAGAGGTAAGAGCAAGAAGTTTCTTTGAAATATTTCCACTTAAGCGCATTGCCCTATTTATGCTAAGCACTTTTACTTTGAAGTGAGTTTCAATACCCAGAAAGCCTAGTCGAAGAAAATATTTCTCACATAATTCTTATTGTGCGTTTCGCACACTCGGAAACATTTGAAATTTTTACTCGTTCTCTTTACTACCTTTCAATATACGCCTTTTCCGATTTTCACTTAATTCTCCCTTTTAATAGCCACACCGGTGCGGCAAGCAGTGCCTGAACAGTGAAGTGCGTCAGTTGCACGCTTCAGCGATTATGGATAAATTTGAATGGGTTGCAGCCTTTAAAGTCATTGGCTTATTTGTAATATTGCACCATTGGGTGAATGAACTTAAACAACAACAACAACTCGGGTAATTACAATAAGAAAAACTAGCAACATTCCTCGAACATAAAAGCGTATATTTACCATTTGTGTAAAAGGTATGCAAAGGCCACAGAGTAAACAAATGAGTGGCTTTGTTGAAAATTTGGCAACGCCAGACGAATGAGTGCATACGCGAAGTCACTTGGGTTTACCGTTTCGTTACATTGTATACATGTACATATTTATTTATATAAACACAAAACGCTAAAAGAGCTTAGAATAAACCCGCAGTAGGTACATATGTCTGATGTAGGTTAGGTTAGGTTGAACTGGCCGGTTCATGTGGACCTCACATAAACTAAATAAGTCCGTAGTGTTACCAGAAATTTGTTTCAACGAACAAACTAAAAAACCCTATCAAAAACCAGGACCAATGTTATAAAATAACTCCGTCCCCTTGGCAGATACTAGAAGCTTCCTAGGGTTTAAGCCACCTGCTGCTTCTAGATCTGACAGCTGTATCACTCCTAATAGCTGGAGTCTTAGCCTGGCAAGCTATAGTCCTCTCTTTTTAATGATAGAAGCAACTTTGTTAGTCTAAGGTTGTAAGACCTGCACATAATCTTCGACACTTTACAACCCCGCGCTTGAACCCACGCCTTTCCTGCTTCGTCGATCATATGCACCTCTCGCCTTCGCTTAATTTCGCCCGGTCTAATTGGGATGTCTACGGAACAAGCTTCAAGGGGTACTCTCTTTTTAGCTAGTTCATCTGCTTTTACATTCCCATCTATCCCCATGTGCCCTGGGTCCCAATTTGATGTATGCTTCTCCCTATCCCGATTCTCTCCAGGGACTGCTTACACTCTAACACGCATTTAGATGCTGTGCTATGTGAGGCTATTGCCTTAATTGCTGCTTGACTGTCAATATAAAAGTTAACACGATTGCAGCTTGGGATATTTCCTTCCAAGGTTTCTTCTGCTATGGTTACGGCTACTATTTCCGCTTGGAAAACGCTACAGTAATCCGACAGCCTGTAGGATCTGTTTATTTCCGGATCAGCACAGTATACCGCAGACCCTACTCCTTCCACTACTTTGGAACCGTCTGTGTACACATGTATCGCCTCGTCCGCCATTTGAGCACCCTTGCGCCAACCGTCCACCTCTATTGTGGCCTTAAGATTGCCCTCGAAGCGCAAATAAGGAATCAGGTAGTGTGTTCATCTTGTGATTGATGACTCTACACTACTCTCGTCGTATGGTCGGCGCTCAAGTTGCCTCGAGCCACCGAGCCTGGTTGCATTTGTTAACGCTATGTCCTTTGCTACCAGGTCTAATGTAAAAAGTGCCTTAAATTCGAATGCTACTCCTGCGTTATTACCAATGAATCAAAGAAATAACAATCCTCGAATGAGAATTCTTTTCTTCAATGACAACCTCGGCAAATCTTTAAAGAACTTTTTTGTTTAAACCTTGATATCAAAGTGACATGGAAGGTACATACTCTGTTAGGAGAATGTGCTGAAGCCCGGCTGTTTCAATTGGTTGATGTCACTCGTTCGTTGACGTCAAAATCATAGAACAACACCAACAACATACGATAGACGGTTGGAGGCAAAAGGATGACATGGCCTTGCGCCGTTTATTATAGTGGCCATATGAACAAATGCGTAATTCGCAGACGGAGTGGTAGTTTTGTTGAGGGGAAAGTAACTTCGTCGTCAAGTACAGGCTTCCATCACAATGCATGGGTGCCCCGCCGCGATCAGCAGCTATGACCAGTTTTTTAATATATCCTTTATAAGAGCGTATGCACCAATAGATGATGCAAACGACAATGGGCTTAGAAGGTGTATTCCTGACGTAAGAAGCGACAAAAATACCCAAATAATTCGATGGGTTGCGCAGTGCGACCCTTGCAAGTGGATGTCGGCGTAATTTATAGCTTCTCCAGCCCAATTTTCAATCTCCCCTATCTGTGGCGTATCATGTTTCTTTGGAAGCTGAAGGTGGAGGGCGAGATAACCTAGAAGTGTCAATATGGTCACATTTAATCGTTCCCGAAATAGTCCGGCTTTTTCCTCAATAGCCTTGTTACTGGAACGTGCGAATCTATATCCAGCAAAGACTCATCAATATCGGTAACTCTCCCTAAAACCTCCGATGAGTATCTTTATCACTACAACAGCAACAACAACTATAAGGAGACGGACTTCTTCTATGAGGCACTAAAAAACCATCCTATGACTGCCCCGACCATCATATTAAATTCATGCTGGCCAACTTCACATACAGAAATATTATCCTCTACTACGTAATAATTCCAAGGTTTTTGACTTTGCCGCCCCTCGAAATATGATCATCGGTAATAACAGGTTTCATCACTAAAAGATACACCAAGCTATTTGCATATAACTTGATCGAAGAACATGAAACCAAATCAACCACGTCGTGAGTTACGGCAGACATACTTCCAGTGTCATGCACTCTACGGGGTTCAAATATCAACTCGGACAACTTCCTTGTGACATAAAAGACACGTGCATGCCTCTGTGCAGCGAAGAAAGTGCTCACAGTTACACAAGCAACGTTTACCAAAAAATTCTGCGTATGAGACAAAGTTTCAAGATCTGGGCTGGTTACAGCAGGAATGATTATGGGGACTTAATGCCTAGCGTAGATAGTGTGCTTACATTTTGGAGGGAAAACTTCTCCTTAATGCTAGTTAGCTAGTGACGTAAAATACGATTGAGCACCCGACTATGACGCAATCGGAGTGAAAATAGCCTGGCTAGGGAATACCAAAGCGCACGCTTAAAGAAGAACTACCCGCCGTTCTGTTCAAAGGCGGAGGTGAATAGCTGAAAAAAACATACTTCAATTCCTTGAAAATGTCCTCTTCTAAACTAACAAAATATGCGATCCATCAAGCCTCTCTTAGTACAAAAATACTGAAGCCCAAAAGCAATTTCTTGTTTGCTGTTATATCTGAATTTAAATTCTCTGTATTGCTATGCAATTACATTAAGTAATACTAACAGGAGGAAGACAGTCTGCGAGGCATTCGAAACCAAACGAGGCCTTCATTTCATGTGTTAATCTTTAACCGTATGCTGGAGAAGATCATTCCACCAGCAGAACTAAGCCGCAGCGGTTCGCGCTTGGCAACAACTTCACAGCTGAAAGAAGATATATGGTACTGTATACACTCAGACATGTCTATTATGCAACACACAAAAGCCCAAAGGTTTCGCAGGCTAGGTCATGTTATGTGAATGGAGGAATTCGCTCCAGCCAAGAAAGTTTTTCAATCGACTACCGCATTCAGAAGCAGAGGAAGTAGGATACGCTCACAGAGTTGGAAGTGGTTGATAGAGGAGGACGTAACTTTCACTGTTGCTCCAAACCGGCGTCAGTTATCACGAAACGGGAAATGCTGGCGTGATTAGTCGTAGTCGTAGAACGAGAAAAAAAATTAACAAATCGATAACACAAAAGAAAGAGGAAGGGCTTAAAAAAGAGGACATTCGTGATGGTGATTTTCAAAATCGTGTAACCCAACTACAGTACCATAACAACTTTCAGGTCATTCCCAACATGCGCGTTGATGTAATCAGGCAAAGGCTCAGCCATTAGACCCAATGCTTCGATAAAAATGGGCCCAAAATGGAATGCGGTATTAGTGCAAGGATTTTCTTCAAACAGCTTTACGTCTACTATTCTTATGTATCCCAAAATAAACTGGTATATTCAATGCAGAGTTACTAGTAATAAAGAGGGACTATTTCTCCGTTTTGGAGAGTTCTGTTAGCCCGGTAGGTCTTGTGGCACTGGATTCATATTATATGTTTTTCATGTCATCGACAACTGATAAAGGGTCCTGCAATTTGATTCGTCGTCACAGTCACATTAACGGCAATCGGAAAGCGTTTAAATATAAGAGCAGGATTTTGTCAGACATTTTCTTGAATGACGGAAGTAGAAGCTGCAGCAAAGGGTTGTAAAGGGATGGTTACCGAATTATTTCTTAGAACGTACAGCCTTTTGAATATCAGCTACCTTACTTTAGTAGTTCCATGCTTATACCACTTTAATGCAAATAAAACCGATATTTTGAAATTTTTCAGAACGCACTGGCACTGGATAGGATTAGAGGACAATATCTCAGGTATACTCCTGTTTAGCAAGCTGTCAAAGTAAAACAAAAGTTCATGAAAAACACGTTTTCGACGGACTTCATAACTCAAGGATATTAAAACTGGGAAGTTCCTCAAATATAAAAGTACAATTACATAATTTTAGGTAGCCGGAATTCCCGTGTTAGTTCTTTTGTTTATTCAAGAATTGTGTGGTGAGACGGGACCTTTTCTTCGCAATAAACCAGCCAATTTCTCTCCCTTCAAATTGACCCGGTTAGGAGATGACAGGCGTGGTGTGTTGCCGTACTGCCCAAGTCATCTAAATGCCCAAGTGCCAATGATTGAAGTTAGAAAACAGTAAACGGGTATTTCTTAAATTAAACTTGTTTAACAACTTTCTGCAAATTAATTTGTTAAGCTATGCAATCAGGTCAAATTTTCATTTAATTTCACTTTCATTTCCAAATGCACAATCACCAACAGATTCACGCTTATGAAAACGAGTTGAACTGCATTTATGCTGCGCTAGCCATAATTCATATCATAATTATGTACTTGGTTATACATATAAGATTTGAGTAACATTTACATGCATGATACATATATACATATATAAATGTGGTTTTGTCTGTTGGTTTGTTTATTTGCAAAATAAATTCACAGCAATTTGCCCTTTTTACGATTTCCTTGTTTACATTTTGACTTATGAGCCGTTCAACCTCAGGTTACGCCCATACAATTACTTGTGTAAGCAGTGTATATGTATATATATTTTTATGTGCATTATATCAATGTATGTATGTGTGAACGTACTCGCATATTTATGTATGTATTTGCTTGCTTCGCTATGCATGTTTGCATAAAAATTAAGAGCATCACATTTGTCTGCCTTGATTAATGCTGGAATACATGTACGACGTACATTGTACATTGTACGTACATACATACACATGAACATTGTGCATATATGCATTTATGTATGAAGCTGATGGTGCATTATTTAATGGTATTGTTGTTGTTAGTATTTTTACGCCTCATTTCAGGCAATTCAACTACAAATATAATTTGTATACGCACTATCAACTTCGCCCAACATAACATAAAACAAGTAAGGACTGGACTGTCTTCGGCTGTGCTGAACCCTTCATACCTTTCACGAATGGGGCTGAATGATAATCCTATCCCGTTCGTAATCTCCAAATAATCGGATGTATAAGATAAGAAATATGAAGTGAACAGATGTACATACCTAAACGATTTTTAAGATAAATATAAAATAAACAAGTAAAGGTGTCTATGTTCATGGGCGTGGTCTTTAACAGGTCTCGTTCATTTTTCCTAAAAATATTTCCTGCTATAGGGAAAATTTGTGTACCCAATTTTATTACGATCCGTTAATTTTTCTTCGAGTTAGGGCTCCCGCAACATAGAAAATTGCTTAGTAATAAAAGGGTTGGTGCCACGCCCATTTTTTTTTAATTTGAAGTTTTTCCTTTTTATTGTTATAACGCCTCTTGGGAAATGAAATACCATTGATATAAAGCTCTTTTTTACAAAGATATAGCTTATTTTATTCCTCCACGACCTTTTTTAAAATCTTTTATATAAAAGTGGGCGTGGTCCTTAACCAATTTTGTTAAATTTTCTTCAAGTCATTCCTTCTAGTAAAGACAACCTTCCTGCCGAATTTTGTTACGATAGGTTTAACGATTTTTGATTTATGATTAATAATATTTGTAAAATTGATTTTATCATAAGTGGGCGGTGCCAGTCCCATTTTGAAAAATTTTATCGAGAGTATCAATATCAGTCCTCGTGTCAAATTTCAACAATCTATGTGTATTATTTACTAAATTATCAGGTTTTTTGTGTTTTCCAAAATGTTATATATATAAAAAGTGGGCGTGGTTATCATCTGATTTCGCTCATTTTCAATGCCAGTCTATCATGGGTCCAGATAAGCTCGTGCGCCTAATTTGGTGAAGATATCTCAATATTTACTCAAGTTATCGTGTTAACGGACAGACGGACGGACCGACGGTCGGACATGGCTCAATCAAAGTTTTTTTCGACACTGATGATTTTGATATATGGAAGTCTATAACCATCTCGATTCCTTTATACCTCTACAATCAACCGTTAACCAATCAAAGTTAATATAATCTGTCTGCAAAGCACTCTGAGTATAAAAATTGCAAAAAAAACCCCTTATCTGAACGATCGGTTGTATGGGATATATATTATATAAAGCTGCTATCGAAATGATTTTTACAGGAAATCTTCTATAATATATTAGAAAATATATCACCAAGTTTAACGGTTTTATATTGAAAACTAAGGGAGAAATGACCAAAAATCTTTCCATCTGAACGATCGGCTGTATAGGATAGGGATATACTATATACATATAGCTCCGACCAAAGAAATCTTCTATGATATTGTAACGAATTTTACTTGCAAATCCTCTTATTTCCAATCTTCTGTTGAGTTCGAATCACTAAACTGTTGAATAAATAACTCCAATATTGAATAATGGAAAAATGGCCTTTATTAAAGTACTTCACAATAACACTCAACCTGTGCAACGAAAAGCTTAATAACCAAACTGATAGCTCAAATGAAATTCCACTATTCAAAATAATACTGCTATTGCTCGCTATATATCGTCTTAGTCGTAACTGCTTGACAACTCAAATCAAACTCCAGCTCCTCGCCATTACTGTCGCGCCTTTTATACTTTTTGATTTCTAATTGCATAATTCTAGGCTTTTCCATTCCAGAACTTACTAGTTAGTTTCGGCTACAAAATCGCCAGCCACAACTACGTGCACAAATTATTGCCCTCTCTTGTGACAACTCAGATAAGATATATGCATGTGTTTGTGCATTGCCGCTCCACTGCTCGCATACGTACATATGTGTAGACGCAATTATTTATTCGTTTATGTAGATACATAATGATTGAATTATTGATGTGAATGTTTGTAGTTTATAGTCTCTCGAGTACACATAGGCGTATAAGTAAATGCACCTGTGTGTGACATCTCTCTGGGCTGCCTTATATATGCGTATACTTGATTTGATTATTGACGTAAATACTGCTTAGCGTGGCCTTAGTGATGGTATAGCTTAGTGATGTTAATATCCGTGACAATATATTAGAATAAATATCACCAAATTTAAGGTTTTTATATTGGAAATTAAGGGAGAAATGGCTAAAAATCTTTCTATCTGAACGATCGGTTGTATGGGATATATACTATATAGCTATAGCTCCGATCAAAGTGATTTTTTCAGAAAATCTTCTATGATATATTAGAATAAATATCACAGAGTTTCACGTTTATACTATCTAAATTGCTGCAGGAATTACCAAAATCGTCTTATCTGAACGATCGGTTGTATGGAAGATATATATATTATAGTAGTCCGATTCTACTGGATCCGACAAATGTCTAATATAATACAAAAGTACATTCTTGTGCCAAATTTCATTGAGATATCTCAAAATTTGAGGGACTAGTTTGCGTTCAAACAGGCAGACGGACGGACAGACGGACATGGCTATATCAACTCAGTTCGTCTCCCTGATCAATTCGGTATACTTAATGGTGAGTCTATCTTGTATATTTCTCAACGTTACAAACATCGCACCAAAGTTAATATACCATTTCGTGTTCATGAAAGGTATAATGATGGCAAGATTTCGTTTTAACAAATAAGATAGAAAATTATAAAAAGGTAATTTTTTTAATGAAACTTTTAAAACAACATCACCGACACTCACATTGTTTGGTGAGAAGCACAATTTAGTATACTATTTTATTGCACTTTTAATATTTATTATAAAAGAGTGCAAATTTTAAGAATCGTTATGCTATCGTGGATTTTTTAAATATTTTTCTGATGTTCGTTCATGGGTTTTTATACCTACATAGGTAAAATGGATGATTGGTAATACATACATAAATTTTTACTTACGTAGGTTTATGAAAAAAAACCATGCATGAACTTAGATAAAAAATTAAAAACACGCTGATAACAATGTAGAAACTCTCCAATAACCCTTACAAAAACTGCTTCAATGGGTAGATTAGCCAATTTAAGAGTAAAGTTCTCTCTCGACGAAGAATACTCAAACTTATAAAGGCGCTCATCATAACTGTCCTGATGTATGGCTCCAAATCATGTACAGTGTCGAGATAAGATGAGATCGCTCTTGTAGTGCTTGGCGAACATCAAAGGAGGTATAATAATAAGCTAAATGAGACTTACGCATAAATGAATGGTATGGTGATAGTGCAGAGATAAAAACGCTCCGGCCAAGAAGGTTTACCAATCGACAGCGCAGCTCGGAAGCAGAGGGATAGACGGACCACCACTGAGTTGGTATAGCCAGCTGAAGGAAGACTTGGTCTCTCTTGATGCTCTGATGCTCTTAGTTGGCGTCAGGTATCATGAAACTGGGAAAGGTGTGACTTGTTACGAAATGGCCAAAATCGCTGAGGCGGTTTAGCGCAACTGAATGATGAACTATTGTGTGTAGCTTTCAAAAAAATTTTGAAAATGGGCGTGGTTTTGCCACTTTCTTAGGTAATTTCACTATTGTACTATTAATGCCATACAGCGAAAAAAAACTGCTTTTGCCCTATTTAGAACTTTTTGAATAATTTAATGAATGTTAGGAGCGGCAATCTCCAAAGGGACTGTAGGCCGAGCTTCTCTTCCGATTTTTGTCGTGCTTCTTTTAGTTTTTGCTACAAATTCGCGTGACGGGATATACTTGTTTTTATGCCGACTCCGAACAGCATCTGTAAGGTAGATGAGTTTTCACTGAGAAGCTTTTCATGGCATAAATACACTAAACTTGTTTCTTGTTCAAGCCCCATCTGCTCTTCGGTGTGGTAGGCGGCCGCCATAAACCTTTTTACTTTTTGAATATTTATTTCCTCGATCATTATATTAATTTTCATTATTTCTTTTGTACCCATGAACTAAAGACCAAAATCAAAGTGAAGGTGTATGTTTATTCGGTTCTTTAAACCTAGTCCTCAACCTATCTAAGCTCAATAATAAAATACGATAAATATTATTGATACGCCCCAACCCCATTCTAAATGATTTGAAGATTTTAAAACTACAACCAACAGGAAGGAAATAAGTAAGCAGGAAGTAATCAAAACTGTTGAAGCTAAAGTTATGTAAATGGTAAGCTAATAAACAGATAGTAAACCCACACATATACTCCAGTGCCAATTATATTTATTTATTAAAATACACGTACGTTAAGGCGGGTCGATTTAAAAATCGCTCATTGCTCTGGGAAAATCGTATTCTAGGGATCAAAATAAGAAACTTTGCCGAAGGAACCATACCTCTAAAACGAATTCTGATGTCCCCCCCTTTGGGTCGAACTTTTGGATAGGGGCAATTTCAATTCTACCTGCTGTGTCTTGTGGTGGCTTAAAAAAAACAACACAAGCAATTTTACGATCTGCAATTGTGTCACAGTGATACCTTCATCTTTTAAAACGGTTGAATAAAAAACCCACACAACTATGTTTACGACATCACAGTGATGCCTTGGTTTTAAAAGGGGGTTGTAAAAACGCTAATTTCTAATAATTTTTTTTAATTTCTTTTCTATTACTAAGTTAAATTCATTTTTTCATTTACATATATTCTGACTAAATAAATTTCTAAAGAGAAAAATAAACTCCAAAAAGAAAAAACATAGGCATTTCAAAGTGGGATTTTTCAAAATTTTCCCCTACGAACCAAAGGGGGGGACATTAGAATTCGTTTTAGAGATATGGTTCCTTCGGCATAGTTTCTTATTTTGATCCCTAGAATATGATTTTCATAGAGCAATGGGCGATTTTTTTGCCTCTCCACAAATCGACCCGGCCTAACGTACGTACATATATTTACATATGTATATGGCTACCTAACTATAGTTTCACTATGAAAATGTACCGTAAAAACATTTTTAAATGTTGCGTGCATACAATTTATATCTTCATCAAGCATGTTCTCATTTTCGTGTGCATGTTTCTGTGAATATAAATAAAATACTTGTATCTGCACACACGCTAACTAATTGCCAGACAAACAAGTCAAGGTAAAATGCTACAATATGTAGCCAAATAAAACTCTAATGTGAACAATGCAGTG
This sequence comes from Eurosta solidaginis, assembly GCF_040869045.1. NCBI lineage: Eukaryota > Metazoa > Arthropoda > Insecta > Diptera > Tephritidae > Eurosta > Eurosta solidaginis. The sequence goes on from NC_090319.1 coordinate 379,727,510, forward strand.
ACACACATACATACAAAATAATAGATCTACTGACATAATGAGGTGTATCTACGTACGTGTGGGGTGGGTTGTGTGTGTAATACACATGCCTTACGCCCCGATTCTGAGCGTTACCGGTAAAATAGTACGCAGAACATTATGTAACCGAATATCGTTACCAGTTCTTTTATCCGCGATTCTGGCCCAAGTGGTAACGCTGTCATCACCGAAAAACTCACCAGTGTCTGTGGAGAAATTGGAAAGGTAGTTTTCTTCGCTTTCACGGTTGCTCACTCAATAAAATGTACCAGAGAAATAACATTTCACCTAGGGTATAATATATGCCAAGCTATAAAAAGAAAAATGTTGGCAAACACATTGTCGTTAATTGTTGATGAAATAACCGACTAATCAAAAAAAAACTCTTGTTTTATAATATTTTTAACGGCTAGATATTTCGATCGGTTATACAACACTATGTAAAATATATGAAAATAAAAATTGATTCTCGCTTAGCATAGCTTATAGCGAGCACTCTGCCGTGAGCCTAACACTTTCAAAACTTATACAAGGAAATTCTATGCATTACTTCTCGTTTGGCACGTTGATATTTAAATCTTTCTCACCCAGCTCAATTAGTTCAAGGAATTCTAGGACTATTGTGGTGTTAAGCCACGCAAAGTAATTGAAAATTAAGTATCTTGGCACAAGAAATATTTAACTGGAAGACAGAAAGAAGCAAATGCAAAAGAGATTTGATTTCGGAACAAATGTTTTGTACAAAATTATTCCTATACGTGCTAGCAGAACCCCTGAACTGAATCTAGGCTCTGATATGAAGTTTAAACGTTAAGGGAAAAAGTAAGCATCTATAAAAATAGCGCTAACAAAATTGCCTAGTTTCAGTTATGATTTACTGAGTTTTCCATATACATAGTTCGGCCACACCAGAACGCAAATTTTGAACCGTTTCTTACTAAAACCTAACTGCACTATATATTTTATTTCATTGCAATCAACAACATAATTCTCGAACCAAGAGCTTTGAGACCAAAACTAGGTTCAAAACGTTTGGTTGGTGAAAGACATAGGCTTATCCTATGTCAAAATATAGTATAATTTTGGTTGCATGTACATATATTTGTTTGCTCAGCTTGAATTAAAGGAATGTCTTCACTATGTTTAGTAAAATTTTATATAGAAACATCATAAAATTTTGTATTTTATACTAATAAAATAAAACAAAAATTTGGTCGTTTTTTTTTTGATGAATTTTGGTCCCAAATGAAAACATGGTGTGGCAACCGTGTTCACTTTACCGAAAATGTCTCACTTGTAGATACGAGGTTAACGAATAAATGGGACGATGTGCATGTATATGCATATTATGCATGATAAGTTTCTATATAGGTATATTGTAATTTATTCTGTGAAGTATATAATGTAAACAAATATGTATAGCAAGAGGCAACACTTTTTTACTATTATCTTTACTTATTTGCGCTTACAATTCTTTATTTTTCACTTTTGCCTTTTTCTAAACAACAGCTGTTGTGTGGTTATTTCGATGTAACCACCTTTTTTTGTGGGTAAAAAATTATCCGTAAAAGTTGCCGCATGATTTCGTTACCGTGGTGAAGAATGTTGTTACAATATTAGAATCGGGGCGTAAATAGGCCAATCCAAGCGCGACAAGCGAAAATGTCGTTGGCAGAGAGAAATGTCGCCATTTTCATGCACGTCAGCTCACTCGTGTGCTTTTAAGTGAGTATACAGTACAGGATATACAATAATGTTAAGCGCCTGAATACTGGCAATTTGTGTACATACATGTATACATATATACATATATAGAAACGCAAATATTTTACAGTTGAAGTTTTATCCTATAGGGTGTACACCTACGCACATACATACATGTATAATAGATTGTACACGTTTCAACATTTAGGTAGTTCTTATTACCTTCCGTTCGTTCTCATTTACACACATACATACAAACGTAAGTAAATTCAAAGCCGTAGTAGTAAACGCTAACGACTAAATGCGACAATTTCAACTGATGTTACATATATTTTGAGAATATTTTTAATTAAATAAAAAACGTGTAGCGGAAGGTATGCACGTTAGTCTTAAGTGAATAATTAGATGAAACTTAATGTTGGCGTACCGTTGTTATTTAATTAAGATGCAGACATCAACAATTTTCAGATATGTTAGCATTAAATATATGGGTATATTTACGAGCCTGCATTAGGATTCAGAAGGAAAGGCTACTGTTATGGTTAAAGATGGAAGCTGTCTCTGCAGTGGATTATTATATAGCGCGGATTCAACAACTGACGCAATGCGAAATTAATACAAATAACAGTGGCATCTGAGAGAATCAGAAAAATTTTACTCCGCATTATATACGTTGTTTAATTATAAACTTATCCTTCTTAAAGACGCATAAGCACTAACGCTGACACAATCAGATGTTCCAACAGGCGAAGTAGAAATTTGCTTTGAAAGACTCACGAAATTCAAGAAGAAAATATTATGAGTTAGCTTTCTTTTAAGTGACTGAGGTAGCAATTACTTAATGCAGGGTCAAAGAGAAGTCCCAAAAGCCCCCACTGTATAAAATAAAGCCTGAGTACCAAGTCCTCGTAAATATCGATGTGAAAACATACAGATGTATAACCGCATTGAAAACCAAATTTCTTAAATTTACTAGAGCTCACCTGGGTTTCAAGTTAAAAACAACAAACGTTGCCATAAACAAGTAATTTCGATAACAACGAATACCTAAAGTTATATTTTCTTTATCTGGCTATTACACTGGTGGGCGAAATAAACTTTTTGTCTGTTACATGGCGTTGTTCTTTTGCTCTTCATTTGAGGTAGCTGATTTCAATCTGCCCTCAAATTTCTTCTAGCAGCTGGAATCAAACACTTATCAGGTGACAAACTATTATCATAGAAGGGGTAGTAATTGCTTTTTTATACTCAGCTGAGCAGAGCTGACAGAGTATATTAAATTTGTTCGCATAACGGTACACCGTAACGGCATAAACTAATCGAGATAGATATAAGACTTCTATAAACTTCAAACTGATCTTAGCGAAAAGAGAAATTCATTTAGCCATGTCCGTTCATCCCTCCGTCCGTCCGTCTGCCATTGAACACGATAACTTGAGTAAATTTTGAGGTATCTTAATGAAATTTGCTACGTAAGTTCCTGTGCACTCATTTCAGATTTCTATTTAAAATGAATGAAATCGGACCATAACCACGCCCACTATTTCTATATCGAAAATTTCGAAAATCAGGAAAAGTGCGATAATTCATTACCAAAGACGGATAAATCGATGAAACTTGGTAGGTGGGTTGCCCCTATGACGCAGAATAGAAAATTAGTAAAATTTTGGACAATGGGCATGGCATGGCCCACTTTTAAAAGAAGGTAATTTAAAAGTTTCGCAAGCTGTAATTTGGCAGCTGTTTATGTAATGTTCGGTTACACCCGAACTCAGCGTTCCTTACTTTTTTATTATGAGTTCATCTATGAGAATGTCTGTAAGCAATCCATACAATTTTAGTTTTATTTTTAGCTCGTATATGTTCAAGTATTCTGGCTTGAATTTGACAGACCTAGTGAAACGAGCTTAGATGATCTTATTCGGTTCCCCATATGGATATAATAACAAATCCAATCATTTTCATTTCAAGTATCAAACTCCTTTGATATGGCTTGAACTTTCGGACTGTTATTTCTGTGTGGTAAACATACCAGGAATAAACCGCCGAAATCACTCTAAATGGATTTATCCTAACCTACTGACTGCTGTTTGAACAGTCTTTAGTGCTAGACTGTTATCAGAGGCTGAGCACAGTACATCCCGGCATCATTAATCCATGGTTTTCAAAAAAATTGCCAAATAGTTTCCTGAACTGAGTTCTGAAAAGGTGAAAGCTGGGATTTTCGATTGTCCGCAGATTAGAAAATTTATTTATGATCCAGAAGTTACTAGTCGCAAGTAAGCCACTGAAAAAACTTCACGGGACGAGTTCGTTTGTTCGAGCACTATAGGAGAGCAATTTAAAGTACATTAGAACACGCATATGTTAGCTGATTACTGCTGGAGCACTCAGAGTAATGTTCCGGACACAACTCATAAAAGATAAATTCTTAAAAGACAATTTAATTCACTGTAGTTGATAATGTAACGAATTTATTGCAAATCCTCTTATTTGCAACCTTCTGCTAAGTTCAAATCACTAAACTGTTGAATAAATAACTTCAATATTGAATAATGGAAAAATGGCCTTTATTAAAGTACTTCACAATAACACTTATACTTTGCAACTAGCTTGCTTAATAACCAAGCTGACTGATAGCTTAAATGAAACTGACCTTTCGCCTCCACTGTTGTCGCCTTTTATACTGTCCGACCTCCTCGGTGCATATTTCTACGCTTTTCTAATTCCAGAACTTACTAGTTAGTTATACATTTCTCAACTATAACTACAGATGTATAATTTTTATAGCTTCTCTCATACCCCATGCGCTTGTATGTGTGAGCGACACTTCCACAATCACAATTGCATACATTTAGGAGCATCTCAGATAAGATATCTGCATGTTTTTGTGCATCTCTTCTCCGCTGCGTGTACGTACATAGGCGTAAAAAAAATGATTAAATTATTGACGTGCATTCACGTCACTGCTCAGCATCGGCATAGAGATGGCAGTACCCCTTAGTGTTGCTAACATTCGTAACAATAATATTATGGTTTATTTAAAACAAAATTATTTTTGCTAAAAACTGTATTACTAAATATTTCGGAAACTAAAGCTTCTAGAAAAAAAAGCTTCTTCATATGAAATTATTGTAGAATGTACTTTAGCAATCGTGCATAAAATTCCATGCAACAGAATTTCTGTCGACCAATATTATCGATAGTGAATTATTATCATTTGTGGTCCACTTATATTATTTTTTGGGGGATTCAAATCGCTATTTTATCATCGGTTTACAGAGGCTTCATCAATTTTTATTGCAGTTTTATGGGTAACTGTTTTATAATAATCCGATGAGTTGTTTTTAACAATTCGATAAAATACCGATAACAAATTCGTAATAAAAAAAATGTATGTAAGGCGCTATAATCTCCGAATAGATTAAAGGCCGAGCTTCTCTTCCAATTTGCGTCATGCTCCTTTTAATTTTTCCTATAAATTGGCGGGAGAGGCCCTACTTGTTTTTATGCCGAATCCGAAAAGCATCTGTAAGGTGGATGAGTTTTCACTGAGAAGCTTTTCAAGGCAGAAATACTCTCGGAGTGCTTGCCAAACACTGCCGAGGGGCGACTTCGCTTAGAAGAATTTTCTTCTAATTGAAAAATCTTGTTTCTAAAATGTTTGATGTAGCTTTTCCCGGAGCGTGAACCCAGGATCTTCGGTGTGGTTGGCGGAGCACGCTACCACCACACCACGGCGGCCGTAATACTCCGATAAGAAGTCGAAAATCCTCTATAAAAAGTTGATAAATTGTTTAATAAAAAAATCAAGTGTTGATACTTTATCCGTCTTTGGTAAAGAGTTATGGCACTTTGTCGTTGTCGAAAAAGTGAGCGTGGTTATCGTTAAATTTCGTAAAGATATCTCAATTTTTACTCAAGTTATCCTATTAACGGATGGACGGACGAACATTGGTCAATCAAAATTTGATTAGATGCTTATAATTTTGATATAATGAAGTATATATCTATCTCGCTTCCTGTAAGCCATTACGTACTACAGTTATCCAATAAAAGTTATAATACCCTTGTGTACATGTACACGCTGGGTATAAAAAGTTCAAAATTTACTTTTTCTGTTTTAAAGAAATTATAATTAAATCATACAACTACTAATTGAGATCAAAAAAAAACAACCAATATTAGAAAAAACATAAAAATATGACATTTAAGTGTTAACATTGTTTGCCTTATATACATACATACGTGCATGAGCTATATTGCTACCTGTGACAAACGTATTGACGCTACAAATTCAGTGACGAGCAAACTTTCCAACAGCACTATTTAAAACAACGAAAACATCAAAAATCACGGTACAGCAAAATTTAGATACTATGCAATCAGCACTGATTTCAACAGCTGCATTTAACATCGCGCTTAAATTAATATGCATCCGAGTGCGCGCATGTATGTGTGAGGAAAGGTGCAACATAGGCGGTGATATGTATTTGAGCATTACTTGTATGTAGAAAGTTTTGTAGTATGTAATGTACCAAACAAAGAATTTAATACGCGATTGTAGGCAAAAAGAAAGAAAACAAAATTGCGACGCTTTATGTGCCAATACAAAAACCTTATAAAAGGGTAAATACGCTACAGCCTACATCTTATAAAGACGCTATATTTGAGCTACAGATAAGCCCTTTGCATGTAAAGAGTATATATTAGAGAGAGATATAGAGAGAGAGAGTGATAGCGAGAGTAGGAGAAAACATGATATGTCTTGTTTTTTTTTTTTTTTTTTTGATCAACCTTAGTTATTTTGGGTTGTTTTTTAAGCTTTTAGACTGCGACCCCAGCTGACATAGAGCTCACTGCTTATTCGACCTTTCGACGGCGTAATTGACTGTTAAACCGGATAAATGGTAATTAGGCGGAAAAGGTTTAGTGCCGTTAAAGTTTCACACCGACTTTGAGGCTATCGATACTTCCTTCTGTAAAAAAAAAACAAAAAAACAAAACCCTATTTACACGCACAGCGATTTTTGAAAATTATCGTTATTATTGCTAATTACGTTTGTTTATTATTTACAAAAAGAAGTGCGTCAAAAGCAGTCACAAAGCTACAGAATTCGGGCCTTTGTAATCAGGGTAAAATTCAGGTAATCCTTTCGATAAAATTAAAATAGCCTCACGTAAAGCATATATTTCTTCGTGGGAATTAAAATGTATATAAGTATTTTTTTTTTTTTCAAAATACAACAAGAGAAAATATCGTATTTGTAGTTGTTCTTGCATCCAAATGTGTACGAATATCTTTTGGCTTACAATCGCTTGCAATATGTCGTCGACTGCGTCAAATTTTATTTGGCTTTTTTGTTTATACCAAATTTGTCTTGATTTCAACACACACACACACATTGCGTACTAATGCTCCAGTTGTGATTGTTAATTTTGATGGAATAGTTGTCTGTCTAATTTAAAGCTGACAACAACAACGGCAATCTAGTCACGCTTTGTCTTTGTTTTGTGCTATAACCCAACAATGGTTTTCAGAGCGCAAAAAACAAATGAATCCTATATGATATGTGCTAGAACTTTTCCGTCTTCTTCTTCTTCATGTAGCGACACTACCTAATGTTTTTTGGTATTATTATCGATGATGATTGTCCTTTGCCGGTATTGATCCATAACGTACGGATGATTATTACCATAGCCCGATCATAGGTGTGTGGATTTTAGTCACCCCGGGCCCTTAACCAGCTGAGGCGCTAGAGCTCGAACTATGGTGAGCTGGATTTTTGCAACTATAGCTTAAACTTTGATACTTCTTATTAGTTTTCAATAAAGCACTTTTCTTCTTATACGAACTTAGGTATGGGAGAAAGATCCACTTAACTTTTGCAGCACTTTTTGTCTGCTCTTAAGGATAATGACCAAACAAGTGTTGAATCGGCTCCTCTTCCTGCACGGATTCTGTAGAATAATATTCGCCATCGTCGAAGCACCACAGCGATTGAAGCTTGCTCCTTTCATATCTATAGATACATGGCCAAAAAGACTTTGTTAGCCCACTATCAATTGGACTGATCCACACAAAGTTCATTTCCCTAATGATTTATTCTTTAATTTTTACAAAAATTAACTCAGTGTTCTTCGTATGGAGCTCTCATCCATGTTTGTTTCATTCCGAAAAACTTTTGTTCTATTTCTACAACAAATATTTTTGAGTGTTTTTATATATTAGAAACTCCATAACATATTCGATTTTATCAATTTTGATTGTGCTGTCTTATATTAAAATTAAACTTGTAAGCTATAACCAGGTCCTTTGCCGCCGCGGATAAACTTATTTCATACATCAGTCTCTATTTGAAAAAATTTACGCTCCACTACCTTTTCTCGCCCTTTGCTATTCCTTCTCCTTCTTTTTTTCCTAACTTCATTCCCTATATCTCAATTCCTTCCACCTTTCTCCTCCCTCTCCCTTTCTTTTTTCCTTAAACTTCCTTCTCCCCATCCGCTCCTCTTTCCTCCCCCCCCCCCCCCTTCCTCTTCTATATATCTCTGTGCACGCCCCTCTTTTCGTCCTTGACAATATGCCTCGCCCATATCTATAGATACTCATTTTTCTTAACCTTACTTTTTCCTTCCTTCACCGGTCTTTCTTCTACTTCACATCCCACTCACCCCCCCCCCCCCCCCCCCCCCCCGAACTATGAATACAAATACGAATGTTCCTACGCATAGTAACGATTTTCCCATTTTCCAGAAGGAAATGGATCCTAAATATTAACCTATTGTTGTTTCAATTAAGAAAAAATGTATCATAACAATAAAATGATAAAATAATTTTTGTTAGGAGTTGAGCTCGATTCGAACCCGCAACCTTTTGAATTTGCAGTATTAAAAAAAACGAAGTCTTTATATTTTTTCTTGAGTTTCCGGTATGGCCCGCCTCCAGCTGAAATTTGCGCAAAATTTAATGTTTTTTTGCTGTCTGATTTAGAGCTTACGATTTCCCGAACATGTTCGAGAAAAAATTTTTCGCGAGTCTCGCCTTATAGCAAGATTCTCGAATTTCGAATTACTCGTAAGGCTCGCGAGATTCTCGAATCTCGAGTTACTCATTAGGCTCGTGAGATTCTCGAAACTTGAATTTCTCGTAAGGCTCGCGAGCTTCTCGACATTCAACTTAATCGATTCATTGGCTGTTTTATATAGGGGTTATGATTTCTTCTGGAGCACAAGCCAAAATATCCGCAAAACCACAAGTAAAAAACCCCGAAATGTATAGAATATTGCCAAGCGGCGACTGAATTGAAAGTCGAGATGATCGCGAGTATTACGAGTAATTCGAGAATCTCGCGAGACTTACGAGTAATTCGAGAATCTTGTGAGAAGCCGTGTTCTTGATATCTCGTTGAAAAATAAAATATTGCGAACAAAATTATATGTATAATAAATATATTTTGAGTTAAATGTCATTGAAGCAATATAATCAACAATAAAGTGACAAGTAAAAAAACCCAGTGTATAAATACGGTCCATACAGCGATTAAGTAAGAATGTCGAGAAACTCGCGAGATTTACGAGTATTACGAGACATGAGAATCTCGCGAGAAGTCTAGTTCTCGATTTCTCGGGTCTCGAAAATCTCGCTTTTGTTCGAGAAGGAATCATAAGCTCTAGTCTGATTACTTTCTGAATTTTTATTTCTGAAATTTTACTTCTGAAATTTGCCTTTGAAAATTTTACTTCTGAACTTAGACTTCTGAGATTTGACTTCTGAAATTTGATTTCTGAATTTTTGTTCTGAGTTTTGACTTCTGAATTTTGGCTTTCAGAAAAAAGGGTTCTGACTAATGTTTTCTGAAAAAATGTGTTTCTGAAATTTTGTTTTCTCAATTTATGGGGGGAACCCAGTTCAACAGTTCCCATTCAGGTGTAAATTGGTACAATATAGAAGTCCCTTTATATATGCATAATATATATATATGCTTAAACAAAAAGCGTACAAAGCAAACTCGCCCTAAAATATTCGTCGAGGCACAAAAAGATCCAGCATGATATCATCTATAAGATTAGAAAGAAGAATAGAAATAGTGCCAGCTCCACAATAACCATAAAAGAGTATAAAAACGTCCAGTCCTACAGTTGTCATAAACAATTAGTCTTCGTATAGGGCATCCCCAACACTGACTACCTCGGATTCAACCTGGGCTGATACTTTTTGTGTGTAATTCCAAATTATAAAGAATTTTTCTGGCTCGTTCAACTGAACTCGATCAATGAGATTGAATTTTTTGCATTGTTATGAACAGGACTTACGCTGTGAGCCAATATATCCATGTTATTTAAGAATATTGGACTCGGGGCAAAGCGACTTGACAGATCCCAAAGGTAGCACTTTAAGTCCAAGAGCTAGCTGGGTTCTTAAAATGTGTACTTCATGTGTAGCTGTGTTCATCTCCTAGTTAAATATTTGTCCATATATGTGTATATGCATTTATGTATAAATATATGAATTGCAGATTTTGAGGTACACACTGTTGCCTCGTTGATTCCTTATTTAGTTTGAAATTGCGTCTTTTGTATTTTGTTTTGTCGTTGATACGCCTAAATGTATGCTTCTTACTCACATATGCTGAAATTTGCTGCGACATTGGTGTGTGTTGCAAGTGAGTCTCTTGGGAGGTGTTGAAGCAGCAACTGTAAAACAGCTGTTGCCTTTTTTTGGCTATACGCCTGCTTGTCACACATAAACACACACACACGCATACACACATACACACAATCGTTAACGACACGTCATCACTTCGTACCCATCGTGTAGCACTACGCCTATCTTTTATTGCATTTCTCAACCAACTCTTTTAACAAATAAATTCTTGTATGTTTATTTGCTTGCTTGTTTGTTTATTTGCTTGATTGTTTTCTAAAACTTTATCAAGTTGTTAGTTTGATTGTTGTTTACACAGTGACAATACGTACAAGTATTTATACGATTTTATCCTGCAACATCACTGAAAGGCGGATTAAAACTAAAGGATCCAGCCGCCGCTTAGTTACCAAAAGTAGTTTGCTTGAGGCAGAGGCATTTCTCTGTATAAATTTGCCTGCTTACATTAAAACAACACACATACATGCATACATATTATTTACACAGATTTTGCCTTTTGCCTTTACATCTTACAAATTTCACAATTGTTTAACATTTTGTGGAAATTTAAATTTCTTATTTGATATTTGGTTACTTTTAGAAGAAATAAACTTTTGCTTAATACAATCGGTTAAACATGTGCGTGTGTGTGTGTATTGAAGCATTCGCGTTCTCTCGTTAGTGAATAAAGAGAACACAGCTGTTTACACACACAAATACTGAACCATTGATTTCAAGCGTTTTGCAGTAACAACAAGCAATTTGCAACAAACTTCATAAGCTAAGGCACCTGAACGAATCCTTTGTTAATTGTATAATAAACCCCCACCAAAAAATTGTGAGCATATATAAAAATCGACCCTATTTAACTACCAAAGCTTTTGGCCGTACATACAGAATCGCGCTGACGTCACCTGCTTATATATTGGGCTCAAGAAAACTTCTTGTATTTGTCTAGAGGTTAGAATAGAGCATAAATCATAAGTTAAGCTATTTAAGGAATTGAGGTTTCCCATTTAATAGTCAAACTGATTCTTTTTTGAAGTCTTTATTGACCTAATAGTTAAACCTTATCTAGAGCACCAGGATTTTAATTGAGGTTAGACTGAAACCGACCAGTAATCAAAATCGAGTCCGAAGTCAAATCTTCAAAGAAGAATGAGGGCAAAAGCGAAACCAAGACCAAAATCGAATTTGATACCAAGTCTGAGAGTGGGACTGGCATCGGAACCGAAATTTGGGTTGAACCCTAATAAAAATCGAGTTCCAAAGCAAGCCCGAAAGCAAGTTCTTTACTGAGATTGAACCCCAAACCGAAGTTTAAACCAAAAGCAGGATTAAAACCGTAGCCGAAGTCAAATGCGAATTTGAAATTAGGATTGAAACCGAAGCTGAAATCATTATGAAAGTCCATATTAGAACTAGGAACAGAGGTTGAAATAGCGGTTAAAAAGTAGATTTAAATGGAGATTGAAACGTAGATTTAAACGGAGATTGAAACCGAGATTAAAACATAAATTAAAACAGAGATTGAAACCGATACCTAAACAGGGATTGAGACAGAGCTTGAAACAGAAGTTAAAACACAGACTCAAACCGATATTGATATATTTAAATCGAGTTTGAAACATAAATTGAAGCCAATATTGAAACAGAGATTGAGACAGAGGTTTATATATAAGTTGAAATAGAGGTTGAAATTGAGAATGAACTCTAGAGCCATATATTAAAACTAAGATTGAAACATAGACTAAAACAAATATTAAAATTGAGAATTAAACATAGATTGGGACAAGTGCTGGAATAGAAGTTGAAACAGAATGTGAACCGAGATTAAAGCCATGAATTTAAGCCAAGATTGATGCATAGATTGGAACATAGATTGAAACTTAGATTAAAACTTAAATTTAAATTTAGATTGAAGCCAAAATTGAGCCATAAATTAAAACCAAAATTGAATCATAGATTGAAATCGGAATTGAAACAGAGATTAATGCAGATTTTATAACCAAATATGAAAAAGAGATTGAATAAGAAAATGAAAAGGAGAAGAAGAGGGTTTAAAATTAAGATTGATAAAGAAATTGAAATTACGAATAGAACAGAAATTTAAACTGCGTTTTGAGCCATGAATTAAAAATAAAAGTTTTGCTTGAATTGAAACCGATATTAAGACTTTAATTGTAATAAGGATTAGAAGAGAAATTATAACCAAATATGGAGCAGAGATTGAAAAAGACATGGAAATCAAAATTAAAACGAATATTGTAATTAAGATTGGAACAAGAATTTAAAACAAAACTAAAGCATTGATTTTAACTGATATTTCATATAAGATTGAAACCAGGGATAAAGTTTAAATTTTAATGGGAATTTAAGCCAAAATAAAATTTAAGATTAGAGAGATAAGAGGTTTAGAACAGGGAATAGAGGCTATCTATATTCAAATAGGCAATGAAATCCAGATGGCTACTAAAACTTAAAACGAAATTGGAATCTCAAATTAAAGCCAAGCTTTTTACTTAGATTAAAACCGGGCAGTCAGACATACAAACACTAAAACCGAAGCATCATCTTGAACTGCAATCGGGTTCAAAACCATGATCGAAACTAAGACATGAACTGATACTAGAAACAAATGTAGAAACTAGAAAACTGAGCTTAAATTGGAACCTAGTTTGTGACAAAAAATGGAACAAACACCAAAATCAAAATCAATAACAAGCTCGATTTTTTGATAATACAAATTGTTCTTCTATAAATAACGCAAAGCAAGCCAGTTCTTAGTAATAAACCGCTAACAAAAGCGTATACATACAAACGTATATGATACAAACTTGTATACAAAGTATGTAGTACACAAAAATTAAGCTATGCAAAGTAGGCAACAAAGGCATGGCCTTGGCTGAATACGTTTGAACAGTTCAAATATCGCTGGAGGGCGAGTTGAAGTCTCACTACTGGGAGAATAGACTTTGAAGAGATTGAAAAGGTAAAATCGATAGAGAGCTCACCTTATACTTCCCGATGTCACGTTGTTTAAACTTTTTTATTAAATAGATTTCAATTAAAAATATTACATTATTATATTAAAGCAATAAACGACACTCTCCGCTTAATAATACAAATTATTCATTTGTTAATTTGATTAGCAAGGGGCCAGATATTCTAATATAATCAGAATGAAATTTCTAAATTAAATTAATTTTTGCGGTAGTTAAAAGGGCTTTTAATTCGATTTTCATGACAAATTTAATCACTAATTTATATACAATATAATTTAAATCTGCAGTCCTTTTAAATAAACTTAATGCAATTAAAAACTTGAATATATTTCCAATATATTATATTTAATTATTTGTGCTCCCATTTATTTTTATTTGTTACAAAATGTCACTCACATTCTAAATGAAGCAGTAAGGAACCCCCACTGTTTGCCACAACTCACAAGTCAATCAATTCATGGTAAACAATATTTCAAAATCAACTTCCCTCAGCTTTTATTTTTAAACAAAATCTCATTCTTCAAAAAGAATATATGTGCATATATAATAAAAATAATAATTACTTCATAAATATATGTACATATACTCGCATACATACGAACATTTCATAAACATTTATTCATATTTCAATAGCAGCGCTTGCTTTCTAGTACATTTTTTTTTTTTTTTGATTGTCTGAATGGAAGTGGCGCAATACAATGATTCCCCTTTCACTCTGTCATTGCATTCAATATTTTTTTTTTTTTTACTCACATTGGATACCTGACGTTAATATTAGACGGGAGAAAAACGTTTACTTCACCATCTTTAACTTACAAAAGTTTTTTAGGAGTTAAATCATGAAGTTGTAATTTTTTTGGTGGTCATCTCAAAGCGTGTTCTTTTATTCGTTTGATTCTTATGCACACAAGACAAATATTCAATATTTGGTTTGGGCCTGAAGTACCAGCTGACCTGACTTTTTGATACATTTTCTTCACATCTTCCCACTGTTTGACTATACTCAATGAATAGTGAGCAAAACGTTAATTTTTATAAAAATATGCTACCTTCTTATAATTGAAGAGCAGAAACCGCCTGCATAAAATGCAAAAGGCCTACGACTGTTAGTTAGGATTAGTTTTTGTTTAACTATAAAAGTCCATTAAATATCATTTGTTAAAATTTTCCTCAAGTATAAACAAAAAATAAATTTGAACAATCTAAGAAAATCATAAAAAATAAATCTTTTTTTAAATGACCAAGGGTTAATTTTTACTGCATACTGTAATGCCGCTTTCAGTTGCATGATAACCTATACTGTTATAGTTACCACTACAAACGCCCCCACTGTAACAAAGATCAGCTAACGAACGAAGTTACACAAACAAAATGTAGGACATGCAAGCATTTCATTCAGGCTGGGAAGTGAGTAATATTCTAGTCTCAGACGAAACCCACCTCTATTTCATGTTTGGTTCAGGACCTATTTCTATATTGTTGAAAGGATTGGCTCGATTTTACTAACGAAGATATTTCTTTGGGATTGTTTTGGAGATAACTTAAAGGCAGTTACGGGAATGCTTCGGATTTGGTTTGCCGAATTGTTAATCGTTTCGGTGTAGTTCAACCACTTCTTAAAAATTTCTTTTTGAAAATTTAATCACTATTTCGAAAACATATAGGAATTTTTATTTTCCGTATTTTTTGACCACTTCGAAATTGGAAACCAATTCTTAAGAACTTTGGGATAATTTCCGGTTTTTTCTGGAATCGATTCGGAAGAATTTCAGGATTGTAATATGACTTATATATACTTACTTATATATAATATACTTACTTACTTTTTTGCATATACGATTTTGACTTGGCTATGTACAAAATGTAATCAAAATCAGTAAAGTTATTTTTAAGAAAAAAGCAGAATGAAATAAATATAGAATAAAAACCATGCTGGAATAGTAGCAGTTATCACGTAATGATCATTTTCGAAATTATTGTGAAATGGCCATGAATTCAAGGCCTGAAGATAATCACAAAAAGATCCCAAAATGACAATGTTGTAATCTTAATGGTCCTGAATAGTGTCTCAAATAATCTGACGCTGAAAACGCACAGCTCTGATAATGAAACCATATTGACATAGTACCGAAAAAGTTCCGTCTTATTGACAGCACAAAAATAACTCCAAATTTATCCAAAAACCAATCTGAAAATGAAAAAATTCCGAAGGTAATTCCGCAACGATTTGGATTTGTTGGCAGCATCTATTTGTTAGAGCTTTCAGTTAAAAAAAATTAGGATTTTTCTGTAATATCTTATGAGAAGATGTGAACACAAATTTGTATAGGAATTTATAAAATACTAGCTTTAGCCGGCGTACGTTGTAACGCCCGATATCGAATGAAAGTAGCGTAACTTTTTCTGTTTTGTTTGTTGATAATTTAGTTTATTGTTCTGTAAATTTAATTAAATTATATACGCATATTTGGTGAAATTTTCGGTTAAAACATTTTATTATTGTATATTATTGTAATGCAAGTGGGCATCCAATATTTCTAGCTTTTTCGTTCGGTGCAAAGATAAAAAAATTTTTTGGCATTCCAACTCTAGAGCAAGCAACATATAGCTGGCCATAGGAAAAGCATGGGCTCTCTAAATTTAATCGTGCAACAGTAAGCGATTGTCCTTCGTTGCTTCGATTACAATTGGCATTAATTTCATAATGCAAAGTCTGGTTCCATTGCACAATTTTGGTGGGTCTAAATTCCGAAGAAACATGATTGGTGGTTTTAAAGAGTTTAGAATTCAATTGGATGATTAAAAATTTGATATTCATCTGTAACTGTGTCGAACGATTTTTATTTCTTCACTTCGAAAGGAATTTGGTTTTGAATACGATCATTGATTTTGTTAACATGATCACTTTGTGAGCTAAGATTGCACGTTCGCATAGCCAAAAAAAATTTAAATTTAAAATTCTTAATTGTGAAATATGAAAAACCTTGGTCTTGATCGAGGGAACCTATAGCCAAAATTTGGTGATTATTGAAGTGTGGGAAATACGTTTCCACAGGGAACACACACACAGAATTTGATTTTTATAGAAGATGCAGATAGACTGATGCTAATAAATTTTTTTAACGGCGGCATATTACTAAACGTCCAAAAGCAATAACAGCCAAACTCAACAATGCAGTCAAACTTTAGTTGTTAAAATAATCTAAGTTTGTACGGCAGCCATAGTTCTGAAATATCCCATTTGTAGGGAAAGTGCCGCGCCCCTTTTTTCCCAATTCCACATTTTACTGGAGGTGTTAGGAATTAACGTCATATAGCAATTTTCATTATCCTATCATTACTACACCCAGAGATATGCAATATGATATATACCGTTTGTATGGGAGGTACCACACCCTCTTTTTTCCTATTTCCACATTTTCTTGGTGGTGTTAGGGATTGAATTCATATAACTCCTTACTGAATTTCAATGTTATGGCATGTATACCTTTAGAGGTACGCAGTACCAAAGATTCCATTTGTATCGAAATTATGTTTATGTTTATGTCGTTTTGATAGAAGGAACCTATAGCCAAAATTTGGTGATGATTGATTGAAGTGTGGGAAATACGTTTCCATAGCGAACACACACACTCAGAATTAGATTTTTATATATATAGATTTTGGGAGGCCTAATACAAATTCTAATACATTAGATTGGGTTGGCCTCCATGTGAAAATAATATTTCAACAGAGGTCCCCCAATTTTCAAGCTTATCATATGGGTGTGCTAGTTTTTTTTTTAATAGATCCGTGAAAGTACGACCAAATCCGTCTTTTTATTGTAATTGGTTCTCGAGAAGTACCTTTTAAAGTTCCCTTGAGCAATTAAACTTGCTTTCAATATTCAATTATAAAGTGTCGTAAGATAATAATTTTTATAACCACAATTCAACTAAATTTTATTGCTACATATATTTGAGTGTAAATTAATTGTAGATTGTAAATTTTACAATAACAAAAAATCAACTAAATTTGATAGCCGTCATTGACTATTAGGTGATTGTAGACTACAATTTTTAAAATCAAGGAAAAGTAATTAATTTCATTATAATATTTGATTGTAAATTGATTAAAGATTGAAATTTTTGCACACACAAAAAATTATTAAGTTTGATTGGAATAATTGATTGTAAATTCATTGTGGTTTGTAATTTTCATTACTACAAAAAGGAAATTTGGAATTTGAATAGTTGATTGCAAATTGATTGTATATTTTGAAATACAAAAAAAGCCATCGAATTTTATTACAATCAAATTAGCAAAGCAATAATTTATTCGAAATCAAAATGACTGCAAATTAAGACTAACATTTAAAACTTTTTTTCGACTCAGCCTAAAGCACTAGAGCTTCTCCTACATGCTGTGTATATTACACCCCTTGCCATATAAGCTGTTGACTGTTTACAGCTGCTTTTATGTATTGTAGTTGTTGCTTAGCTTTTTTTTTTTAAGTGGCCAATTCAACGATTATTGCGCTGCTGTTTTAAGTGTCAAAGTGCCATAATGAATAAGTTTATTTATTCATACTGTAAAAGGAGCGTTTGCTGTTTTGAAAGGGCTATTTTATTCGCGTTTCTTTCTATGTATGGGTCAGAGTATGTAGGCATTGCGTGGTTGTATATGTGAATTAATTCTTTCAATGCGTTAAAGAATGACACACACACATGCATATCTCGTGGATTGAAAAGAATGCAGTGAAATTACTTGACTTTGTGACCACATGGTAAATTTGCTTAACCTTGATCATGACACACGCACATACTCATATACAGATTTTGTGGTGCACGATATCAATGTTAAACATATAAATTAACATAAATGTTTAACACATAAGCACGTATGTATGTAGAATGTTTTTTTTTTCGCTAATCTGCATTTAGTAGCAGTAAAAGTACAGAAATTTTACACCTTTTGACTTTCTAGCGGTATTTCGCCCCACATTTGCTCTACGCGCCATGTGCCCCAGATTTCATTTTGATTTTGTTTTTTTTTTTGCTTTTATTTTCTAAGGGAAGCCACATACAGACATAAACAAGTCACGTTACAGCTCACATTGCTCTACTAGTGGTGGGCATAGGCACTTTGAGTAATTTTTACTTTAACGTGCGTGAAATGCTAAGCTTTTAGATGGGTGGTGGTGGGCGCAGAAAAAGGCGTTGCTGTGGGTTGAAGCATAGATTGTGACTTTTTGTTTCTGATTTCTTCCGCTTTGTTTACTGTTGTTTTAGCTGTTGCTGTTATTATTGTTCTTATTTTGCGTATATTTGCACGCACTGTTAACGAGGCTGAAAATTGGTATTTATTTAAGGCTTGTGACGCACGAACACGCAGAGATTTTCAATGAACTTGCAACTGGTAACTTATGTACTCAAAATTCTAACAACTTTTGGTATTTGATTTAAAATATTTAAAATTAAGTGTACAATATATCTGGTGGGTCTGACAAGCCTCCATTAAGAAGAGTTGATGTGCCATTTAGTATTTAGTATTTATTTATTAAACCAATTAGAATACAAAATCTTACAGGCTAAGTAGAAATATGTGGTAACAGTAGGCAAATTACTAATATTGTTACGAATATTAGCCAATCTAAGGAGTGCTGCCATCTCTAAGCCGATGCTAAGCAGTGACGTGAATTCACATCCATAGATCAATCATTATGTATCTACATAAACGAAACAATAATTGCGTCTACACATATGTATCATGTACGTATACGAGCAGCGGAGAGTCAATGCACAAACACATGCATATATCTGAGATACTCCTATAAGTATGCAATGAGAAAAACTATAAAATTTTGCAATTGTAGTTACAGCTGAGAAGTTTGAGAGCTGCTGGACTAGTAGATTCTGGAAGCGCCTAGAAGATGCGAAGGCTGAAATCAAAGAGTATAAAAGGCGGCAATTTTAGAGGCGCTGGAATTCAGTTTGATTTGAGATTTCGATTAAGACGCTATCTAGCAAGCAAGAGCAGTATTATTTTGAATAGTAGAGATTCATTTGAGCTATCAATCTGTTTGGTTATTAAGCAAGCTGTTCGTTGCACAGTTTGAGTGTTATTGTGAAGTACTTTAATAAAGGCCATTTTGTACTTAAAAGGCGCTCTTTTGAGCAAGAAAAATCTATTTCCAAATAATTTTAAATTCTATTAAACTCAATCGAGTTCCTAAGCGCTCTGGCAGGAATGTTTATGAAAATCCTCTCAAGGAGCATTGGGCAGTCAGGGGCACCGCGAAAAACGTCAAAAATAAACGGTAGCAACAAAATTATTCTCCTGTTCTGCAGTGAATTTAAATTAGTCAATAGGCATCTAGCATCATAAGCCGGAATGGGTTAAGAGAAGCGTAAGTTGCGCAAAACAAAATATAAGAATACTTTATGAATCCGCTCGATTCTTGCAATGTGGCACTGATAATACGGCAACCAAATGAAAGAGGCATACTTAAGTTTAGAGCACACAAACGCTGTATACAAAAGCTTTAGGGTATATGGGTCTGTAGACTGCGAGCTATGACCGATAAGAAATGCAAGCATGTCATATGATTTCGAAATGCAAACGTTAATATGGTTTGCGAAAGTAAATTTGGAGTGAAAAGTTACTCCTAGATCTTTTATTCACTAACCCTTGTAAGGGGCGGGTTAGACAAATGGTATGAGGTATCAATGACATTAACGCGTTTTGAAAAAGTTATATGAAAACATTTTATTAAGTTAAGGGTTAACCAATTGCTATTACACCATGTACTTTAATTATCCAAATCTAAGTGCACCAGTTCAGAGCCATGTTGACTGTGAATAAGTGAATAGATTTTTAAATCATCCGCATATAATAAAAACCTAACTGCTGAGAAGCAAGAGCGAATGCCAATAATGAACAAGATGAAGAAAGTTGGTGCTAGGATGCTTCCTTGTGGGACAGCACAACAGGCAACGAAAGGCGAAGACCTCACATTGTCCACAACAACCCTACAACTGCGGTTTTTTAGGTATGATTCTTTAATGGGGCCCTAAGCTCAAGCCAAAGAATCTCAACACTTCAAATCAGTCAGCTGATGTTTCACTTTTGTAACATTCCTATCGTGCATAATGCAACCGTGCATGCAACTATAGATATACATAATTTTCCATTTTTTCGTGTGAGCGGTCAAGTTTTTGGTTAACACTTAAATTATAGAGAAGTTCTATTAAATTGTACTGGGGAAAAAGCCCCATTGAAAACCGATAAGACAAATACAATTTGTAAAGTTTATAACTTTGAGCGTGATTAAATCCACAGTTTTATTAAAACCAAACCAACATTCTTTTAATGTAGAAATGGGCGCAGTACCCGAACAACGCGACTAGTTCGCAACATTCTCCAGCAATTAAAGGTGGAACCTTGGATCCGTTCCTGAAAACTACCGTGCATCTTCTCCTGCATTCTTCGCAACTTCTGGTTGGTAAGCAATTACAATTCATCTATAAAATAGCGGTTTTACATGGCGACCGTGCGGCGCGGGCCAGCCGCTAGTGAAATTTAATTCGGAGCACAAAATAAAAGGGGCATCCATACACGTGGGCGTTCGCGCAGAAAAACGACAGCGAGGTATGCCTCGTAGACACAAAATGGCGTCGTATGCCACCATTTCTCAATTTTTAAACCCACGCTGCCACCGATAAGCCGCATATTCTAAATAATATCAATTTCATCTATCTTGCTGCATCGCACCCTTCATTAATTGAAATTTCAACATCATCATTCATTACTGTTGTCCTTAGTACCAGCGTCCAGTAGCAATCACGCATATTTTATATGGCTTACATTTCGGCATTTCAACAAGCAATCTTCACTTGCGACACTGCTCCACCGACGTATCTCTATACGTACACATTTTACGTACATGTTTTACATATTATAAATATAGATATATAATATATTCCTAAATTGCATATTCATACATTTTTATAAAATTATGTACGGTAATATTTTTTTTACATGCAACACATTCGTGTGTTTCAAATTGCATATGTCACGTGGACATCCTATTACATGTTAGCCTCTTTGGTAAGAAAAAATGCATAAATTTTTACAGGTCATTGTGCAAACTGTACTTTGCGGAATTTGGTAATCCCAACATATAACATGTCTTAAATATTATTGGGGTTTTGCATATAACTATAATTGCCAACTCGGGACACCTTTTCAATTTATTGCGTTTTAACCTATATTATATAATTCTCGTTCCAATTTTCTCATCCATTTGAGATTTTTCCTTTCGACCACGCGTTCCTCATAACGCCTTTCACGTATTTTACGTGGGTATGTCAATAAAATAAATTTTGAATATTCAGAATGTGTAAGTTTTTTTTTTTACAACCGGTATCCGCCCTGAAATTCATTAGACCATAAATCAATCAAATCTGAACATTTTGTCTTCATATTATCGGTAAATAATCATTTTCATTTTAAATGCATTTTTTGAGTTTAAGTCCAAAACTGTATTTTATTATATCATCCAAGTAGACATAATTCACAATTGCCACGGATAATAAACGGCGACAGCCTTATTAACACATACTTAATAAACTAATACAAAGTGAGATTTTTTTTTTATAAACGATGGTTTGTTAAAAACCAATTGAGATTTTTTGAATAAAGCGGTGCGTCCGTGATTACATCTTGAGACTTTTAACAATTAATACACATACTTTTGTGCAAAGTTTAAATTCCATTACACTCTAAATATTTTTCATACAAGTTTACTGCAGTTTCAATTAAATCTTCTAATCAATTGTTAAATATTTCTTTACAAAATTTTTCTCTTCTTTTCCCTCAACACTTCACCTTCAAATATAAATTCAACATTCAAACAAGTGCTTTAGTAATTTCTATGTACAACCTTAGAAGTGGTAGACAATTGCAAAAAAATTCAGATTCAGAATCCGATTCAGAGAAATCAGGCTCAAGCTACGAAAGTTTAGCTTCATCTTCGACCGAAAAAGTCACAAACCAGGAAAATAGATTTTCTTTATCAACAGATTTTCCAGGTTTCGAAAATTCTTCCATTAAAAATTCAACTTCTAATTTAGTTTCAAATCTTAACGATTCAAATAGTGAAATTTTAACTTCTTCTATTTTAAAACAAGATCCTAACGATCCAAATAGTGCAAACTTAATTAACCCTTCTTTTAACGTAAACCCAGATCTTAACGATCTAATTAGTACAAACGTTGCCTCATCTTCTGCTAATTCAGCTCCAGATCTTAACGATCAAATCATGGCAACTCCAGAGGAAAAGAGAATTTTTATTAACACATGTGCTAATTCCATTAGAGAAAACTACAGTGGTGATCCACTGGCACTTGATTCTTTTATAGACAAAATTGCATTACTAGAACAATTCGCTACTGCAGATTTAACTGATACTTTTATAGCGTTCTTGAAATCAAAATTAGAGGGTAAAGCTCGTGAAGCAATACCAACACAAGTAACTTCAATTAACGAAATTAAAACAGCTCTACGTAATAGGATCAAACCAGACAACTCGAAAGTTGTAGCAGGGAGAATTGCAGCGTTGCATGTTAACGGTAACAATTATACAGATTTTGCCAAAAAAGTGGAAGATTTAGCTGACTCACTTGAGAGGTCTGTTATTATTGAAGGGATCACTCAAACGAAAGCTCATGAAATGGCAGTCGAACAAACCGTTAACGTGTGTCGTTTAAACGCAAAATCCAATTTAGTTAAAACCATTTTAGCCTCAACGGCATTTACAGATCCGAAGGACGTAGTAGCAAAATTAATTGTAGAACAAAACAATGAAATAACTGAACGGCAGGTTTTAGCTTTTCGATCACGTGGTAACAACACATTTAGAAATTCACGTGGTAGTTATCGAGGTTTTTACCCAAACCGCGGCTATACTGGTTATAGAAATAACAACAATTCATTTTCACACAATAGTTACGGTAATAATATTCAAAGATATAGGAATTATCACGGAAATAGATATCAAAATAATCAAAATAATAATGCGCGTCCAAATACAAACCCTAATCGAAACAATAGTAACAATATAGACAACAATTCAAGATCTTCAAACGGTAGAGGTCGAAACGCAAACTTTCGCGCTTTAAACGCCAGTGCCGCTCAGGAGCGAACACTGAGGGAGGGCGAGTTAAGCGAGTAAGCGAACTTCCCTCACCAATAGCCATCTATTGTTTAAATTTGAATTACTCTGATTTCATTGAGTTACAACTTAACGAGTCACAAAAATTTTGTTCTTTCCTAGTACACTCAAGCCGACATTTCCTTAATAAAAATATCATGTCTAGACAGAAATATTTCCTTAAATAAGAACGACATTATTAATATTACCGGTGTCACTTCTAATTCAGTTTCCACTTTAGGTAAAATTACCGCAAATTTAATTTTTCAAACTTTTCTATTAAACATACTTTACATGTAGTAAATGAAGACTTTAATATTCCATCCGATGGCATACTGGGTAAAGATTTTCTGAAAATTAACAAATGCATTATTAATTATGAAAGAAATGGTATTTCCTTTTGGGTAGGCAATGAAAAAGTCGCGATACCAATCCTACACGGAACAGAAAGCGACAGTTGTATCGTTCCACCGAGATGCGAAATATTCAGACTTTTTGATTTAGGAAACTCACCCGAGCCACTTTTCGTGGACTCGCAGGAAATTGAAAAAGGTGTTTTCACAGCTAGGTGCATTGTTAATTCCAGTAACTCAATAATCAAAGTCATTAACACAACGGATGATACAAAGTATGTGAAAAGAAAAAGTATTAGGACAGAAAAACTTTCGAACTATAATGGTTATACAATTAACAAGACAGAAAAAGAAGACAAACGTACGAAAAAACTAATTTCGATTTTAAAAAATCAAATACCTCAACATGCTCCAAGTAAATTAATTGACCTTTGCATAGATTATGCCGACATTTTCGCTCTTGACACGGACAAAATGACTTTAAATAACTTTTACGAGCAAAAATTAAGATTGACAGACAACGAACCGGTATATGTTAAAAACTATAGATTGCCATATTCTCAACGTGAAGAAATAAATCGCCAAGTAAATAAATTGTTAGACAATGATTTGAATGAACCCAGTTATTCGAATTACAATAGTCCTTTGATTGTAGTCCCAAAGAAAGATACTAATGGTCAAAAAGCATACCGTATGTGCGTAGATTTTCGCACGGTAAACAAAAAACTCATTGCTGATAAATTCCCACTAGCTAGAGTTGACGATATTTTAGACAATCTCGGTAGAGCAAAGTATTTTTCCACATTAGATCTTTTTTCAGGATTTCATCAAATCCCCTTGCATCCTGACTTTCGTGACATTACGTCTTTCAGCACTGATCGTGGCGCATTTAGATGGAAAGTGCTTCCATTCGGCTTAAATATAGCACCTAATTCATTCTCGCGAATTATGACCATAGCTTTTTCGGGTATACCACCCAATGTCGCATTCTTATACGTCGACGATATTATCGTCATAGGGTGTAGCGAAGCACACCACATTAAAAATCTTTCAAAAGTCTTCGATACTTGTAGATCTTTTAATCTCAAACTTAACCCAAATAAATGCAACTTTTTACGACCAGAAGTCACATTTTTAGATCATAAATGCTCAGCTAAAGGTTTGCTGCCAGACGACTCTAAAATAAACGCAATTAAAAAGTATACGAAACCGACTGACAAAGACGCGGTACGACGATTCGTCGCGTTTGCAAATTATTACAGACGGTTTATACCCAATTTTGCGTCTCTGGCATCGCCTCTAAACCGATTAAGCAGAAAAAGAGTTGAATTTGTATGGGATCTTGAATGCGAAAGGGCATTTTTATCTTTGAAAGCAGCGTTACTTTCACCAAAATTACTCCAATATCCAGATTTTACTAAACAATTCATTATTACAGTTGATGCTTCCACAACTGGATGTGGCGCTATTTTAAGTCAAGAACAGCAAGGTAGTGATTTACCAATTTGTTTCGCTTCCAAAGCATTTAATAAAGCAGAACAGAAAAAACCCATTATAGAATTAGAGCTTTTAGCTATTTACTTTGCAATCAAGCAATTTCGACCATACGTTTATGGCACCCATTTCATTGTAAAATCAGATCATAGACCTCTAGTATACTTATTCAAAATGAAAGACCCATCTTCAAAACTTTCAAGAATAAGACTGGAACTATCTGAATATAACTTTACTATTATATATATAAAAGGTAAATCAAACGTTTGTGCTGATGCACTATCGCGTATAACAATCGATGAGATTAAAGAAGCTAATAAACAAATTTTGGCAGTACAGACAAGAGCCATGACGAAAAAGGCAATCGACAAAAACTTACATAGGAAAACAGACAAAACCGACGAAAAACAACTTACTTTACACGTCTACGACAAATTTTCATTCAATTTTTCAAAAAATATCCCACGAGTAAGATCTGTAATTACGTACACTAAAAATAATAAAACAACAAACTTAAGAATCTTTGCGCATATTAAACATAAGAAACTCGAGTTACTTAGTTTCGAGCTTGTTAACGAAATAATGACTTTAGAGAAATTTCTTTCGAGGCTTGAATCAGAAGCCGGCAAACGCAAAATTAAGAAGATTGAATGGCCTAAAAACGATATTATGTTCGTTGTATTATACTATTACGAATTTCAAAAATATTGGAAATAAAATTTTAAAATCATTATAAATTATACTAACAGATCCTGTGGAGACAGTAACAGATGAAGATACAAAATTAAAACTTATGAAAATTTACCATAATGATCCCATTTCCGGTGGACATTGCGGAATGAAAAGACTTTACGCAAAATTGCGAACAAAATTTTATTGGAAGAACATGACTCGTGATATATCGAAATATATCAAAAATTGTAAGGATTGTCTCTTAAACAAGGTTAAACCTAAAACAAAAGAAAAACTTGTTTTAACACCAACTCCGTGTAGACCATTTGATATACTAGTAATTGACACAATAGGACCCCTACCTGAGTCCAAATATGGTAGCAAGTTCGCACTTACCATGATTTGCGACATGACTAAATATCTGGTAACAGTCGCTGTACCAGACAAATCGGAAAAAACAATCGCTTCAGCTATTTTTGAAGAATTCATTTTAACATACGGCACAATGAATGCCATAAAATCAGATTTAGGTACTGAATTTAAAAATGAATTATTTGAAGAATTAACTAAACTTTTAAATATTCAACATAATTTTTCAACTGCATACCATCATGAAACTGTTGGAACGATCGAACGTAATCATAGAGTCTTTAATGAATACTTACGTGCATATTTGAAAGATACGTTATCTGATTGGGATGTTTATTTAAAATACTTTACTTTCCTACACAATACTACGAGTAGCACAGTTTTCGACAATCAATTTTCGCCTTTCGAGTTAGTTTTTGGGAAAAAGGCAACTTTGCCAAATGAATTGAGTAAAGAAAAAATTGACCCGATCTATAACGTCGAAAACTATGCCAAAGAAGTTAAGTTTAGGATGCAGAAAACGCACAAAATAGCACAAAACCTAATTAATAAAAACAAATTACAAAGTAAAAATCTATATGATAAAACTGCACGACCTTTAATTATAAAAATCGGAGATAAAGTAATTTTACAGAAAGAACCCCACCACAAACACGAGAATATATATCAAGGTCCGTTTACTATAACTAAAATCAACGAACCTAATGTAACTATTTGTGATGAAGTTACGAGAAAAGAAAAAATTGTACACAAAAATAGAATTACTAAAATACATTAATAACTACTTGTTTATATTATATTCATATATTAATATTCTTTTCAAACAGCCAAGAAGGCAGAACAAAAATAATACAATTACAAACATAATACAAATTTAAATGTAAAACGAAAAAATTACAAATTTAGATGTAAAACAAAAAAAAAAAAACAAAAAAAAACCATAATGAAATGAATCATTCTAAAACTTTACATACACATACGTATTAAAACATATTCCTAATATTTGCATATTGCATTGTATAAAGAAATTTAATTATCACTCATTAAAATTATTTTACATATAAAATATTAAATAAATTTAATAATATTGTATAAATAAACTTAATTATCGTTAAGTATTTTACATATAAACTAATTTCATAAACTGCAAATTGAAACATAAGCTGACAAATATTAGATTTTCATCATTTAAAATATTCCCATTTTACTTTTTCGTAAACTTTGAGCAAAAAAGAACTCGGCAGACTTGATCACCCTGTCGACTCCTTTTTTTCCAAAGGAGGGTGATGTAATGGGGCCCTAAGCTCAAGCCAAAGAATCTCAACACATCAAATCAGTCAGCTGATGTTTCACTTTTGTAACATTCCTATCGTGCATAATGCAACCGTGCATGCAAAAATAGATATACATAATTTTCCATTTTTTCGTGTGAGCGGTCAAGTTTTTGGTTAACACTTAAATTATAGAGAAGTTCTATTAAATTGTACTGGGGAAAAAGCCCAATTGAAAACCGATAAGACAAATACAATTTTTAAAGTTTATAACTTTGAGCGTGATTAAATCCACAGTTTTATTAAAACCAAACCAACATTCTTTTAATGTGGAAATGGGCGGAGTACCCGAACAACGCGACTAGTTCGCAACATTCTCCAGCAATTAAAGGTGGAACCTTGGATCCGTTCCTGAAAACTACCGTGCATCTTCTCCTGCATTCTTCGCAACTTCTGGTTGGTAAGCAATTACAATTCATCTATAAAATAGGGGTTTTACAATTCAATCCGTTTTAGAAACACTGAGTGGAGACCCATACAGGCCAGCTTCTTAACCAGGACTACATGATAAACCCGATCAAAAGCTTTAGAAAAGACCGTATATACTGTGTCAACCTGACAAGCAGACTGAAAAGCTGCGATGCAGTCATCAGAAAAAATAGCTAAGTTAGTCAAAGTTGAGCGTCCGGGAAGAAAGCCATGTTGCTCTGGACACACAATATTCCTAACGAAAAAAAGTAATTTTTCTTGGATTATGCATCCAAAAAGCTTTGAAGTGGTGGAAAGTTTTGAAATGGGTCTGTAGTTGCTAATATCATTTTTATTGCCAATCTTAAAAATAGGTGTAATAAAAGCCAGTTTCCACGCGTCAATGAAAGTACCCGAGGAAACGGAACTATTAAATATTAATAAAAGGGGATAAACAAGAGCTTTGTACTGCTTAAATAAAATTGATGACAGACCATCAACATATTTGATGACTGTTTAAGTCGAGAGATTCCACAAACGACATCATCAAAAGACAATGCAAGATTTCCAAAATGTATCGATGGTTGTGTGTTGAAACTAATGTCATCACTATTATCAGGGTCGGAAGCGAAGTTGGCCACGAAAAACTCAGCGAACAGATTTGCCGCATCAGCTGGAGTATCAACAGCTTTAGGGTATATGGGTCTGTAGACTGCGAGCTATGACCGATAAGAAATGCAAGCATGGCATACGATTTCGAAATGCAAACGTTAATATGGTTTGCGAAAGTAAATTTTGAGTGAAAAGTTACCCCTAGATCTTTTATTCACTAACCCTTGTAAGGGGCGGGTTAGACAAACGGTATGAGGTATCAATGACATTAACGCGTTTTGAAAAAGTTATATGAAAACATTTTATTAAGTTAAGGGTTAACCAATTGCTATTACACCATGTACTTTAATTATCTAAATCTAAGTGCACCAGTTCAGAGCCATGCTGACTGTGAATAATTGAATAGATTTTTAAATCATCCGCATATAATAAAAACCTAACTGCTGAGAAGCAAGAGCGAATGCCAATAATTAACAAGATGAAGAAAATTGGTGCTAGGATGCTTCCTTGTGGGACACCAGAACAGGCAACGAAAGGCGAAGACCTCACATTGTCCACAACAACCCTACAACTGCGGTTTTTTAGGTATGATTCTGTAATGGGGCCCTAAGCTCAAGCCAAAGAATCTCAACACTTCAAATCAGTCAGCTGATGTTTCACTTTTGTAACATTCCTATCGTGCATAATGCAACCGTGCATGCAAAAATAGATATACATAATTTTCCATTTTTTCGTGTGAGCGGTCAAGTTTTTGGTTAACACTTAAATTATAGAGAAGTTCTATTAAATTGTACTGGGGAAAAAGCCCCATTGAAAACCGATAAGACAAATACAATTTGTAAAGTTTATAACTTTGAGCGTGATTAAATCCACAGTTTTATTAAAACCAAACCAACATTCTTTTAATGTAGAAATGGGCGCAGTACCCGAACAACGCGACTAGTTCGCAACATTCTCCAGCAATTAAAGGTGGAACCTTGGATCCGTTCCTGAAAACTACCGTGCATCTTCTCCTGCATTCTTCGCAACTTCTGGTTGGTAAGCAATTACAATTCATCTATAAAATAGCGGTTTTACATGGCGACCGTGCGGCGCGGGCCAGCCGCTAGTGAAATTTAATTCGGAGCACAAAATAAAAGGGGCATCCATACACGTGGGCGTTCGCGCAGAAAAACGACAGCGAGGTATGCCTCGTAGACACAAAATGGCGTCGTATGCCACCATTTCTCAATTTTTAAACCCACGCTGCCACCGATAAGCCGCATATTCTAAATAATATCAATTTCATCTATCTTGCTGCATCGCACCCATCATTAATTGAAATTTCAACATCATCATTCATTACTGTTGTCCTTAGTACCAGCGTCCAGTAGCAATCACGCATATTTTATATGGCTTACATTTCGGCATTTCAACAAGCAATCTTCACTTGCGACACTGCTCCACCGACGTATCTCTATACGTACACATTTTACGAACATGTTTTACATATTATAAATATAGATATATAATATATTCCTAAATTGCATATTCATACATTTTTATAAAATTATGTACGGTAATATTTTTTTTACATGCAACACATTCGTGTGTTTCAAATTGCATATGTCACGTGGACATCCTATTACATGTTAGCCTCTTTGGTAAGAAAAAATGCATAAATTTTTACAGGTCATTGTGCAAACTGTACGTTGGGAATTTGGTAATCCCAACATATAACATGTCTTAAATATTATTGGGGTTTTGCATATAACTATAATTGCCAACTCGGGACACCTTTTCAATTTATTGCGTTTTAACCTATATTATATAATTCTCGTTCCAATTTTCTCATCCATTTGAGATTTTTCCTTTCGACCACGCGTTCCTCATAACGCCTTTCACGTGTTTTACGTGGGTATGTCAATAAAATAAATTTTGAATATTCAGAATGTGTAAGTTTTTTTTTTTACAACCGGTATCCGCCCTGAAATTCATTAGACCATAAATCAATCAAATCTGAACATTTTGTCTTCATATTATCGGTAAATAATCATTTTCATTTTAAATGCATTTTTTGAGTTTAAGTCCAAAACTGTATTTTATTATATCATCCAAGTAGACATAATTCACAATTGCCACGGATAATAAACGGCGACAGCCTTATTAACACATACTTAATAAACTAATACAAAGTGAGATTTTTTTTTTATAAACGATGGTTTGTTAAAAACCAATTGAGATTTTTTGAATAAAGCGGTGCGTCCGTGATTACATCTTGAGACTTTTAACAATTAATACACATACTTTTGTGCAAAGTTTAAATTCCATTACACTCTAAATATTTTTCATACAAGTTTACTGCAGTTTCAATTAAATCTTCTAATCAATTGTTAAATATTTCTTTACAAAATTTTTCTCTTCTTTTCCCTCAACACTTCACCTTCAAATATAAATTCAACATTCAAACAAGTGCTTTAGTAATTTCTATGTACAACCTTAGAAGTGGTAGACAATTGCAAAAAAATTCAGATTCAGAATCCGATTCAGAGAAATCAGGCTCAAGCTACGAAAGTTTAGCTTCATCTTCGACCGAAAAAGTCACAAACCAGGAAAATAGATTTTCTTTATCAACAGATTTTCCAGGTTTAGAAAATTCTTCCATTAAAAATTCAACTTCTAATTTAGTTTCAAATCTTAACGATTCAAATAGTGAAATTTTAACTTCTTCTACTTTAAAACAAGATCCTAACGATCCAAATAGTGCAAACTTAATTAACCCTTCTTTTAACGTAAACCCAGATCTTAACGATCTAATTAGTACAAACGTTGCCTCATCTTCTGCTAATTCAGCTCCAGATCTTAACGATCAAATCATGGCAACTCCAGAGGAAAAGAGAATTTTTATTAACATATGTGCTAATTCCATTAGAGAAAACTACAGTGGTGATCCACTGGCACTTGATTCTTTTATAGACAAAATTGCATTACTAGAACAATTCGCTACTGCAGATTTAACTGATACTTTTATAGCGTTCTTGAAATCAAAATTAGAAGGTAAAGCTCGTGAAGCAATACCAACACAAGTAACTTCAATTAACGAAATTAAAACAGCTCTACGTAATAGGATCAAACCAGACAACTCGAAAGTTGTAGCAGGGAGAATTGCAGCGTTGCATGTTAACGGTAACAATTATACAGATTTTGCCAAAAAAGTGGAAGATTTAGCTGACTCACTTGAGAGGTCTGTTATTATTGAAGGGATCACTCAAACGAAAGCTCATGAAATGGCAGTCGAACAAACCGTTAACGTGTGTCGTTTAAACGCAAAATCCAATTTAGTTAAAACCATTTTAGCCTCAACGGCATTTACAGATCCGAAGGACGTAGTAGCAAAATTAATTGTAGAACAAAACAATGAAGTAACTGAACGGCAGGTTTTAGCTTTTCGATCACGTGGTAACAACACATTTAGAAATTCACGTGGTAGTTATCGAGGTTTTTACCCAAACCGCGGCTATACTGGTTATAGAAATAACAACAATTCATTTTCACACAATAGTTACGGTAATAATAATCAAAGATATAGGAATTATCACGGAAATAGATATCAAAATAATCAAAATAATAATGCGCGTCCAAATACAAACCCTAATCGAAACAATAGTAACAATATAGACAACAATTCAAGATCTTCAAACGATAGAGGTCGAAACGCAAACTTTCGCGCTTTAAACGCCAGTGCCGCTCAGGAGCGAACACTGAGGGAGGGCGAGTTAAGCGAGTAAGCGAACTTCCCTCACCAATAGCCATCTATTGTTTAAATTTGAATTACTCTGATTTCATTGAATTACAACTTAACGAGTCACAAAAATTTTGTTCTTTCCTAGTAGACACTCAAGCCGACATTTCCTTAATAAAAATATCATGCCTAGACAGAAATATTTCCTTAGATAAGAACGACATTATTAATATTACCGGTGTCACTTCTAATTCAGTTTCCACTTTAGGTAAAATTACCGCAAATTTAATTTTTCAAACATTTCTATTAAACATACTTTACATGTAGTAAATGAAGACTTTAATATTCCATCCGATGGCATACTGGGTAAAGATTTTCTGAAAATTAACAAATGCATTATTAATTATGAAAGAAATGGTATTTCCTTTTGGGTAGGCAATGAAAAAGTCGCGATACCAATCCTACACGGAACAGAAAGCGACAGTTGTATCGTTCCACCGAGATGCGAAATATTCAGACTTTTTGATTTAGGAAACTCACCCGAGCCACTTTTCGTGGACTCGCAGGAAATTGAAAAAGGTGTTTTCACAGCTAGGTGCATTGTTAATTCCAGTAACCCAATAATCAAAGTCATTAACACCACGGATGATACAAAGTATGTGAAAAGAAAAAGTATTAGGACAGAAAAACTTTCGAACTATAATGGTTATACAATTAACAAGACAGAAAAAGAAGACAAACGTACGAAAAAACTAATTTCGATTTTAAAAAATCAAATACCTCAACATGCTCCAAGTAAATTAGTTGACCTTTGCATAGATTATGACGACATTTTCGCTCTTGACACGGACAAAATGACTTTAAATAACTTTTACGAGCAAAAATTAAGATTGACAGACAACGAACCGGTATATGTTAAAAACTATAGATTGCCATATTCTCAACGTGAAGAAATAAATCGCCAAGTAAATAAATTGTTAGACAATGATTTGATTGAACCCAGTTATTCGAATTACAATAGTCCTTTGATTGTAGTCCCAAAGAAAGATACTAATGGTCAAAAAGCATACCGTATGTGCGTAGATTTTCGCACGGTAAACAAAAAACTCATTGCTGATAAATTCCCAGTAGCTAGAGTTGACGATATTTTAGACAATCTCGGTAGAGCAAAGTATTTTTCCACATTAGATCTTTTTTCAGGATTTCATCAAATCCCCTTGCATCCTGACTATCGTGACATTACGTCTTTCAGCACTGATCGTGGCGCATTTAGATGGAAAGTGCTTCCATTCGGCTTAAATATAGCACCTAATTCATTCTCGCGAATGATGACCATAGCTTTTTCGGGTATACCACCCAATGTCGCATTCTTATACGTCGACGATATTATCGTCATAGGGTGTAGCGAAGCACACCACATTAAAAATCTTTCAAAAGTCTTCGGTACTTGTAGATCTTTTAATCTCAAACTTAACCCAAATAAATGCAACTTTTTACGACCAGAAGTCACATTTTTAGGTCATAAATGCTCAGCTAAAGGTTTGCTGCCAGACGACTCTAAAATAAACGCAATTAAAAAGTATACGAAACCGACTGACAAAGACGCGGTACGACGATTCGTCGCGTTTGCAAATTATTACAGACGGTTTATACCCAATTTTGCGTCTCTGGCATCGCCTCTAAACCGATTAAGCAGAAAAAGAGTTGAATTTGTATGGGATCTTGAATGCGAAAGGGCATTTTTATCTTTGAAAGCAGCGTTACTTTCACCAAAATTACTCCAATATCCAGATTTTACTAAACAATTCATTATTACAGTTGATGCTTCCACAACTGGATGTGGCGCTATTTTAAGTCAAGAACAGCAAGGTAGTGATTTACCAATTTGTTTCGCTTCCAAAGCATTTAATAAAGCAGAACAGAAAAAACCCATTATAGAATTAGAGCTTTTAGCTATTTACTTTGCAATCAAGCAATTTCGACCATACGTTTATGGCACCCATTTCATTGTAAAATCAGATCATAGACCTCTAGTATACTTATTCAAAATGAAAGACCCATCTTCAAAACTTTCAAGAATAAGACTGGAACTATCTGAATATAACTTTACTATTATATATATAAAAGGTAAATCAAACGTTTGTGCTGATGCACTATCGCGTATAACAATCGATGAGATTAAAGAAGCTAATAAACAAATTTTGGCAGTACAGACAAGAGCCATGACGAAAAAGGCAATCGACAAAAACTTACATAGGAAAACAGACAAAACCGACGAAAAACAACTTACTTTACACGTCTACGACAAATTTTCATTCAATTTTTCAAAAAATATCCCACGAGTAAGATCTGTAATTACGTACACTAAAAATAATAAAACAACAAACTTAAGAATCTTTGCGCATATTAAACATAAGAAACTCGAGTTACTTAGTTTTGAGCTTGTTAACGAAATAATGACTTTAGAGAAATTACTTTCGAGGCTTGAATCAGAAGCCGGCAAACGCAAAATTAAGAAGATTGAATGGCCTAAAAACGATATTATATTCGAACATTATACTATTACGAATTTCAAAAATATTGGAAATAAAATTTTAAAATCATTAGAAATTATACTAACAGATCCTGTGGAGACAGTAACAGATGAAGATACAAAATTAAAACTTATGAAAATTTACCATAATGATCCCATTTCCGGTGGACATTGCGGAATGAAAAGACTTTACGAAAATTGCGAACAAAATTTTATTGGAAGAACATGACTCGTGATATATCGAAATATATCAAAAATTGTAAGGATTGTCTCTTAAACAAGGTTAAACCTAAAACAAAAGAAAAACTTGTTTTAACACCAACTCCGTGTAAACCATTTGATATACTAGTAATTGACACAATAGGACCCCTACCTGAGTCCAAATATGGTAACAAGTTCGCACTTACCATGATTTGCGACATGACTAAATATCTGGTAACAGTCGCTGTACCAGACAAATCGGCAAAAACAATCGCTTCAGCTATTTTTGAAGAATTCATTTTAACATACGGCACAATGAATGCCATAAAATCAGATTTAGGTACTGAATTTAAAAATGAATTATTCGAAGAATTAACTAAACTTTTAAATATTCAACATAATTTTTCAACTGCATACCATCATGAAACTGTTGGAACGATCGAACGTAATCATAGAGTCTTTAATGAATACTTACGTGCATATTTGAAAGATACGTTATCTGATTGGGATGTTTATTTAAAATACTTTACTTTCCTACACAATACTACGAGTAGCACAGTTTTCGACAATCAATTTTCGCCTTTCGAGTTAGTTTTTGGGAAAAAGGCAACTTTGCCAAATGAATTGAGTAAAGAAAAAATTGACCCGATCTATAACGTCGAAAACTATGCCAAAGAAGTTAAGTTTAGGATGCAGAAAACGCACAAAATAGCACAGAATCTAATTAATAAAAACAAATTACAAAGTAAAAATCTATATGATAAAACTGCACGACCTTTAATTATAAAAATCGGAGATAAAGTAATTTTACAGAAAGAACCCCACCACAAACACGAGAATATATATCAAGGTCCGTTTACAATAACTAAAATCAACGAACCTAATGTAACTATTTGTGATGAAGTTACGAGAAAAGAAAAAATTGTACACAAAAATAGAATTACTAAAATACATTAATAACTACTTGTTTATATTATATTCATATATTAATATTCTTTTCAAACAGCCAAGAAGGCAGAACAAAAATAATACAATTACAAACATAATACAAATTTAAATGTAAAACGAAAAAATTACAAATTTAGATGTAAAACAAAAAAAAAAAAACAAAAAAAAACCATAATGAAATGAATCATTCTAAAACTTTACATACACATACGTATTAAAACATATTCCTAATATTTGCATATTGCATTGTATAAAGAAATTTAATTATCACTCATTAAAATTATTTTACATATAAAATATTAAATAAATTTAATAATATTGTATAAATAAACTTAATTATCGTTAAGTATTTTACATATAAACTAATTTCATAAACTGCAAATTGAAACATAAGCTGACAAATATTAGATTTTCATCATTTAAAATATTCCCATTTTACTTTTTCGTAAACTTTGAGCAAAAAAGAACTCGACAGACTTGATCACCCTGTCGACTCCTTTTTTTTCCAAAGGAGGGTGATGTAATGGGGCCCTAAGCTCAAGCCAAAGAATCTCAACACATCAAATCAGTCAGCTGATGTTTCACTTTTGTAACATTCCTATCGTGCATAATGCAACCGTGCATGCAACTATAGATATACATAATTTTCCATTTTTTCGTGTGAGCGGTCAAGTTTTTGGTTAACACTTAAATTATAGAGAAGTTCTATTAAATTGTACTGGGGAAAAAGCCCCATTGAAAACCGATAAGACAAATACAATTTTTAAAGTTTATAACTTTGAGCGTGATTAAATCCACAGTTTTATTAAAACCAAACCAACATTCTTTTAATGTGGAAATGG
Source organism: Eurosta solidaginis (assembly GCF_040869045.1). Taxonomy (NCBI): domain Eukaryota; kingdom Metazoa; phylum Arthropoda; class Insecta; order Diptera; family Tephritidae; genus Eurosta; species Eurosta solidaginis. The sequence continues at coordinate 379,764,560 of NC_090319.1, forward strand.
GCGGAGTACCCGAACAACGCGACTAGTTCGCAACATTCTCCAGCAATTAAAGGTGGAACCTTGGATCCGTTCCTGAAAACTACCGTGCATCTTCTCCTGCATTCTTCGCAACTTCTGGTTGGTAAGCAATTACAATTCATCTATAAAATAGGGGTTTTACAATTCAATCCGTTTTAGAAACACTGAGTGGAGACCCATACAGGCCAGCTTCTTAACCAGGACTACATGAAAAACCCGATCAAAAGCTTTAGAAAAGTCCGTATATACTGTGTCAACCTGACAAGCAGACTGAAAAGCTGCGATGCAGTCATCAGAAAAAATAGCTAAGTTAGTCAAAGTTGAGCGTCCGGGAAGAAAGCCATGTTGCTCTGGACACACAATATTCCTAACGAAAAAAAGTAATTTTTCTTGGATTATGCATTCAAAAAGCTTTGAAGTGGCGGAAAGTTTTGAAATGGGTCTGTAGTTGCTAATATCATTTTTATTGCCAATCTTAAAAATAGGTGTAATAAAAGCCAGTTTCCACGCGTCAATGAAAGTACCCGAGGAAACGGAACTATTAAATATTAATAAAAGGGGATAAACAAGAGCTTTGCACTGCTTAAATAAAATTGATGACAGACCATCAACATATTTGATGACTGTTAAAGTCGAGAGATTCCACAAACGACATCATCAAAAGACAATGCAAGATTTCCAAAATGTATCGATGGTTGTGTGTTGAAACTAATGTCATCACTATTATCAGGGTCGGAAGCGAAGTTGGCCGCGAAAAACTCAGCGAACAGATTTGCCGCATCAGCTGGAGTATCAACAGCTTTATCGCCAAGAAAGAGAGAGGAGGGAATATTCGTCACAGATTTTTTCGAGTTATCAAAATTCCAAAACGATATTGGATTTGTTTTTAAGTTTTCTTCAAAACTTAAAATGTAACTTCTTTGCAAAAATGTATCTAGGCACGTGAACTTCCTTTCAAACTCTTTATACTTGTCGAAGAACACCATATTTTTACTATTTTTGAACTTGCGAAAAAATGTATTCCTCAAATTTAGAATTTTCATCAAGGCTGCGTTATGCCAAGGAACTTTATACTTCTTTTCGGAAACCAAAGGAAGAGACCGTTTACAGATGTCCACAACAGTAGTTTTAAATATCTCGAAAGAACTGTTAGTGTCTACGTTGCGAAACAGGCAATCCCAATTAATTCCCAGAAATAGATTGTTCAGGTCAAAAAAGTTGCATCGCTTAAAATTAAAAGAAATTTTTGATTTATCATTACTGACTTTGGCAAATCTATAAAATTCAAAAGTTATGACTAACGGTACATGATGCATGACAGATTTGTAATAGGTGAGTCGCATTTAAGCAATGAGAAATTTAAATTATTACTCAAACATACTAAATCTAAGGTGCGACCAAGTAGATTTGGATAACAATTGCAATAAATCAATGCTTAAAAAGCTATCAGTCACATATATTTCATTCAGGCCAGTAACATTACACGCTATTAATGAAGAACTGGAAGTATCTTGAGACCAATTTATATTAGGATGGTTGAAATAATATTTTCAACATGCGCTGTGTATAGGTTATGGCTACTCTTGGACGGAATATACGATGCACACATAAATATTGAGTCTGGGGTGCCTCGGATGTGAACACAGACTTGATCAAGCAGCTCATTGTTATTATTAAGTGCAACCTCAGAAGCGTGATGTTTACAGTGGACTGCGATGAGAGCTCTACCACCTCTAGCACATCCTGTGATGTTAGCATTTCTGTCCTTGCGAAAGACGTTATATAACATGGGGTCGAAGTACTCCGCGCTATGAAATCATACAACCACATCTCGACGATAATGAAGACATCATATTTCTGGTGGGAACTGAATAACCGCAAAAGCTGAGATTTAGTTCTAATGCCAGCCATTTTTAGCATATAAATTTTTAATCGGTTCGTTGTTCCGTCTGACCCAACCGATTGCCTTTGGACATCGGTTGGACCTAGTCGTTTGTTGAATGAAAATTAAAAAATAAAATAATTTAAGCGCAACAAATCGAAGTTAAAGCAAATAGGATGAATTAAAATAAGAGCCACCGGTTTGATACGAGTGGCGCGTAACTCGCTGGAAATCCGGAAACTAAAAGCCAAATGTTTTATAAGAGGGAGTTTTTTGAATTGCCTCTCATTTAGTAAGGTGGTGTAGTCACCTTGCACAATTGCTATTTTTGGAAAGAGAATTAATTAATTAATTAAATACAGTTGTTGAAATAAACACAAATACGCAACACAAATGCATAGAAGACATTGATATGCACATCTCGAAAAAAAAAGCAACCAGCAACTACCTCATAGAAAACATCGAGCAATTGACTACGTGTAGGAGACTGATGTCGCATTTTTTTAATTTATACTCTTTGGTTAACGCAATAAAATATACTGGAAAAATAACGCCGATTATGTAAAATTTAAGTTTGGTATAAGACGGTATCAATAAAGTTTCAAGACACCGCCTCTTAAATTGGAGATTATTTTAAGAGGTAGCAACATTATATTATTAACTGTTTATTTGAAATCCAATTTTTGAGGTTATTATGCCATATTTTTGGTCTTGAGAGGATCTATGTTTCCTGTTAATACCCTTTTGAGTTCTGAAATCACTTTTACTATTTTTGCCCTGCTGAATGATTTGCAGCCGCTTGAAGTTTGCTTCTGGTGTCAGCAAACTATGCACAGACGGCTATATAAAATTGAAAACGGAGATCAAAAGGACATAAAAAGATTTTATAGAGCTCTCAAGACCGAAATATTAGCCCTTAATTTTAAAGGTCGGATCCAGTCTATTGGTAACGCTTTATACAGTCAAGCTCAGCAAACGCTTTAAAGGAATTTGTCTGAATTTTCAACCAATTGCCCCACGCGAAGAAGAAGAGCGAAAAAGAGTGTAGAGAAACTGTTAAATCTATGTTTTCGTTATTTTTTTTTCAGGACATTAACCAAATTATTTCGCTATAATTAGAATATGTTTCGCTTTTTTGTTGAAACCCAAGTTTCAGCGTTAGGTCACTTTATTTTATTTTTTTTTTATTATAATGTCTATTGCACCGATTTCAATGTACATGATTTTAAAAGCGTATTCCTTTCCTAAACTCTTGAAAGCTGGAAAGAACTGTGATACCTCTCCGCGAAAACCACTTAAAGTGTGTTTCGAATTGCTTTCTTTGCGTCACGGAATATATTCTAAGCGCTCGATCTCATAATTTGTTGAGTTGAAATGTCTTTAGAGTACTAGAGCTGTATTCCCCTTTTTTGTCCAGTAACCACCTTGTTTGAACACACTAGCAACTCCCACGTCATCCCCGAGCTAACGAAACCGACATGTCTCCAGCTCATATGTCTAGCTTCCACTCTTCGAATGTCCGGTGGCCGCCGTGTTGTGGTAGTAGCGTACTCTGCCTAGCACACCGCAGGTCCTGTATTCAACTCCCCGCAAGGTAGCATTTAGAAAAAACGTTTTCAACTAAAAAACAACTTTTCCTAATCGGCGTCGCCTTTCGAAAGTGATTTGGCCAGTACTCCGTTATATTTCTGTCATCATGAAAAGCTTCTCAGTGAAAATTCGTCTGCCTTGTAGTTGAAATTTGCAGTCGGCATAAAACATGAAGGTTCCGTCCAACCATTTCGTAAGAAAAATTAAAAGGAGCACGGCGCAAATTGGTTTAGAAGGTCTAACTCCACGGAGGTATATCGCGCCAAGTATTTATTTTATTGCTACCTACTTTTATTTCCTTGTATTTTTTTTCAGAAAGGGGGTAGTCACAGATAAGAGCAAGCCTTTATGAAAGGTGTATCTAGAAGTTACTGGCCTGCAGTGTCCGCGCCAAAACTTGCGTTTGATCTCAACACGATTAAGCAATCAATGAACTCATGCAATTAGAAGAGGCTTTCGACGATTTCATATACTCGAAAGCCTAGCAGATGCGCTTTTGTTTTGGCGCCTCACCTCTTAAAAGCTACTAAAAAGAACGCTCAATCATCGAAGTTTCTTAAAAAACACCCATTTCTCTACCATCTCCCACTCTCGCGCTCATTTCTCTGCCATCTCTTTCTCTCACTTCCGCTTTTTGCCTTTGGAGGACAACTAACATATTTTTCCGTACACCTTTCACGCCGACTGCAAGGACCTTCAACCCATATTGCGGTAAATTTGCTGTAGCAAGTGGTGCGACTGACCAGAATAAGCATTTTATAAGTCATAATAAGGTTTACGCAAGTCCTTACGGCATTTTGTACATAGACCCAGGATTGATGCTAATCTGGAGTGCATCTCAACTAAAACTTACGGCCACCTTAATAACGATGTGGAAAAAAAACCTACATTGGAGACCTGACGTTTTGTTAACAAGACTGATCAATATAGCGATAGCAACCATATCAGGAACGTACATTCCTATGCTACCTTCACAAGCACTGCTGCTTATCGTTATCTTGTGCATCGTGATCACGACCCCACTGACCTTACTTACTTACTTACTTAATTGGCGCTTAACCGTCTAAACGGTTATGGCCGTCCAACAAGGCGCGCCAGTCGCTCCTTCGCTCCGCCAAACGGCGCCAATTGGCCACACCAAGGGAGATTAAATCGTTTTTCACCTGGTCCTTCCAACGGAGTGGGGGCCGCCCTCTAGCTCTGCTTCCTTAGGCGGATTCCGATAGAAACACTTTCTTGGCCGGAGCATCATCTTTCATTCGCATAACGTGGTCTAGCCAGCGCAGCCGCTGCGTTTTAATTCGCTGGACTATGTGGATGTCTGTATATAGCTCATACAGCTCGTCATTAAATCTTCTTCAGTACTCGCCATCGCCAACGCGTAGAGGTCCACAAATCTTTCGAAGAACTTTTCTCTCGAACACTCCCAAAGCCGCTTCATCTGCTGTTGTCATGGTCCATTTCATTCGCCGTGAGAGGACTTTACTTTTCAATTTCTTACCTAGTCCAAAGTAGAATTTATTGGCAAGATTGATTCTTCGCTGGATTTCAGTGCTGATGTTGTTGTTAGTGTTGACGCTGGTTCCCAAATAAACAAAGTCTTTTACTATTTCGAAATTATGGCTGCCAACAATAGCGTGGTTGCCAAGGCGCGTATACGCTGACTCTTTGCTTGATGACAGCAGGTACTTCGTTTTGTCCTCATTCACCATCAAACCCATTTTTACCTCTTCTTTTTCCAGTTTGGATTAAGCGGAACTAACAGCGCGGGTGTTTAGGCCACTGACCTTGACCCAGATTAAAAATATGTTATTTTCCTGCTGACCTTTTGCAGAGTTGCTTTTTTCTCATTAGTAAGTTGTACATCGTTGTTAATGCCTTAAGAGCAGAATGTCTAGATATTTATATACTTGTTAAAAAAACTGTTAAGTTATAACCATTCTATTAGGATAGGTCAATATTTCATCTATATATATAAAAAGAAGTGTACATTTTGATTGTCACTCCATAACTCGAGAACGGATAGAAAGATTGCCATGATATTTTTGGAAAGATAAAGGAAGGAAAGATGATGGTTAGTTGATTTTGAAATCCAAAATCGGTTTAGCTATTCTTGAGTCTTGATTTTTTTTTAGAAAAAATTCAAAATTTGAAGAAAAAAATAAAAAGAACATTTTGATTGTCTTTATACAATATGGATATCAAATGAAAGCTGTCGAGATATAGGCCAAAACATGGACCCGGATACACCTAGAATGTGTTTTTATATTATGGGTATCAAATTGAAGCTGTTGATGTGTGCTATTATACAGAGTAAGTTTTACACCGCTGACTGACTACGGTCTCGATATATAGGCCAAAACGTGGACCCGGGTATCCCTAGAATGTGTTTATGCAATATGGATATCAAATGAAAGCTGTTGATGAGTGCTATAGTACAGGATAATTTTCATACAACTGGGAGGCTAGGGTCTCGAGATATAGCCCAAAACGTGGACCAGAATACCCCTAGGATATGTTTATACAATATGGATATCAAATGAAAGCTGTCGAGATATAGGCCAAAACATGAACCCGGATACCCTAGAATGTATGCGTATTATGGATATCAAATGAAAGCAGTTGCTGAGAGCTCTAAAGTTCATTGTGATACTCGATTTAGTCGTATCAACCTGGCAAAATTGATAAATATGCATGCGAAGCCGAAATAAAGACAAGAATTAATAATACCCACATACCTATTTATATACGTCCTATTCGATTTGCCTGAAATTTCGTATATAAGTTTGCCTATATTAGTATTTACGATGCTTTTTTCCGGGAAGTATACCAGAGACTGGGATTAGGACTAGAACTGGGACTGAGACTGAGATTCGGAGTGGGACTGGGACTGAGACTCGGAATGGGACTGGAACAAAATACATACCACCCTCTGGGACTGGCAATAAGAGATGAAGAAGAAGGAGAAAAACTTGATAGAAGAGAAAAGAGAGAAGGAGACTGAGAAAGAGATAGAATGAAACGAAGATGGAGATGAAGCGAAAAAGACGGAGGGAGGAGTGAATAAAAAGATTAGGAAAAAGTGTAGAGGGGAGGGAAGAGTTAGACGGAAAAAGCTTATTAAAATGTATGCAGATAGGCCAAATTTAGGGCAGAACAACGTTTGCCGGGTCTGCTAGTTTGTAATATAAAATATTATCTTAAAATATCTTCGAAGTAGTTGAATATTTGATTTGATATCGGTAAAATATATTCAGTGGAAATTTTTCAAATTAAAATTAAAGAGTTCCTGAAAAGCAAAGTAAATATACACTTATTGCGATATCAGCATGTGTATATGTATATATTTAAGTATATCTACAAAATTACAAGCTTTCCTTTTTTTTTTTAACAAATCACGTAGTACAATTTGCATGGAAAAAAATTTGGAAAAAATATTTTCGCATGCGTACTCATACGCCCTGTGGCACAGCGGTACTCGATGGCATGCAGTAGCACGTGCCCTATATGTTCTGTAAAATCTGCTATCTTTTTTTTTCTAAAACAAACATTGTTAGTAGTAGTGTAGTACAAGTGCGCATATCCTCCCAAACCACTGCAGGTGGTATTTCAGTTTAAATTATGCAAATTGAATTTTTCTCTTGAAAAGATTTTACCATGCTGTACTGTATCTATAGCACTGTGCAGTTGCTTGTTGATCCTACATACATAAATGTTTGTACAAATCAATTTTATATACATAGAAACACAGTTCCTGAGCAAGTTTCATAAGAAAATAGCGCATGCAGAAAAAAAACGTACGTCTATAAACTCAAAAAAAAAAAAATTCAAATAAAAATACGTAACGGAAATAAATAAATTATAAAAGTAAACAAGAGTTCTTTGAGAAAATAATCGATACACAAGAAGAAAGCTGGCTGAAGCAGCTGCAATAAAAACTATTTAACCTTTCCCCTCTCTATTACATTTTTTTTTAATTTTTATTAACTGAAGAAAGCAGCAGAAATTCTGGAGGAAGCGTGCTTAAGCTGCAGTCGCGTCAGCATATAAATATGTATTGATGGTCAGGCGGTATTGCAAAAAACAAAACGAGGCATTGGTGAGACTTCTCTCAGGTCGGACTATACATCAATACCAAATTCTTTGGTCATAAAGGGACAAAAGGTAACGAAAAGGCCAATGAGGTGCCAGACGAGGGTGCAGCACTCAATGAATCGACGGTAGACATCGCAATCTATTTGGGAGAAATGAAATGGAGAAAGGGTTGCATATGCTCCATCAAACACAAAAAAAACGTGGACAGTAGCGCGGAGCTGTAAAATTTTTAAGATTATGTGGAAATCCTTGTGGCGACCTTGTAACTGATGCCCAGAGAGTGCTTAGATTATGGAGGGAATACTTCTCTGTTCTTCTAAATGGAGGCAGCAAATCACCGTACAGAGATGAAGAACCCGATCCCGCAATCGATGATGATGGAATATATGTCCCCGCGCCCGATTATGACGAAGTTAGAATAGCAATAACTAGATTGAAAAACAACAAGGCCGTGGGCGCTGATGGATTGCCTGCGGAGCTATTCAAGTACGGCGGCGAGGAGTTGGTAAGGCGTATGCAGCAACTCCTTAGCAAAATATGGGCGGACGAGTGCATGCCCGACGGTTGGAATCTAAGTGTTCTTTGCCCAGTCCACAAGAAGGGGGATACTGCAAAATGCACCAACTATCGTGGAATCAGCCTTCTTTATATCGCATATAAGGTCTTTTCAAGTGTATTGTGCGAAAGATTGAAGCCCACCGTGAACCGGCTGATTGGACCTTATCAGTGCGGCTTCAGACCTGGTAAATCTACCATCGACCAGATTTTCACAATGCGCCAAATCTTGGAAAAAACCCGTGAAAAGAGAATCCACACACATCACCTCTTCGTCGACTTTAAAGCCGCCTTCGACAGCACGAAAAGGAGCTGCCTATATGCCGCTATGTCTGAACTTGGTTTTCCCGCAAAACTTATACGGCTGTGCAAAATGACGTTGAGAAACACCATCAGCTCAGTCAGAATTGGGAAGGACCTCTCCGAGCCGTTCGAAATTAAACGAAGTTTAAGACAGGCTGACCCCCTATCGTGCGATTTCTTTAATTTGATGCTGGAGAAAATTATACTAGCTGCAGAACTTAACCGAACTGGAATAATATACTATAAAAGCGTGCAATTACTGGCATATGCTGATGACATTGAAATCATCGGCCTAAACACCCGCGCTGTTAGTTCTGCTTACTCCAAACTGGAAAAAGATGCGGTAAATATGGGTTTGATGGTGAATGGGGACAGAACGAAGTACATGCTGTCATCGAGCAAAGAGTCAGCGCATACGTGGCTTGGCAACCACGCTATTGTTTGCAGCCATAATTTCGAAATAGTAAAAGACTTCGTTTAATTGAGAACCAGCATCAACACTAGCAACAACATCAGCAATGAAATCCAGCGAAGAATCAATCTGCCAACAAATGCTACTTTGGACTAGGTAGGCAATTGAAAAGTAAAGTCCTCTATCGGCAAACGAAAATCATACTCTACAAGTCACTTATCGTACCCGTCCTGCTATATGGGGCAGAAGCATGGACCATGACAACAGCAGATGAAGCGGCCTTGGGAGTGTTTCAGAGAAAAGTTCTTCGAAAGATTTATGGACCTCTACGCGTTGGCGATGGCGAGTACCGAAGAAAATTTAATGATGAGGTGTACGAGCTATACGCAGACATCAACATAGTCCAGCGAATTAAAACGCAGCGGCTGCGCTGGCTAGGCCATGTTATGCGAATGAAAGATGATGCTCCGGCCAAGAAAGTGTTTCTACCGGAACCCGCTTATGGAAGCAAAGATAGAGGGCGGCCCCCACTCCGTTGGAAGGAAAACGATTTAAACTCCCCTGGTGTGACCAATTGGCGCCGATTGGCGGAGCGAAAGAGCGACTGGCGCGCCTTGTTGGGCGGCCATAACCGTTTAGACGGTTAAGCGCCAATTAAGTAAGTAAGTAAGTATGTGGAAATCTTGCGACGCTAGATTCATTTTCTTACATCTCTAAAAAGTGAATGCTTAAGATTCATGATGAGCACAATAGCTGGACACTGCTTTTGGCGTCACATGCATATAGTGCGGCTCCGTCAGTAACAGCAGTTATAGGAAGTGCGAACTGCAGAAAGAAACGACTAAACACGTTTCATGATCGTGTCCTGAACTCGCGAGATCAGGGCGCCAGCTTCAGTTGGGGCTGTAGATTTGGTGATTTCTAATATTTTCCAAGATGTCCGGTTAACCTATATCCCGACTTTTGGCTGTAAAACAAATTTTGCTAACACTATGGACAATTTCAGTTTGTGTGAGGTCTTAACTGATCGTGCAGTTCAACGCAACCTAACTGATTTCTAATAAAAATAAAAGTATAAGTAACTGTTTGTGAGTTTATGATTGTTAAATACCTTTATAAGACTTATTCGATACGATATTTCTGCAGAAATTATCGCCTGAGATATCGCCTTGGTTTCGAATTTGTATCAGCCGATCAACCGACATTTAGATACGAAAGCGACACAGCATTAAGAAGCTGTGTCGATAGGAATAGAAGTGACTAAAGCGATAAGGCTAAAAGTGTCGAGGAAGATGGAGTTTTTATATCGTGAAAGTAACTTATTCGAAAGGATATTTTGGGAAGTAAGTTGCGATTTCTGAGGCAACGAGAGAAACCGTCGCCAATATCTTGCCAAAATTTGGTTACCAAGAAGCGCCACTGGGAAGTCAGGTAATCCAAAAATGAGAATGCAGTCGTGTCTCAGGTGTTTGTTCTTGAAAGTTAATGAGGTAGGGAATGCCAAAATTAAACCAAGATCACAATGAGTATAAGCAGTCCGATGAGTTTCTAATATTGAACACTGAGAGCGGCGTTCACCGGGCATATATAGACTTTGACTTTCTTTTGTGGGTAATGCTGAGATCCTCTCTGTGCATTTTTGGTTCGAACGGCTGAATTCTTGTGGCCAGATTTCTTCATAGTGTTAACAGGTAGGCGTGTCCTCATCAATCAGTTATCTGTTAGAATGCGCAGGGTTTTGAGTAAAACTTTCTGTTCAGCATTTCGTTTCTCGTTTTTATGGGGAGTACTCTCGCATCCATGTTTAAATGATGTTCTGGCGACATAAGTAGACATCGGCAGTTCTGAGGGCGCAGTTTTTACAGGTCTGTAGCTTCTTCCGTTGTGTTTTTTATAAACTAGGCGCGTTGCATACAAGCGCATTGCCTTAAAAGTTGCTATGGGCGTTTCTTTGTATTACCCTTAAGTGCTGTCAGCGAAGGACTTAAGGGTTTTCTTGATTCTGTTTTGGCTCACTTAAGTTCAAGTGAAATTGCGGTTGCAATTACAGATGTATATTTATCCCTATCCCTACCATGCACTTGTAAAAATAACGTAATTTTTTTTAAGAACTACTGTTTACGCCAGTTCAATGAAAGTTTTCCCAACTCACTAATTTGGAAGCAAAGAGATTAGCACTATATGCAATACATGACCACTTCTCCTGTCTTCTGTCTACCAATGAATTTCTAATTTTCGTTGGAGATTGCTGCAAACTTATAGTGTGTGGGGGTGAAGAAGTAATGTCTAAAAAAATAAAAATTTAAATCAACAACAGCTTTGTAACTATCTGCTTCTGGATAAGTAAAACTAGCTCTATTGAAGTAATACATTAAGAAGCTGCGCAAAATTCGTTTGTCTGTTGTATAATTTCATCGTTTCGGTAGTAAAAATATCCACTCACAAATCCTTGTTTTTGTTGCATTCGAAATTTGCGCTGCAAAATTATTCTCAACATAACAATGAGCAGTGAAATAAAAAAGTACAAAAAAAATAAAAATAGAAGACAGTGAGAATAAAAACACGATTTGGAAAACTATTGTTATAACAACAACAAAGACAACAACGGAAACTAATTTCAAAATAGTTATAATACGCAAAAGAGCCGAAAGTGATGTCTTGCGCACTCATCAAATTTCAAATGCACTCTAATGTTTTGCTCTTATTTTATGCTTCTTCGTTATTCTTTGTTGCCGCCAAAGGCGAGTGACGCGTTTTCTTGCTTCATTTTGAATTATTTAGTAAATTCGTTGTCATTTCAGTTATCTTGCTTTGCTATGTAGTTTAAATTTATTTTTGATTGTAAGGATAGCTTCCATTTCGCGCAGAGTTCTATTTTTTTTTTTTTCTTGTTACATTTCCTAGTTTGTTCAACTAATTTGTAATGCAGATTTTTTGTTCCTTTTTTTCGATTAATTCTTCGTTGTTTGTTTTTTATTGCAAATTTTTTTAATTCTGTAATTTACTGCAGGCATTAAGCAAGTTTTTTTTTCCTTTCGCTAAACTTTCGTTATCATTTTGAGTCAATTAGAAAGTAGTTATCAATTTAATTGAAATGTTAATTGATTGAGTTGCAGAGTTGTGGACAAAAAGCAAACTTGTCATTAAACTTTTGAAAACCAGTAAGTTGTTTCATATGCAGGGCGGAAAACTTTGAGTTTATATTAAAATTGATTAGCGGAATTCATTGTAGAATATAGCACGGAGGGAAATGGGTGATAAGAAGCGGAAGAAGACAGCAGCTGAAGAAGAGATAGAGTATGAGAAGGGAAAGGTGAACAGTAAAAGATGGAGACAGGAAGATAAAGGGCGAGCCAGAGATTTAGGCTGTTGAGAGCAAGATAAACAAAGGCAGCACGAGAAGGAAATAGAGAGAGGACGAAAGACAAGAGTGGTCAAGGTAGTGTGCAAGGAAGAGGGTGGAGTAAAGCTACATGAAATTGAAGTGGGGGTGGGTAGAGGTAGGGGAATGGGAGTTAATGTGGATGGGAAAAAGGAAAAGGAAGTGACACTGGCAGTGAGAGTTGGAGTGAGTGTGAGAATGATAATGAGAACAGGAGTGAGAGTAGGAATGAGAACGAAAACAGAAGGGGAATGAGAATCAGAATGATATTAAGAAGGAGAAGAACCATGAAAGTGAAAATTAAAATAAGAATGAAAATCAGAATACAAATGCGAATGGTAATTCAAATGACAATGCGAATAAGAGAGAAAGTAAAAATACTATTGAGAGTGTAGATGACAATGGGCATGATAAAGGAAATGAGAATCACAATGGGAATAAGAAAAGGGAATAATAATTAGAATAAAAGAGAGATTTATAATAAGAATGTGAATGAGAGATTGAGAGTGAGAATGTGGGGAACTAGAAAATGAGAATGAGTAAAATAATTAGAATAAAAATTAGTATAAGAATGAAAATTTTAATGAGAATGTGAATCAGAATGAGAATGAAAATGCAAATGACCATGCGAATGAGAATAAGAATAAAAGTGGTAATAAAGATGAGCATATTAAAAGGAATGAGAATGCGAACGGGAACGCAAACGAGTATGAGAATCAAGAATAAGAATAAGAATGAAAATGATAATTAAAATGAGAATCATAATTACAAAATAATGATAACTTGAGTGAGAGTGAAAGAAGGAATGAAATTAAAAATGTGGGTTGGAATGAGAATAAAAATTAAAATGAGATTGAAAGGGACAATAATAATAAATTCAAACCCCTCAGAATAGTATACAAGACTAACAACACAGCACCAGAAGCTGAGAATAACGCAAAAACACGAAATTAACCCCCCGAATGCATATAAACTAGAGTCACGGATGTCACCAATTGGCACACAGCCATAAACGAAGCACTTACTTAACCAACGCTTCTCACGAATACATATAAACTGACTATTTGCTATACACTCACAACGTAGCTAAATAAACAGTTTTGTGCAAAGGAAGATTATAAAAGCTTACAACTAAGCATGATCACAACAGAAGAAAACTCAATACTGAAGACGGCACTGCGCTAAAAAGGGTTGTCATCAAACCAAAATTATTAAGCGATGACCAAAATCGTTTCGAATTTATTCTAATGCGTTTAAGCATAGGAATAAAAGTAAGAGCGATAATAAGAGTGAGAAAGACGGGGAAGAGATATGAAAAAACGGACAAGCAATCAGAAGAGAAAGTGGGGAGGAAGCGAGCGGCATGAAAAATAATAGGAGCTTAATATATGGAGGGAAGATAAAGGTGTTTTATAACGGAGAAAAAGGAAAAAGAGGAGAAGAAAGGGTACTACTAGGCAGAGAATGCGGGAGCGATAAGGATAATGAGAAGACAGGAACAGGAAGTCAGGAAAAAGGCAGAAGAGGTAAAGAAAAGCAAGAATATGCAATAATAAAAAAAATAGTTCTTGCGATGCAGACGAGGACTATCCCTGAAGGGAGAAGTTTAAATTCTGAACCAGGGCCCTTCTTGTTTCTTCGGAACCGTTACAAAGTTCACCTTCTGCCTCTTCTACATGCATTCAACTGGCTAACTAAACATGGTGATGTCTTACGCGGTGAAAATTTTCGACGCTGTATTACCTTTTTCTGCAGTTCTGAGCTAGTGAAAATCTAGATACTCTCGAATTAGTTCTTATTTGGTACGTTAAATTGAGTTCTCTTCTACTGGTATCACTAGCTCCTGACCTTCTCATGGGTACGCTTTATATATGTACCTTCTTCAATTGCTCGCTTGCTATGGAGAAAAAAGGGAAATGCTCGAGTAAAGAGTCGGCTGTCGATAATGTAATGGTAAAACTGTTTAGCGGCACAGCAGACAAAAAAGGAACCTTGTGGCAGGAGCACAGAAGGGTTTAATAAAACTAGTAATATGTTCAGCCAGCCTAAAGTAATGCTGAAGAAGTCTAGAGATGGGAAAAGGCTACAAAAAGGGATGTTCTATAGTCCACGAAAAAATAGTTGTAGTGTACCGGTGGGAAAAATGGTGCACCAGGCAATTGTTTATGTGATATAAGGTGCCTGGCGCCTGTTAAGACTGGAGTGCCTTACAACGAGACTAGACCAAGCCTCATACCTTTCTTCGATGTAATTATGGTTGCCGGATAAGGGACTGTCTTATTCAAAATCACTTTGAAAACTTTCATCTGGTATCTCCTTGTGATAGTATAAGCAAATTTTTCTCTTAAAGGTAGGTAGGTAGGTGAAATGGCTGTCACCGTGGTCGCCCAAGTAGCTATTTAAAGCCGTTTTGATGCCATGTAACTCGTCTAGAAAACTACGAAATGTTACGGTCAATGTATTACAACCAGCCAGAGTTGTTGATAAAATGAAGAATATTCGGGATTGCTATCACAGATAACCCTCTGAGATCTTCTAGAAACGGGGTTCCAAGTACCCTTAGCCGGGCTCTAGCTAGAGCGGGCATTTACACATAAAGTGTTCTACTGTCTCCCTAGCATTTGGATATTTGCAGCTTCTGCAGTAGTCGTTATACGGAATGCCCATCTTTTCCGCATGCGTACCTATTGCCCAATGACCCGTTCAGACTGCTCTCAGTTTTCATGTGTTAGCCCTGGATTTGTTCAGGAGACTTCTCGTCCTCTTTCCATCATAGTTTGGCCAAATGGTTTTTAACATTGCACAGGTGGGATGTTATTCCACTTTGTTTGTGCTTTCTTCAAGTAGAAGCTTTGGATATTCCCCTTGGCTACTGCTAAGAGTATGCCTAGTTCGACACTGGTTATTTCCTCGTTCATCTCCGATGAGCCCCCGCGTGTTAGCTCGTCGGCCTTCTCATTCCCCTTTATCCCCCTATGACCCGGGACCCAGATAACGCATAGTTCTAGATTGGTGCATAACGGGGATATGATTCGCTTACAAGCTCACACTAATTTTTAGTTAATGTGTGGCGAGGAAAGCGCTTTTATCGCTGATTGGCTATCCGACAGGATGCAAACTTTACCAGCTACATTGAAGCCCTCCTGTGATTTGCAGGCTTGCCAAATCGCGAGGATTTCTGCTTGAAACACGCTGCAGTGCGATGGAAGTCTGAATCATGCAGAAAAATCTAGGGACTCAGAGAAGACTCCGGCCCCAACTCCCGATTCCATCTTGGAGCCGTCAGTGTTAATTTGGATGTCGTCGACCCTTATGCCCGGGTTTCTCTTCCACTCGTTCCTGCTTGGAATGGCGGTATTACAACCGCATTCAAACTTCAGTTTGCGAGGGTAGTAATCTGTTTCGGGGCAACATGTACCATCCGGAAGTGCAGCTGTGGGGCAAGTGCGTCCGGCCCCTATGGAACCAATGCACGCAGTGCGTTGGACTTTTTACAGGCGGGTGATATTTTAGCTCTTACTTAGGGCTTCCCGCCAGACTATGGAACCATAGGTAAGCACCGGTAGCATCACCGCCTCGTACATCCAAAGTACCTTGCTTGGCTTGAGTCCCCCTTTCTTACCAAACATTGATTTGCAGGCATAGAAGGCGATGCAGTCCTTCCCTACCCGCTCTTCGATGCATACTTTCCAATTCAACTTGCAGACAATTGTTAGTCCCAGATGTTTGGTACTCGATTACAGGGTTATTTGCTGGCCGTTTAAGAATGGTAGTCTGAAGGCAGGTGGCTTGTACTTCCTCGTGAAGAGAAGCAGGTCCGTCTTGTCGGGATTTAAACTAAAGCCACATCCCTGTGCCCACCTGCTGAGTTTAGCCAAGACCCTTTCCATGATTTCGCTCATTACGGAGGGGAAAGGACCAGAAACCAAGATCACCACGTCGTCGGCATACGCCACGATCTTAACCTCCCCTGTGTTAAGTTTTCCTAGGATTTCATTTATGGTGATCAACCAAAGCAGAGTTGAAAGCACCCTCCCCCTTGTGGTGTGACTCTGCATAACTGCTTGCCAACACTAGCTCCACCTAGCTATGTTGTTATTTCGCGGTTGCGAAGCAGGGTTGAAGCCGTAGTGGCTCTTCAACCCCTGCCCTACCGAGGGCAGCTTCAATCGTTTCGGCTCTTACATTGTTAAACGCGCTTTCTACATCAACAAACGCAGCCAGAGTGAACTGCTTGTGATGAAGGGACTTTTCCACCGTTCGAACTACACCATGTAGCACGGTTTCTGTGGATTTCCCTCTCAAATATGCGTGCTAAGCCGTGGAAAGTTGAGCCTCGCCTAGAAGCTCCCGTATATGTATATATAGTAGCCTTTTTAACGTTTTCAGAACAAAGGATGGGAGAATTATTGGCCGATAGTCTTTGGCTACTTCATGCCCCCTTCTGCCGGCCTTAGGGATAAAAACCACCCTTGGTTTAGTCCACGAGACCGGAATGTGATTGAGACGAATGCATGCCTCGAAGATCTCCTTTAGTTCCTTAACCAAAGATTTCTGAGTCTTCTGCAGCATAATAGGTAGAATACCATCCTCGCCCGGTTATTTATATGGAGAGAAGCTTCTATTGCCTATGCAATTTTCTTCTCCGCTAAAGGTTGTCTATGAGGCCAACAGGTACTTCCTCATGTGCCGTCTCTGTATCTCGTTTTTCTCTTAAAAGTCCCATTTAAAATCCCTCTGCCTCTGATCACACTCTGTTGAACCTCACACATTCTAGGCTTAGAGTTAGACTCCTGAGATTATTTGGCAGCCGGAAATAAATAAAAACGTACTTTTTTAAAAAAAGTGGAGCGAGATATTCAAGAAATTTAAACTTCATTGTATACAAAAAATATAAACCCAAGCCAGCTCACTAAACTTAAATTTTTGGTAACAAAAAATAAAAAATAAAACTATTCTAAAAGCATACAACAAAGCAACATAAAAAAGATAAAAGTGCTATTCAAGTAGTTTTCTTTTAAAGTATGTAGATGTCAAGCTAAATGGCTTTTCCAAGCTTTTGTACTCTAGAAGTCCCTTTCACTGGCAAACGATGGGACAACTAGCACTCGAGTGTCGACTAAGTGGCGGAGACAAATTTTAGAAAATTCGTTAAACGCAAAACGCGAGACTACCAAATAAGATAAAAGCATAAAAATACATACAAAAATCTTGAAAACAAAAAAAAAAAATTACGAAAAACAAGCAGCATCAATTGAAAAGGTTAAAACCAATGTAAAGTCGGCGTTAAAGCCAAGGCCATACAAAAGTGCTAAAGGAAAGGGCATCAAAGGAATGAAAAACAATAAAAAAAGAAATAAGATATCCGCAGGCATGGGAGAAAAGGCGTTTTGCAATTTAAATAAATGTGCAAAAATATACGAGTTTCCATTTACAGAAACTACCCATAAATGTCACAATTTCATTTATGCGGTTCATGTCTGACACGGTTTTGCATGTGACGAGCGATATGAACATAAAAATATAGAAGAGGTATGTAAGTAAAGTCAAGTTGAATGGGACCCACAAACGTAATAGGATATGTGGGAGTATAAGGCATAGCCAAGTCGGAAATTCGCACTTTAAAAGATTATATGCAAAATGTGTGATAAAGCCTTATGTTGTAATAGAATAATACTAGCACAAGGTGGTGTTTTTCAAGAAAAACTTTGCAGCCAGCATTTCTGATCAAAAGATATTTAAATATCACACCCAAAGATAATTAAAAACGTTCAAATTTAAAAGCATTTTCTGATCGAAAATTAACGCATCGTCGGAAGAAAAATGTCCCATAAATGTGATTATTCTTGAATAATCATTTATGATTTCTATTTCGAGACGCTTTTTATTCATATTTGATATCGTTGTAAAATCGAGCTTTAATTGTTTTAGAGTAATATTTGACTGCTTTTCACAGTCATTTTCTGATCATATTCGTGAATATATGTATTCCAATCGTTTTGGTTAAGATTTTTGAATCATTTTTGAATGCCATTATAATGTATTTATTCTTCATGTCTCATTCAAAATAGGATACTACATAATAATCTTATTTCATCAGGTGATGAAAGCATGCGAAAGTGAGCTATTCGAACCACAGCTAACTCGCAAGTTTGACCGATATACACCTGCGACTACAACATACAACATCAGCATTATCGTCTGCATCTTAAAACATGGATACGATACGGGATGTTGAAGCCGTATCCAGGTATGTCAAGATAGTTTCACTTACCTGGGGTTCAAATAGCTCACAACCTATGTATTGCCCAATCATTACGTATTTTCTGGGAAGCTGAAGGGGAGAAATGGTTGGGGAAATCTTGGTTCACGAGCAGCATTACATTATTTTTGTCTGGAAGAATATATTTTGCATAAATAATAAAAAGGGTATCAATACCTACCCGCCCCCCCCCCCCCCCCCCCATGGGAAATTGAAAATATTATTTTTGAAAATTTGACATATACATATTCATGTATGCATTCATTTCTCGAACTGCCATTAACCTCCTTGCCGTATTAAATCATTTATATCACTCTAAAACTAGAAAGAAAAAATATTTTCATGATAGTTATGAATTTATGGCATACACCTGAAAGAAAAGCCATTTTGGAAAACACGATTGAAAAATCTGACGAAACTCCATGAACGAAATCTTTAAAAAGATTAAACCTGCCCGGATGGGTTTTGAAATATGAGACCGTCAACGATTTTTATGAGTTATATCCGTTCGTTAACGAAACTCTAAATGAAATCAGAACCTCAAAAGAATAGCGCGTAGACAAAAAAAAAAAAAAACAGGCAAATCCAGAAGTTCAAAGTACAAAAGATTGTTTTCGTGTAGCAGTGTTCAATCCTTTCCTATATTCTTACATCATGGATCTTGGAGAAATGTTCACTTAACATGAAAATATACTAAAAGGATTTTCGGCTCTTTTCAAGTATGATTTGAATGAAATTGAAAAAGTTGCTGATAAATTCATCAAGACAGTGGAGTTGTATCAGGAATTTCTCACTGCAGGGGCACCTGCTATTTTTGCCGGATTAGAAGTGTGGAACAGATATTTGATTCGTAGAGGCGATATCAAACCTGGAAACGCTTTTGATGGGCTTGATCATTTTGCTGAGAATATTAGCTACTTTACCGGTATCGAAATCACATTTAAAATGGATAAAGACGATTCTGAGGAACACGACAAAAGAAGTCAGTAATTATAGTTGCTTTAAGATCCATGAATTTTATTCTTATATTAAAAATTAAAATTTGCCTAATTTTTTTATTGTAGAACCAACTGAATGAACTGGCTGTTCTGGCTATTTATCATGACATTGCAATCACAGCTGATGAAGTCATAGATAAATTATAGAAAAAATCCCAAAAACTTGATTTATTTCTTTAATTATTGAAAGACTTTTTCGCATATTGAGAGCGCCGACTGTATCCCAATTTTGGTTTGTTTTTATGCATTATAAAAAGTGATTCTCATGATTATAAAAAAGAACCAATAAAAATAACTTAAAAGCAAACAAAAAAAGTGTCAAACTAAATCCCCCCCATCACATAAAGATATATGCGGACTAGTTCTAACTATTTACTATTACCCTTTAATTAAACTATAAACAACTAACTATTAACTACGAGCTGTTATCTATTAACTACTAACTATTGGCTATTGACTATTAACTATTAAAAAAAAAATAAACACTTAACGCATTTAACCTCCCAATAGATTTCAAGCCGAGTTTTTCATTCTTGTTTTGACGTGCACCTTTTAAATTTTTCCCACAAGTTGGCTGGACATATAGGTCTCATATTCAAATGAAAAGCTTTTTATTGACTATTTACTGTTAGCTATAAACAAATAACTTTTAAACTATTTATGTATAAAAAATTTTTCCGACTGGGTCACTTTGCATATATTATCGTAAGTTTATACACACAAATATTCGTTTCAACAAACGAGCCCATCTTCTTTGAAATGGCTCACGTATGGCAATAGTAAATTTAGCAACATTTTAAGTACAAGCAAATTTAGATATACTGCCTCAAGCCAGAGACAATAACTAATACGAATTAAAAAAAAATAATAATAATTATAAAATAAAATAATTAAAAAAATGTTTTTAAGTTAAACGGTTTTATTGAAAACAATACTTACATGAAGTAATAATAATACGAAAAGCTAGAAAATAATTAGGTAGGTCATAGGTACTAGTCATCACACTCCTTATCAATCTATGGCCTTGATCAGACAATTAAATAAAAGCGTTGGGCGCGTGAAATTTCTAAAAATGTGACTTATTAAGGTTCAGTTAGTTTTACTTATGACTATCAGTAGAAAAATGACGCGTCCAATGCTTTTATTTAATTGTCTGATCAACGCCATAGATTGATAAGGAGTGTGATGACTAGTACCTATGACCTACCTAATTATTTTCTAGCTTTTCGTATTATTATTACTTCATGTAAGTATTGTTTTCAATAAAACCGTTTAACTTAAAAAAATTTTTTTAATTATTTTATTTTCAAGTTTTTAGTCTTTATTTAATTGCCTATTATTTCTCATTCTATTTAGTTCATTTAGTGACTCATTATTACAAGGACTCTTTCCTGAAAATTTGTTACAACCTAAGTCCTCAATACATAATCCTTCAAAAGACTTTACTCGACTCTGCGCCACGTATGCTTGTCCCTCCTCCAACTCCAAAATATTTTGATGTCACTTCTACCGGACTGTATGCAATATATGTTCCAAATATGAGCCAAATCGGGCATCATAGGTCGCTTTCTATTCATGTATCTATGTATTATGTGTTCCAAATATGGGCAAAATCGGACCACAAATATGATTTTTGTGAATATTTCGATCCTTCCGCCACCTAGCGGCGATTTTTTTTTTGATAGGTCGCTTTCAATTCTTGTATGTATTAAGCGTTCCAAATATGAGACAAATCGGGCCACAAATACGATTTTTGCGAATATCTCGATCCATGCGCCATCTAGCAGCGATTTTCTTTCACAGGTCGATTTCTATTCTTGTATGTATTAAGTGTTCCAAATATGAGCCAAATCGGTCCACAAATACGATTTTTGCGAATATCTCGGTCCATGCGCCACCTAGCGGCGATTGTTTTCATAGGTCGCTTTCTATTCTTGTATGTATTATGTGTTCCAAATATGAGCCAAATCGGGCCACAAATACGATTTTTGTGAATATCTCGATCCATGCGCCACCTAGCGGCGATTTTTTTCACATGTCGATTTCTGTTCTTGTATGTATTAAGTGTTCCAAATATGAGCCAAATAGGTCCACAAATACGATTTTTGCGAATATCTCGATCCATGCGCCACCTAGCGGCGATTTTTTTCTTATTATTGCATTATCATAGGGTTCTGAACTATATTCAGAGTTTCATACTTGTAGCTTATCGGGAAGTTACTTAAATTTCAATTACAAGATTCGTTAAAAACGGTCGTACCCGTGCATGCGGCCTGCGGCCTGTCAATTCAAGCTAAATAAAACCGTTTAAAAATAGCAGCTTATATTCAAAGAAATGGTGAAAAAGGTTAAACTTGAATATCGTGGAGTCTCTTGAATAATAAATTAAGGTCGATATAAAAATTGGAAATGAGAACATTTAATAGCAGATTTTTGTGCTTTTAAGAACCAATCGATTCAGGCAATGAAATCAGATCGGATTCAACTATTTCTTAAATCCAGTGTGTTGTTTTGCATTGTGTAAATAGTCGAATTAATAACTATTTTCGGTCTCTGATACAAACTCATGCTGATGTGATAACAAATGTACAACAACGAGTGGTAATTCGGCTATGCTCTGACAATTCAATATCTTTTACATGTAGAAGATTGCGTTTGCCGATTTGTATGAAATGATTCATGTATGACTATATGTTGGAGTGAATACAGTTTTTTTGCTTGACTTAATTTTATTTAATAGGAGGGCGTATGGCCGTTATATTATAATTTTTTTTATTTAGTCCTATTCACTTACTTATATGTAAGTATATTGAAAAATTTGTGCTTAAGAGAAATACTATATACGTGATTTAAAGATACTTTTTAAGATTTTTTGGACTGCATTTGCTTCACAACCACTTATCTTACCAAATATATGAATATCTACTCACCAAAGAAGAACTTTCTAAGTTACCAAAGTTACACTACAGGCTCAAGGATCACGAAAAAGGGAAGGTGGCAGGGTTTTCTTTATTCGAGCAGAAGTGCTTTGAAGATCTTTTTGGAAAGCCCTTTTAGAACTGTAATGCACCGAAAGTTCAAAAATAGTCTAGTACAATAACCTAATTGGGAGACAGTCGATCATGTTATTACGCACTCAAAGGCTTAGTTTTTTAACATTCAATAGTATGCCCTCTTTAACCGATGGTGAAGAAGGACGATGTGGACACCGCTAATAGACAGAAAGGAAGATGAGCAGTTGGAAAGAGAAAAGAGCAATGCTTAATCGAGTTATCTGGCCATCATTATAATTTTGTTATATTTTTGGTGGGTTATTCTCTCCTTCTTTTGGTATATGCAAACATAAGACCAAAGTTAGAATACCGATTAAGTTAGTGAAATATTTAAAAAGAGTCCTTATCCTAAATGGCCATCGAAAAACAAGCATCTAGATCGGCTACGTAGTGGTAGATAGATGGAATACATTCAGTGTTTTATAAAGGTGCATGTTTCGATGCAGTCAGTATCGACAAAATATCTCATCGACCTGGGATAAAGCTCCATCAAAATACTTTAGATAGTTTTTTTTTCTAAACGCGATCTTCTCTTGACCGCTGTTGGGAAAATACTCCGAGTTTATTTCTGTCATGAGAAGTGAACTTGACGTGAGAGCACAACTTGGAAGCACTTTTCACCGTCAACAATGAAGTAATTAACGATGCCGATACAAATAAAAAAAAGCTTACGAGCACTACCGTGACATCAAAAAGAATGGAAGACATACTGTGGCGAATATGAGCAGTTTCGATACGTAACTATGCCGCTAGTAAATAAATACTGTAAGAAAACAGCCACACATCCATGTAAACAGCAGCTAAGGGCGCAGAGAATATTAGCCGAAGCCAAACATGAGATACCGAAACGAGAAATTAATAAGCAACTATTCGAAAAAGTCGAAACCCTTAGAGTGATAAGTGAAAGAGGCAAACTGAGCGCATAAAAACAGTGCAGTCAAATTGGTGGTGAATCAGTTTGATTTTAAAACGTTGTAAGTGAAGTAAGTGAGTTACATATTTAATTGTGAAGTACTATTATTATAGAAGTGTTTTAAATAAAGAACATTTTGCTTAAAAGATTATTTCGTTTATTTATTCAACTGTTCAGGGTTTAAACGATAACAAAGTGTGTAGAATTATCTAGAATTTCTTAAGATTACTATATTTGCAGAGCAAAAATAAGAGATTAAGAAATTATTTTTAGACAAGAACGTGAGCACCCAGAAAGAGTATGAAAGGAACACTTTTCTGCCATTTTTATTAAATAGAACTAGCTATAAAGTACCCAAGGAAGATGGTAATAGCGATCCCATAAATTAATTTTATGGATTCACTTTTCCTGCACGTGACTTTTTTATTGTTGTCTTATGAAATTTCACTGTTCAAAGTCAGAGCTTCTGTCGGATATTTTTTTTTAATTTTATGACTTACAAGTATAATTCCTTCAACTTGGATAATAAAAAAGGTCATAACAGCACAACAATATTACATGATTTGTCCAAAATAAAAACTTATTCTGAAACATTTTGAGTTAAACTGCTTTTAAGCAAAGTTTTCACGCTTACTTAACTTCGTTATTTAAAATTTCACACCATTTTCACAGGATTTGGAAACCATTGTAAAAGTCGATTGCGAAAAAATTCTTTCTATCTACATATGCTTTTGTTATATTTATGTTATTTTGTATCTTTTCATACCTTGCTTTCCTACTTTAACACGTAGCAAATCGTTAGCACTTTATATAATAAAGAAAAGCAACAAACAAAACAAAAACGTGTGAAGATCTTGTGACAGAGAGCGGAAAAAAGGAGTCATTATAATTGTATTATTTCTCAATGTCAAAAGAACAGCAATGCAATCGAAGTGTACGCATCAGCACACCACTTGAAAATTATTTTAGCTAATGGAGCTCAAGCTGGCATACAAGCTAAAATAGATGTTGGCTGTTATGCTTGTAACCAAAAATATCCATAACAATTTTTCAACAATGTCCGTTTTTGTTATTTACTTAGTAATTAGCAAGCCAAATAAAGCGATTTTGTCTATTTTGCTTACTTACTTAATTAATTGACGCTTAAACGGTTATGGCCGTCCAAAAAGGCGCGCCAGTAGCTTCTTCTCTCTGCCAACCCGCGCCAATTGGCCACACCAAGGAAGTTTAAATCGTTTTCACCTGGTCCTTCCAACGGAGTGGGGGCCGCCTTCTACCTCTGCTTCCATAGGCGGGTTCCGATAGAAACACTTTCTTGGCCGGAGCGTCATCTTTCATTCGCATAACATGGCCTAGCCAGCCTGCGTATAGCCCATACAGATCATCGTTAAATCTTGTATATTTTACTATTCACGTAAAATAAAAAAGAATAAAAAATGTAAGGCGCGATAATCTCCGAAGAGATTTTAGGCTGAGCTTCCCTTCCAATTTGTGTCGTGCTCCTTTTAATTTTTCTACAAATTGGCTGGATGGGACCAACTTGTTTTATGCCGACTCCGAACCGCAGATGCGTTTTCACTGAAAGCTTTTCAAGGCAGAAAAACAATCGGAGTGCTTGCCAGACACTGCTTAGGGGTGATTCTGCTAAGAAAAATGTTCCTTTAATTGAAAAAACTTGTTTCTAAAATTTTGAGGTTGCTTTTCCCGGGGCGTGCACCTGCGATCTTCGGTGTGGTAGGTGGAGCACGCTACCATCGCACCACGGAGGTCGCAATGGAATATATTCCACGATAATCGGCATCACGACGGGTTCTGAACAGTACCGGTCTTTCCTATTTCCATAAAGTTTAAATGTCCCTTAAAGCTATGTAGTTGACGCTGCATTGTTGTTTAAGCTATGCCCGATGTGCAGATATTCTAAGATTATCGTACAGTGTGCATATGAGTACTCAACCAAAAGAAACAGTTATATAAATTTTGTTACTTTGCCTACTCTGGCAGTTATACATTTGTTATTCATGACTTCATGTTACTTTTTAAAATTTGTGTGCTTGTGTGTTTGCATGTTTGCCCTAAGTCGTACGTGAGTATGTTCTTTTTGCTAACTTTATAAACTTTATAACTTTAACCCAATATCTATTTCAACAAAAGTGCTTAAGTTGTTGTCCTCACAATAACAATAGACAATCTCATAGCAACTACAACAAAAACTAAAACACTTTCCTTTCAACAATAAAGTGATGCGTCGTATACAATGTAATTTTTCCCGGTATCAATGCCATCAAACTATTGAGAGCTGCTCATAATTCACGCTTTATTTCCTTTTTCCGTATCCGCTAACTCATTTCCACTTCCTAATGTTCCGGCAATTGCGTAGAATACGAAACTCAAGTTATTACCGGTGGTATGATTGTAGTTGTTGGTATGCTAAATTTGAATAGTAACTGTATCTTGTCTTTTATTTTTTTACAACCCTTTCGCTCATAAATGTTATCTTTCTATTGATTCTGTTTTTATGTTTCTTAACACTTTAAATATTTTATTCTTCATTTGAAAATGCTGGACATTTGTGTGATTTGTTGTGTTTGTTTTGTTAAAAAGGCCTTCTAAAATATTATATGCTCTTATGAAAGAATTATTTCCAGACAATTTGTTTTTGCAAAAAGTCGTGTTAGTTAAAAGTTTATAACTCGTTTTTGGTGTATGGAACAAAAGTTCTATGTTAATAGCAGTTTTACAAGAGAGTACTTGCTTAGTATGCTACAAATTCAATTTCAGCTAAACATTAAATATTCATTCGTTGGCTTCAACAGTACATCCCATTTAATTTATGAGATATTGCTTTTCCAGAATTTAGATACATAATGTTATACCCTCCGCCGATTTATGTTTACCGAATTTGTCACGGCATTACAAAGTTACGAGTGGCACAATTGATTTCGACTCGACTCAAACTTTAAGAAATTCCCCTAGCTAATATTTGAAGAAGATTTGAAATTTTTTCTCTAAAAGTCGTTCATTTTCTCCGAATATCTCCATAATCAAAGCACAAGCAAAGCACAGCGTCTAAACGTGTTTTCGAGTGTAATAAATTCCTGGAAAGAATCGGTATAGGGAAATTTTTACATATTTATTGGGTTCCTGGGCACATGGGAATAGATGGAAATGAAAAATTAGATGAGCTAGCTTAGCAGAGCGTATAAATCGAAGCTTGTACCGCAGACAACTCAGTCAGGTTGGGTGAGATTAAAAGAAGGCGAGTGCTGCGTATGATCGGCAAGATGAGCTCAGCTGCAAAGCGTCGAACATCATAACAAATAACAAAGTTACTCTTTTCATTGAAAAATGGAATTATAGGTTTGTGATGGGTTTCTGTGTGGACATTTTCTTCCGGCGTCACATGCTTTCAAATTAGGGTTTGTCAGTGTTTGCAGTTTTTGGAAGTGCATATTGGAGTAGGAAATGATGGAGCACGTTTTGTGTTCGTGTCCTACGCACACAAGACTAAAACTCCAGCTGTTAAGAGTGGTACTGCTATAATATCTAGAAGCAGCAAACTGCATAGCTCCTAGCAAGATGCCAGTATTCACCAAGAGGACGAAGTTATGTATAACAAAGTTCTAGTTTCAGAAAGTGGTTTTCAGTACGGTCGTTGAGCGATCTTCTATGCACTAATTCAGTCTATGTGAGGTTTTCACAGACTAGCCAGTTCAACCTGGTTACTTATTTTCAACGTTTGCAAACAGGAAAATTTCTTATAAAGTGGGGCAAACTCGTTTAATAAACACGCCTACTTTTGAAAGTAATTAGTTTTAAAAAACTGTAACTAGAAACCCTCAGCTGATTATATAACATTTTTGACAGTGTTTGTTAATAAGCTTTGTTTTGTTGTAAGAGCCCGTCAAAATTGAAATGCTTGAGTTATTGGTTGGTATCAAAATTTTGTGCATCCTTCTGGTTTCTCTAGTTTGACTATTTGTTTTGTTTTGTCTTTTTGTTCTACTTGTTATGAGTTATTGCTATACACCGCTCTAATGTTTTAGAACAGTGGTGCACAGCGTTAAAAACTTCAAATATTTTTGGATCTGAGTATGCATATATGATTGAGACGTTACATAATTGTTTGTTCATAGAATTGTAGCATGGAATATTTTCTCGCTGCAGTAGAAGCTTAGTTTACAAGGCCGAATCTCAGCGCTCACACGCGCCCAATTTTTATGCGAAAAGACTTGCAGCTCTTGGGTGCACCTCTGCTTCGAATAGTGATTGAGTAGCATAAAAGCTGTTTATTGTTGTGGTACTCAACTTTAGTTTATTGTAATTTTTTATTGTATCAATCCTTTTTTGTGTGTTTGAATATATATTTTTTATGGGTAGTTGTCACTATTGTTCCTATTAAATTTTATGTCACACAATTAGGTGCACAAACACTTTTGCATCCTAGATTACTGACTGCTTTATGATGCAATAAATTTATTTGGGATACAAATCATAAATTACCCAGGCGGGAACTAAGCAAGGTTAACATTTTATAAATGTTCATTTTATTTAGTAAAATATTTGATATATGTATATTTTGATATAACATCATTTCCAGAAGTAAATGAGAAAGCGTCACTTCAAAAGAAGAATTAGGACATTGAAAATGACAAACCGTAATATTGAAGTTAGAATAGTTTCTTTTATATGAGGAAGCTTCAGTTGGAAACGACTCTGGTCAGTTGTAAATGCAAGAGCGAAACTTGTATTTCACAGTCAGTTGAAAATGGGAAAGCGTCAGTTCATTAGTAGAATATTCCACGATAAAAACTTTAGAAGATAAAACCATTCTCTCTTTTAAAACCTCTCTCAAAAATCTTTTGTTAAACCAAAGGAAACATACAGAAATCTGTCACTTTTTCAAATTTACTATAATAAATTAATCCAAAGTTATTTTAAAATGTTTATTTTTTGTTTTTTTGTTTTCTAAATTTGGAGGAAGAAACCGTCCGCTTTGTTTAATCAGGTTGCACGCGACCTTGCAGGGAGACCCTACAATGTGGCAGCATACCTCCCATACCCATACCAGCACACTGATAAAAGGGAAACCTTTTTCAATTTCAGTCGGAAAACCTGATGTTAATGTCAAAGAGATAACAGCGCTCGAAAAACATCAATTCTATCATAAATCGGGTCCTTATCGGCGGCGATAGAATTTTCCATCCACCGAATTGTTATTGCAAAAAAGCTCCGCTCAAAATGCTCAAGAAGCTTTCATTCAAGTTTTTTTAATTGTTAAGAAAACTAGCAGTCACAACGAGGCTAAGCCACAAGAATTGATTTTTATCACACCACAGTTGAATATACCCTTTGCGTCATATGGAGATAATCCGCACAGGGGCTGACCTAGTTGAAGTCAGACGACCGGCGTCTTCCTAAGAAGTGGGCTTTATTCTGCAATGCCTGGAAAGACTCACATAGGATGACCTTATAAAGGAAGCCCTTGAAGCTGTGGGCATACATTTGAGAGCCAGCTCCTGTTCTGTTCTTGTTTAAATGACTGGTTTGTACATTTGTGGCCTGATGTTAACTCTGCAGGCTGCTAGCAGGAATACAAGTATG
This sequence comes from Eurosta solidaginis, assembly GCF_040869045.1. Lineage (NCBI taxonomy): Eukaryota > Metazoa > Arthropoda > Insecta > Diptera > Tephritidae > Eurosta > Eurosta solidaginis. The sequence goes on from NC_090319.1 coordinate 379,793,624, forward strand.
TTTTTGTGGATCGGGCCCACGCATCAGTGCACAGGCCGCCGGTAAAAACCACGCCTTTCATTAAAAGTCCAGCATTACTTTTAATCAATATTAATTTAAATCAATTCAAGGCAGAAACTATTTCACCTATGACTATACTAGTTAAGAGCGGATTAAAACGTCTGCAACCCTGTCATTTCGTTGGACATCCCAATGCTAAATGTGTCAGTTGAAAGCATTGCAAAGGGACATGATTAGAACTAGTACTGTCCCTTGATGATATATTTCTGCGCTAGTTCCTAACTACTGTGATTCGCTGTAATTGGCTACTCGGACAACGTATATAGTTTAAAACAATAACAAGTTTAGGAAATTTGATTCACGAGTCCCTATATATAGTGATTGAAAATAACTCAAGTGATTTATGAAAATATTTACACAGTTTCGTCAACCCGGAGGTAAGTAAAAAAAAACTAATAAAGACTTGTCGCGAGGCGGAGCTTCTCTTGCCAACTTTCTTCGTTTAATTTTAAGTGTCGGACGGGGCCTACATGTTTAATGCCGACTTTGACGGCAACATCAAGGCAGATGAATTTTTCTCCCAGAGTGCTTCTCAAATCATTGCGGAAGGGCCTTAGAAAAACTTTGACTCCCTTGGATTTCACAAAAAGGGACTTCGAAGTATATCAGAAGATTTCAAGCCAGAACCGGGAGAACTTATACAGAAATAAAATTTCTTGCGCAATTTTCATATCTTCCGCGTATGTGTCCATAGCCCAATGGCCAGTGCAGACCGCTAGAATTTTGTGATTTTCAACCAAAGATCTACCCAGAAGGCTCCTTGCCCCTCTCTTGTTGTAGTCGGATCATTTGTACTCTTTTGCTTTTTGTGAACTTGTCAACGTGATTTAAACTTGGTATGGTGGCCGCCGTGGTGTGATGGTAGCGTGCTCCGCCTACCACGCCGAAGATCCTGGGCTCACGCCCCGGGAAGAACAACATCAATATTTTAGAAACAAGTTTTTCAATTAGAAGAAAATTTTTCTAAGGCGGGTCGCCTTTTCATAGTATTTGGCAAGCACTACGAGTGTATTTCTGCCATGAAAACTCATCGGCCTTGCAGATGCCGTTTGTAGGAAAAATTTAAAGAAGCACAACGCAAATTGGAAAACCTCTTCGAAGTTATCGCGCCTTAAATTTGTTATTTATGTCTATTTTGACGCTAGTTATTCCCTTATTTCATTCCGTTGAGCCCTTATGTATCAGCCCAGCAGTTATCTATATTCCCATTATTTAATTATGACCGGAACTTATGCTATCATTCTAATCGCTGCTTTGCCACTCATGTTCCACAAAGTGTGTGCAAGTCGCTTGAAGTCACTATCAATTATGAAAACCGTGGGCAGGCAATGAACCTTTGGTAGACTGTTGGAATGGATGATGGTATCATCTAAAAGCAATATAGGAAATACATGATTTTCATGCCGAGTGGCACCATTTTCAGTTCTTTTGATGTGGTTGACTGCTAAACTGCCAGCAGGCTAAATAATTCATAGGTATAAGGTTTGTACTTTCTAGTGAAGATAAGAAACGTCGTCCACTCTGATCTCAACCCAAGGCCACATGTATAGCACCATATGCCTATTCATTCCAAAAACATCCATCCTGTTTCTTGAATGAGGAAGGAAGGGTCAATGCCTTTGCCGCATTGCGACCTTTGTTGAGATATACTGTGTCTGAACTTTCAACCCATTACCTGATGGTAAGGATTCTTCAGCCGGTTTACTTCATATCAAAAGAGGACAAAGAGTCACGCCACCTAGATAAAAAAGTATTTGCTTTGCCAAAGCCACAAAAGCAACGGATTTTTTATATCGGATAGATTTAACTTACTACGGATATTTCGTATACATCCTGTCTATCCCTAATAAGATAACATTATCTACAAATTCACGAGGATCACTTGATATACCTCTGCCAAGCTTTCAATTACCCACTAAAATACAAGAATAGAAAATGTATACTCTTTTTTACTTATAATAATCAAAAGTAGTAGCAAACTTAAGAGTTTAACTTTATTCCAATTTCTTCACAAAAATAGTAGCGTCTTCTCTGTTCCAGGCAATCTTTCCACCACCATCTACACTTCAATATACAAATTTCCTTCTTTTGTATGCCACTATTTGTAAATCCGCCTGTTATGCCTGATTCTAAGTATTTATCTCATGATTGTTTTTGTTTTGCACCAAAATTCAAGAATGTATTGCTGCCATTGTCCTTATGTTGTTTGTTGTTGCTCCTTCAATCTGAATATAAATTGCAAATGCAGCATTTACGCGATGCAAAATACTCAGCAAAATTTCATTCAACAAGACTAGAAACAATTTAGCACTCTGAATTGCATACAGCTTACATTCATACACAACGAGCCCTGCACTGTACCCTGCATCACCAAAGTTACCCGGCAATGATGCATTCGTTAGGCGCTGCAAAGTTGTGCAAAACTTGGCGGCTTTTTCAAGTGTTGCAGCAGCATCTACAGTTGAAATGGTCGCTTGAGTTGATCTTGGTACGTTCTACCAACAACAACACTACCTTCAAATTGTGAAAATTTTGGTGTTTTTTGTTTTTGCCGCCACTGCTGCAATTTAGCGTGTGTTTGACTAAACTGAATTTACATAATCCTCAAGTTGGTGAAAACTGGTGCAACAAGCCAGATAAAGAGCGGACAGCAATGATGGAATGATTTCATATGTACATCAATGTACATCAGAGTGCGCAAAAATGCGTAAAAGTTTTTGTTTCGTTTCGATTTTCAATGGATAAGAAACACAAAGGAGACTTGTTTCAAGGTAACTGGTTTTGGTTGAGTACATTCTAACAACTAAAATTTCATACAAGGCCACTTCTTTGCTACTTTCCTAAGGATTATACTGCTTAGGTTTCTTTGTAATTGAGCCATAAACGTTTTGAAATAATATTAGTATTAAAGACGGTAAATAACCATGTACCTCTGATTTTGTCGCAACGTTTGAAAAATCACAGAAATCGCAGCGAAAGCTCGAACTAATAACCGCAGCTTATCAACATCTGTGCCTCTTTCACAATCACGCTAGTCACTTCTGGCAATCACAGAGCCAGTGGTAGCTCTCGTCACAGGCAGCCATCTAAATGCTTTCGCTCGCAGCCTAGCTGCCAAAATATGAATCTATGATTTGTGTTGTTATTTACCGGTGGATGTCACACCACAAAGCCGCGAGCGTCTCAATAGATGCTTATATGACAGATCAAATCACGAATTATCATTTCGGTTATTAGTAAGCGTGTTTGTCAAAAGCAATTTAATTAATATTGTTCTTATTTCACCGTTCAGTCACAGTCACTGATAAAAGTAGCTGTTACTGAAAAAACATCGTCAATGATCACGTTGTTCTTAAAATTGTGGGATTTCGAATTCAAATTGTCACCAATTTCGTGATTTATCAAACAGTACTGGATATTTTCGTATAAAAAAATTGCAGTCATCTCCAACTAACCGTTAAAGACATTCTAATAAGATACCGAAGCGACATGGTCGCAGATCACCTGGCTTCGCAAATCTCATGGAATTTCGAACTCAAATTACTACCAGTTGTGGGATACTTTTAGTCGAGTTTCCGGATATCGTTTGGTAAGAAAGAAGTCGCATTCATATCCAAATAGTCATTCTGATAAGATACTGAAAAGGGTCAGTGCAAAAATAGGCCTATCATACTAATGTTCTGCATTAGGCCTGAAATAGAAAAACAATTAAAAAATACAAAACCTTACCCAGCCAGCATTTTTTGAAAATTTTTATCAAAAAATATTCAAATATCATACCCCAGATGATTGAAAACGTTCAAATTTAAAAGTATTTTTTATTCGAAAATCAAAGTTTCGCCGGGAGAAAAGTGTACTTTAAATGTGATTATTCTTGGATAATGATTTGTGATTCATATTTCTAAACACTTTTTATTCATCTTTTCATCATACTTGATATTAGTGGAAGATTGTACTTTACTTCTTTTGGAATAACATTTGATTACTTTTCGCAGTCATTTTTTGATCACATTTAAGAACATTTTTGAATCATATAGAATGATGGTTTGGAATCATTTGTGAATACGATTGTGATTCATTTTTCCATCATATTTAATACATAACTAAATACTATATAAGGATCATATTTGATCAGTGGGTGAAAGCATCCGGAAGCTCGGAAGTAAGCTTTTTGAACCGCAGGTAGTAATTAACTTGACCGTTGTACACACACACGACTACAACATCCAACACCATCTATGATCATCATTTTAGATCATGGTAACGATGTCACTTTAAAAATCACGATATTACTATGTCTCATATCATTCCTTAAATATAACTTGATGTTTTTGTCAATCACGGCTCATGGAGAATGTTGAAGCCGGGTCCAGGCGTGTCAATCAAGCTTAACTTACCAGCGGTTCAAACAGCTTATAACTTCCGTACATCGGTTCCATCCAGTATGTCTTTTCTGGAAAGCCGCATCTAGAGAAATGCTAGAAGACATCTTACGTAAGTAGCAGCAATCATATTTTAGTCTTGAATATGTTTTGTATATTTGTAATTTTTTTGGATTTTATGATTGAAAAAATGTGAGCTAATGACGAAAAATCAGATTTTTAATGAGAAGTATAGTTTTAGCAAGTAAAAAATGCATAATTTATTCAAGAAAGGTAGTCTGCAAAGATTAAGAAAGTTGATTGAAAAATGATTTTAAATTTTTCATCACCGAAGGTAAAGAAAGTATATTCAAAAATGATTCCAAATTGTGATTGAAAAATTGTTCTCAGTTATTGATCATCAAAGCAAACAAGCTTTATTATTCTCTATGTCCATTTTTATAAAATCTTAAAATTTATTTTAATCAAAGTTATTCGAAAATGATTTCAAAAAGTGATCGAAAAATGATTTTCAGTTTTTGATCATTAAAAGTAATCTTATTTTATTATTTATTTTGTTCAACTGTATGGAAACTCAGTATTTATTCGCAAGGAGAAATCAAATTGTATTGATATGAAAGAAAGTTCAAAAATGTATCATCTAAATGCTGTGTGGGTAGTGCTTGAAAGATGAGTTACTTTCGCAAGATGCAAGCTGAAGATCACCTAAAACCTTCGAAAAAATATGACAAAATTATGGCCATGACTTTCTGCTCCGCCTACCACACCGTAGATCCTAATCAAAATCAAGTTTTTTCTATTAGAAAAAAGTTTTTCTAAGCGGTGTTGCCCCTCGGCAGTGATTTGTCAAACACTCTCAGTGTATTTCTGCTATAAAAATCTTCTCAGCGAAAACTCATCTGTCTTGAAGATGGTCAGGTCCCGCTAATTTTAAGTTAAAATTAAAAGGATAACGACGTTAATTGGAAGAGAAACTCGGCCTAAATCTCCTTAAGCTATATACCGCCTTGTTTTTTTTAGGAAATTTTTTAGGAAACATAAGTTCAAACATTAACTAAACCCCCAGCGGGTTAGGCGGCGTAGAATATACACGCGGCAGGTATGCCTATCGTAAGAGGTAACTTAAATACCTAAATAAATCGAGGGGCTGTGTAGCGCATCCCTTTCAAGGGGTTGCAAGCGCAATTTTTAGCTTCTCCAATCCATTTGTCAATCTCATCTATCCGTGCCGAAACCCGTTTCTTTAGCAGCCGAAGCTCTGTGGACCCCAAATTAAACATGGCCTAACAATGCATTATTAATTAATCGTATAAAAAACTATCATGTACTCCTCCAGGAGTCCTGAAAGGACGAACTTATATCCCATAGTAAAAGGAACCGGTTCCTCTATGCATTTAGGAAATGGTTTTCTCTCCACGAGAGAATATATATTCTTCCAGAACCAACAATCGGTGGCGGCACTGTTAGAGTTTCATTAGAAATTTTGATACGGAGGGAATTATTGTCTAACAGCGACTTTATGCATTTTTTTGGACTTCTCGTCCAGCCACACTTCACATTCCTGAATCAATCAAAAAAGCAGGATTCGTTGAATTAAATTGTCTGACAACCATTGAATAATTGCCGAAATTAGTAGCGAAATAATATCTCTGGACAACGAAGCAAAGTCCGAGAAGTTGGGTCTCAAAACGCTCCTGAAAAAAGCTTTGATTAAGAGCTCAAAGTTCTAGAGGTGATCATCTATATATGATAATAAAGTGTCACCCAAATTTTGGGAAACGTTAAGTAGTACTTAAGTTTGACAACAAGCGCAGAGATGAAATTAATTACCGTTAACGGTGATCTACATTGCGTTTGAGTTTTTGTTTTATTGAATGTTTGAAAAAGATGAAAACGGGTAGTTTCTTCTTGTACTCTGGGTTGCATACATAAAATGAAGCTAGAGTTGGTGAAAGGCCGGAAGAAGTAGCACTGGAAACGAGAATAGCATAAAGCCATTCAACGTAAATTCGAAATGACGTATTCATCATACGAAACCAACGATTTAGCATATATATTTGGATAACGTATAATCACTGCAATGCAAATACTTGGGGTATGAGCGGAATGTAAGGAATTGAATTTAAGATTTAAACTTGACAACCGCGTCCGATAAACTATTCTTATATGAGGTATGTGGTATGAAAGACAGGCATACTATCACTCATAATATTGTGAACCCTCTCAGGCCTACATTCTGAAGTTAGTATACTGTCTGAAATGTGCGTCTTTCACGAAGCTCTTGAAAAAATATATTCCTTGGGTTAGGTTAGGTTGAACTGGCCGGTCCATGAGGACCTCACATAGACTGAATGAGTCCGTAGTGTTACCAGAATTTTGTTTTAACGACTAAACTGAGAAACCTATCAAACACAAGGACCTATGTTATTAAATAACTCCGTTTTCTTGGCAAATACTAGACGTTTTCTAGGACTTAAGACACTTGCTGCTTCTAGATCTGACAGCTGTATCACCCCTAATAGCTGGATTGTTAGCCTGGCAAGCGCAGGGCATGAGCACAGAACGTTGGTTAAAAGTGCGTTAAAGTTACCTGTTATGAAAAATGCGAACTTTTCAAACAATCGCTACCCCAACTTTTTTCAAGCCACTACCCCCGCTCTCTATATAATCGCTACAATAAATCTGAATTTCTATAACTCTGGGATCATTTCCGTTGTTCTATTTTAGTTTATTTAAATTTATTTTATTATATTTTAGCAGAACAGAAATGCGATTTGCATTTGCCTTCTACTTTTGCACTTTGCATTTAAGTTCACTGCATTCAGCATTTCCGGAATTTGCTAACTTGCGCTCTGCTCTCGCTGTGTCTGTTAACTAAGTACTAAGTCATACAAAATTTAATCAACAAAATTTTCATTTGGCTTCGCTGTTTGTTAACAAGCAACAAAAGTTACAACTTTTTAGCAACAAGATTTTCTATGTCATAACTAATTAAAAAAGTCGAAGTAAGCGATGAGCGACAACACTGCACCGCATGCAATGAACAGTTATGCAGTTGGTAGTGGTATATAGCGATGCCATTGAGTAATCCAAGTTATGGTGAAATGTACGATTTTCTTAAACCCTCTGTTTGAATGTTTTGATTTTGATGATTCACGAGACATTGTTCTATTTCGAAATTTCTAACTATTAGAATTGAATTGCTCAACTTGTTTAAGATTATATGATACTCTGTTTTTAAATGAAGATATTTTTAAGTAGGGTTCCCATATCGGAGTTCCAATTAACCTTCTAATTAATACATATACATATATATCTAAATACAAACTATGTGCCACAGAAACTAGAAATAACAAGTAAGGAAGTCTAAGTTCGGGTGAAACCGAACATTACATAACCAGCTGTACACTTGAAATGCTGTTGTTGTTTGCCTTGTATGCTTAATAGTGTTGCCTTGACACACATACATGCTTAGTCATAAAAGGGGCGGTGCCAGGCCCATTTTTTTAAATTTTAAGTTTTTTCTATTTACTGTTATAAATCCACTTGGTAAATGAAATGCCATTAATATAAACCTCTTTTTTGCAAAGATATAGCTTATTTTATTCGTCCACGACCATTTTCAATATCTTTTCTATAAAAGTGGGCATGGTCCTTAACCGATTTTGTTATTTTTTTTTTTTTTTTTCAAAGCATTCCTTATAGTAAAGGCAACCTCTCTGCCGAACTTTGTAACGATAGATTTAACGATTTTTGATTTGTGATTAATAATATTTGTAAAATTGATTTTACCACAAGTGGGCGGTGCCGCGCCCATTTAAAAATTTTTTTTTAAATTTCTATCAAGAGTCGCAATATCAGTCCACACGTCAAATCACAACATTCTTCGTGTATTATTTACTAAATTATCAGGTATTTTGTGTTTTCCAAAATGTTATATATATAAAAAGTGGGCACGGTTTTCATCCGATAACTCAATATTTACTCAAGATATCTTAATATTTACTCAAGTTATCGTGTTAACGGACAGTAGGACAGACGGACAGACGGACATGGCTCAATCAAATTTTGTTTCGATATTGATGATTTTGATATATGGAAGTCTATACCTATCTCGATTCCTTTATACTTGTACAACCAACCGTTATACAATCAAATTTATAATACCCTATGTACAAGTACAGCTGGGTATAAAAAGTTTCAAAAATTGTTTAAACCTATATATGGTTAAAATTCAATTTCAAATTTCTAGCCATGTATGAATAGAATTTTAATTTAAACACAAACTTACGATATATTATGGATCCCCAGCGGGTTAGGGGTCTTAGAATATACCCGCGGTAGGTATGCCTGTCGTAAGAGGCGAATAAAATACCAACTTGATTCAAGGGGCTGTGTAGCGCAACCCTCTCAAGGGGTTGACAGTGCAATATATAACTTCTCCAACACAATTGTCAACCTCACCTACCCGTGGACAATCCTCTTTCATTAACAGCCGAGGTCCTGGTGACTCCGAAATCGTGATATATCTAGGGGGTAGGAGGGCGGTAGGGCCTAGAAGGTTTCATGTGGTCATAGCAATTGTTCCCGACATGGTCGGGCTAGCACCTTTATGGTGCTTGTTACCAGAACGTACCGGATCTTCATTATCGCTACAACAACAACAACAAAAAAAACAATAACATATATTTTGGAAAACGTAACTTATTCTACCGATAATTTTTCACATACTTATATGTATATACCCATATGCATACCATACAAATTGATACACTCAATTATCCCTCTACCGCATTCATATCCACATAAAATATATCCAATTATTTCTCACCGACGTAGGCAACAAAAAATAGCTACCATAAAGTAATTGAGCTCATAAAGTTATTAATATGAAGAATAAACTACTTACACATATACCATGTATGTTTACAGATTAAAACAAGTAAGGAAGGCTAAGTTCGGGTGTAACCGAACATTATATACTCAACTGAGAGATTTGCACACAAAATTGTCTTTCTCATGGATACATAATAATTATAGTTGCGTTGGTTTAATAGATGGTTTATAAGTGGTTTTTAATTCCATATCACATACGTTTGAGAAATATCGGTAAAACTGTAGACCAGGGGTGACGCTTTTGGAACGATTTTCCTTCATCATTTGTCAAATATGGAAAAATCACCATGTAGGAAAATGAACCAAGGGTAACCCTGGAATGTGTTTGTATGACATGGGTATCAAGCGAAAGGTATTAAAGAGGGTTTCAAAAGGGAGTGGTCCTTAGTTGTATATGTGAAGGCGTTTTCGAGATATCGACCAAAATGTGGAACAGGGTGACCAAGAACATCATCTGTCGGGTACCGCTAATCTATTTGTATGTAATACCACGAATGGTATTCCTGCCAAGATTCCAAGGGCCTTCGATTTCGCCCTGCAGAATTTTTTTTTTTTTTACTTAATATGGTAGGTGTTACACCCATTTTACAAAGTTTTTTCTAAAGTTATATTTTACTTCATAAAAACCATGTTTTATCATTTTTTGGTATTTGGTATAGAATTATGGCATTTTTTTTTTTTTCATTTTTCGAAATTTTCGATATCGAAAAAGTGGGCCTTTCGTCCATTTTTAAAACCAAGATAAAGTGAGTTCATATAAGTACGTGAACTAAATTTAGTAAAGATATATCTATTTTCGCTCAATTTACCGTTTTAACGGCCCAGCGGAAAGACAGCCGGTTGACTATGTATAAAAACTGGGCGTGGCTTCAACCGATTTCGCCCATTTTCGCAGAAAACTGTTAGAGTCATAGAAGCTATGCCCTTACCATAAGCTATACCTCACAAGGATTGCTAAATTGTTGTTCGAGTTATGACACTCAAAGTATTCTAGACAAATTAAATGAAAAAGGGCGTAGCCATGCCCATTTTGAAATTTTCTTTTATTTTTGTATTTTGTTGCACCATATCATTACTGGAGTTGAAAGTTGATATAATTTACTTATATACTGTAAAGATATTCAATTATTTGTTAAAATTTAACTTACATTTTTTTTTTAAGTGGGCGTGTTCGTCATTCGATTTTGCTAATTTTTATTTGGAACACATATAGTAATAGGAGTAACGTTCCTGCCTAATTTCATCATGATAACTTCAACGACTGCCAAATTACAGCTTGCAAAACCTTTATATTTCCTTCTTTTAAAAGTTGACGGTGCCACGCCCGTTGTCCAAAATTTTAATAGTTTTCTATTCTGCGTCATAAGTTCAACCCACATACCACATTTCATCGCTTTATCCGTCTTTGGTAATGAATTATCGCACTTTATCGGTTTTTCGAAATTTTCGATAACGAAAAAGTGGGCGTGGTTATAGTCCGATCTCGTTCATTTTAAATAGCGAACTGAGACGAGCGCCCAGGAACTCACACACCAAATATCATTAAGATACCTCAAAATTTACTCAAATTATCGTGTTAATGGACAGACGGACGAACATGGCTAAATGAATTTCTTTCATATATATATATAGAAGTATATATCTATCGGAGCCCTGCGCAGCTGATTATAAAAATCATAGCAACACTGGGAAATAAAAGAAAAAATGCTGACTGTTACACGAACTTGTGTAAGTACGCAAAAAAAATTTATGTAAATATTAATGCTGTTATAATTCACAGATTAAGCGTTATTCATATTTTATTTGGTAGCGTTTGGTGTTTTCCTACACCAACCATTTATATGGTGGATAAATTTTGCGTGCACAGCAAATAATTTCAATAAATGTTAGTTGGCGTACGAATACAAAATTGCTTTCAAAGTGCGTAAATATTCAATGTTAGTTCATATGTCTATATGTATGTATGATTGGTTAGTCAAACAGCAAAAAATTTAAACCTTCCATAAGTTTTTTTTCATATGGCCAAAAGGCTTATTATTAATTCTAAACGGAATAATAATTTTATGGCGTATTGCTTGAAATATTCTTTTTTATCTGCACTTATGTCATCAGGCATAAGGATTTCCTGAATGATAAAGTTATGTATAACACGTATAGCCTTTTTTAAATAAGGGTTACATAATGAACTATTATAAGCTATTCGGGGGAATAATATAACCTTATTATAAGGCTTATGGACTAAATGAAAAAAGACTTACATTGTGCCTTATTATAAGCTACTTAGGACCTTCCATATAAGGCTTGTACCACACCAAAAATCATTTTTGCATAAGGCGTTATTATAAGGTAATAAATAGAGTACAATAACCTGATAATATGGTTTATGATCCCCATAGGCGGGTTCCGACAGAAACACTTTCTTGGCAGGAGCATCATCATTCATTCGCATAACATGGCCTAGCCAGCGCAGCCGCTGCGTTTTAATTCGCTGGACTATGTGGATGTCTGCGTATAGCTCGTACAGCTCATCATTAAATCTTGTTCGGTAGTCGCCATCGCCATCGCGTAGAGGTTCATAAATCTTTCGAAGAAGTTTTCTCTCGAAGACTCCCAAAGCCGCTTCATCAGTTGTAGTCATGATACATGCTTCTGTCCCATATAGCAGGACGGGTACGATAAGTGACTTGTAGAGTATGATTTTCGTTCGCCGAGAGAGGACTTTACTTTTCAATTGCCTACCTAGTCCAAAGAAGCATTTATTGGCAAGATTGATTCTTCGCTGGATTTCAGTGCTGCTGTTTTGCTAGTGCTGATGCTGGTTCCCAAATAAACGAAGTCTTTTACTATTTCGAAATTATGGCTGCCGACAGTAGCGTGGTTGCCAAGGCGCGTATGTGCTGACTCTTTGCTCGATGACAGCAGGTACCTCGTTTTGTCCTCATTCACCATCAAACCCATCTTTACCGCTTCTTTGTCCAGTTTGGATTAAGCAGACCTAACAGCGCGCGTGTTTATGCCGATGATATCAATGTCATCAGCATATGTCAGTAAATGCACGCTTTTATAGAATATTGTTCCAGTGCGATTAAGTTCTACAGCTAGTATAATTTTCTCCAGCATCAAATTAAAGAAATCGCACGATAGGAGTTCACCCTGTCTGAAACCTCGTTTAGTTTCGAACGGCTCGGAGAGGTCCTTCCCAATTCTGACTGTGCTGATGGTGTTGCTCAACGTCATTGTGCACAGCCGTATAAGATTTGCGGGGAAACCAAATTCAGACATAGCGGCGTATAGGCAGCTCCTATTCATGCTGTTAAAGGCGGCTTTAAAGTCGACGAAGAGGTGATGTGTGTCGATTCTTTTTTTACGGGTTTTTTCCAAGATTTGGCGCATTGTGAAAATCTGGTCGATGGTAGATTTACCAGGTCTGAAGCCGCACTGTTAAGGTCCAATCAGCCGGTTCACTGTTGGCTTCAATCTTTCGCACAATACACTTGAAAGGACCTTATATGCGATACTAAGAAGGCTGAGTCCACGATAGTTGGTGCATTTTGCACTATCCCCCTTCTTGTCTACTGGATCTGGGTTCTACTTATCATGTACCTTTAAGTTAAGGCAACATTTATTTTTTGGCTGGCCGCCGTGGTGTGATGGTAGCGTGCTCCGCCTACCATACCGTATGACCTGGGTTCAAACCCCGGGCAAAGCAACATCAAAATTTTAGAAATAAGTTTTTTTCAATTAGAAGAAAACTTTTCTAAGCGGGGTCGCCCCTCGGCAGTGTTTGGCAAGCGCTCCTGTTGTATTTCTGCCATGAAAAGCTCTCAGTGAAAACTCATCTGCCTTGCAGATGCCGTTCGGAGTCGGCATAAAACATGTAGGTCCCGCCCGGCCAATTTGTAGGGAAAATCAAAGGAGCACGACGCAAATTGGAAGAGTATCTCGGCCTTAAATCTCTTCGGAGGTTATCGCGCTTTACATTTATTTTATTTTTAACATTTATTTCTTATGTTTTGGTTTACTTTAGGGATAAGGATTATTTACAGCGTAAAGAAGCCTAAAACACGGCGTTACTAAAAGGCGTATGTATAATGTACAGTTCTTACCTTATTCTGAGGTTTATCTGTCAGGAGTGAAACTAGTAGTCCATACTGCTTACAACGGTTTATGCCAGTTTTTCTTGGCCGTTTTACATAGCTACTTGTTACTATGATTTTTTCAACAACCGCAAAGCACGCACCATCATGCCACAAACTAAACGAATATGTTTTATGGAATGGAACGTCGTGATATGGAACAGGAAAAAACCGCATACGCAATGTGGTGCCGCAGAGCCGCAAGCAAAAAAAATACACTCTTATAAACTTTGTATGTATATAGATGTACTAATACGTTTACATATTTGAATGTATGAAAGCATATCAAAGTTATAGATTCTGAAAAGATATTTTAAAGATTAGGGAAAGACTAGATTACTACCTTTGTTGTCTAATGTTAGAGGATAACTCGAGCAACACCTGAGAAACTTGGCATTTTAATATCAAGACATATTATAGTTTTTCAATACAACTCTTAAATATTCCTCTAATAAGATTTTAAAGTGAATTAAATTTGCAATTGTTTTCTGCTCATTCTAGACCCGATTACTAATGTAAGTAGTTTTCTAACAGTTCTCTCGGGATTGCACTAATTACCTAACGTAGAAAGATTATCTAATGTAAGAGTCTGTGTTTTAAACTGGGTTGCTCTCCAAAAGAAAGAAAAATGTTAAAGACGTTCCTAAATTTTAAGCTCTTTAAGGCGGCCTCGAAAAATATTTTTGAGTTTTTTTAAATTCCTTGCAAATACAGCCGAAACTGCTTTTTGTTGTAATTTCGTTATTTGGTAAGCCATTTTTAATATTCAAATGTTCTTATTTTCGCATTGAGAAGCTCTGTAATTACCTTGAGTGTCCTTTTGAGCTCTTCAGTGCTTTTCACATACTTTTTTTACATAAAAAAAAAAAATAAGTTTTATTCAATAATCTGGCCTAAAGCTCAATTAAAATTATCAAATTATAGTTTGGTGAAAATAGAAAAAAATTACGCTTTAAAGGCCTACTACTAGCTTAGCAACCCAAACTTAAAAAAAAACAACTTAAGGGCTTAAAAGGACACTAGAAGGAATAATAAAGATCCTCAAGACAAAAATTATGGCATATCAAATTTCTAAATCAAGTGTCAAATAGCCAAGTTATAACAAATAAATAATATCAACATTGTTGGCACCATGGCCAAAATCACATCTGGGCATTTTAAGTCAACTTTGGGGTGTTGCGTATCACAATGGTTAAATTTATGTTTCTCACTTTTCACCGGAAGAGATAAAAAGGGGTATTCGAGAGAGCACATTTTTGTCAGAACTAAGAATTCCAAAGGCTCTTTGAATGTAGGGGGGGGGGGGGGGGGCACCTAGGGAAAAATATTTTTAGATTTGGGTTGCTTACTAGAATTTTTCAACTTTAATTTCGGGGAGTGCAATCAACTGAAAGTTTACTCAACTAGAACTTAAAATTATACATGAGCTGTCGACTTGGCCATTTCTTGGAAACGAATTTTGAGAGGATGAATATTATGAGGTGTAATTTTTAAATAGCTTAGAGGTATTCCTCAGCCTTTAGAACTTTTCTCTAAAGACATAATGCACTTTTCCCCTGATAAAAATAAGAAGTTCAAGTCTTCCTCAACCTAGCGTCCTCGGCTCATTAGAGGTACCCTTTTCCTCTGTTTTCAAAAACGCATGCGAAGAGGCATATTATTTAGTCCGTATAGTTTCCATCTCATAAACTGAGAGCATAGTTTTTGTGGGGAAAGAACTGAGCAGTAAGACAACAATGGTTCTTTCTCAATAAGATTTCTAAGCTGGCACTATTTTCGCTGCTACGCACATTGCGGGCGCAAATGCCCTGTTAGTTTCATTTTTTTGTGTAACAAAGAGTTATGTGTGTAGGTGGCGCGCCTGTTTGTACGGGACACATACATAACAACAAATTGTGTTTACTGCCACAAAATTTACGATTTTCGACGCAAGAAATTGTTTTCTGTTAGATACAATTGACGGGCCAACAGTTGCGCACAAAACATTCAATGACTAAAACAATACAAAAAAAGAACAACAACGGTTCAAAAAAAAAAACGCAGCAGTGAAATTTAAGCAAGTTAAACTCGAAATGTAAAAAAAATTGGAAACATGTAATGCATGACTTTCATAGTAAACTATGTAAATTTTTTACGAAGAAACCACAAGTTTTAAAAAAGGAAAAAAGTGCAGTGCCGTATAGCAATAACAATGTCAGCATAGCTATGACAACAACCGACTCGAGAATTGAAATGATATGCATGAAAGAAATGCAACAAAGTTAAATTTACAGAGATTACAATTTTTTTTTAAGAAATTATCAACAATAAAGAAAGTGTGGCGTTTCAGTAACAACAAGTTAACAATCATATGAATACACGTTGACGGTTGGTTTGTAAACAAACACAAAACACGCGTTATAAATACAAATAATAATAATAAAGAATAATAATAAATCTTCTGCTACCAGCTGCCTGACCGCTACCAAACATTGACCACTATCAACTTGGGCAATGTGGCCAAACGCACATAGCCAACCTAACTTAAAGCACACCGACACTTTTTTAAACATAATAAACATAATAAACATAAATCATAAATCAAAAATCGTACATCATTACTATCTAATCATAAATCATGAATCATAAATCATAAATTATAAATCATAAATCAAAAATAATAAATCATAAATGATATAATATAGCTCCTTATTCATAATTCATAATTGGTAAATTTTAAATTAAAAATTGTTTATCGAATATCGTAAATCATAAATTGTGGTTCATGAATCATATATTATAAATAATGTCTAAATCAAAAATTATAAATCAAAAACCACAAATTATAAATCATTAATCAAAAGTCATAAAACATAAGTCATAAATAGTTAATTATATATTATAAGTGATAAAGCATAAATCATACATGGTAAAATTTAAGTCATAAATAATTAATAGTATAAAGCATAAATAATGTGTTGTAATTCGCTAATCATAGTTAATATAAATCATATATCTTATATATAAATCATAAATCATAACTAGTAAATCATAAATGATTAATTATAGATAGTTAGACATAAATCATAAATTATAAATAAAAAGTAGTAAATCTCAAATCATAAATCATATGTAAATCAAAAATCATAAATTATTTATTTTAAATCATTAATTATAAGTCATAAATTATTAGTCATAAGTCATAAATCATACATCATAAATCACGGATCAGAAATCATTAATATTAGTCAAAAATCATAAATCACAGGTCACAAATCATAAATCATAAATCTTAAATTATAAAACATTAATAAAAAAACAAAAATAATCACAACTCACAATTCACAATTCATAATCATTGATTATAAACCATATATCATATATCACAAATCCCAAATCAGAATCCTTTATTCGTAAATCATAAATGGTAAATAATAAATCTTAATGGTTAATCCAGTATCGTAAATCATAAATTATAAGTCATAAATTGTAATTCATAAATCATATTTTATAAATTAAAAATGAAAAATTATAAATCATTAATCATAAGTCATAAAATATAAGTCATGAATCATTAATCATAAATAATAAATGCTAAAGCATAAATCATACATGGTAAAATTTAAATCATAAATCATGTAAATCATAACTCACCAATCATAGTCCTTCATATATAAATCATATCTAGTAAATCATAAATAGTTAAACGCAAATCATAAATCATATGTAAATCAAAAGTTAGAAATCAGAAATCATAAAATATATATTATAAATCATTAATCTTAAGTCATAAATCATAAATCATAGATCATATATCATAAATGACAGAGCACAAATAATTAATCAGAAATCATAAATCAAAATCGGCTTGTATGACCCACTGTGAATAAATACGCGCGTGCATAAAATATTTATAAATATTTTCACACTAGCAGAACCATCAGACGTTGTTCTGCTCTAAATTTGGTCTATCTACGTAAATTTTAATAAGCTTTTTCCGTCTAACTCTGCTCCCCCCCCCCCTCACTTTTTCTTAATCCTTTTATTCACTGCTCCCTCCGTCTTTTCGCTTCATCTATCTCTATCTTCGTCTCACTCTATCTCTTTCTCAGTCTCCTTCTCCTTCCATCTTTTCTCTTCTCTCAAGTTTTTCCCATTCTTCTTCATCCCTTATTGCCTGGTCAATCGAATAGGCCGTATGTAAATATTTACGTGGGTATTATTAATTCATGTCTTTATTTCGGCTTCGCATGCATATTTATCAGTTTTGCCAGGTTGATGCGACTAAATCGAATATCACAATAAAAATTACTTTAAAGCTCTCAGCAACAGCTTCCATTTGATATTCCTATTACACACAAATTCTAGGAGTATCCGGATTCAGGTTTTGGCCTATATCTTGAGATCTTATTCACCCAGCGGTATAAAAATTACTCTGTACTAAAGCACTCACAAACAGCTTCAATTTGATAACCATAATGTAAAAACACATCCTAATTTTACCGTGATCCACGTTTTGGCCTATATCTCGAGACCCTTCACAAATAGGTATGAAAACTACGCTGTACTAAAGCACTCATCAACAGCTTTCATTTGTTATCCATATTGTATAAACACTTTCTAGGGGTACCCGCGTTCTAGTTTTCGCTTATATCTCGAGACCCTTAGTTACCTGCGGGTACGAAAAATACCTTGTATCAAAGTACTCATAAACAGCTTACATTCGATACCCATATTGTACAAACATATCCCAGGATTACCCAGGTCCACGTTTTGATCTCAAGACCTTAGCCAGAATGGGATAAAAATTATTCTATGTCTGTCTCCTGGTTCTAAGCTACCCCTCCACCAATTTTCAGCCAAATATGTTCATCCGTTCCTTCCTCTTCAATTACTCTTTATCTATTAAAAAAATCGCATCAAAATCCGTTGCGTATTTTTAAAGGTTTAAGCATTCAAAGGGACATAGGGACAGAAAAAGCGACTTTGTTTTATACTATGTAATGATGTATATCCACACATCCCTATAAACAAACGCCCGAAGTTAAATAACGCAGCGAATGATATATATGTACGTATGTATATGTCGCATCATGCCTCACTTAACACTTTCGCCTTACTGGGACAATACGTCCCAGCAAACTTCAAATATGTGTATAACTTTTAATTTTTATCCAATTACGCATTGAAATGTGCCCAATAAAATCTTGAAGCCGTCTTTGATGATCGGTAACAGCATTCCGTCATTATTGACATCAAATTTCCCGTTACGCAATATTTTGCACAGACATGTCGCGAAATTTCATCAGTAACGCGTTGTATTTCAGTGTGAAACGTCTATCTGGTACCGTTTTTATTCGTAATATACCGCTTGCTGTAAAGTTTAGGTGTAAATAAATATTATTCCTTCGAAATTGGAAAGAAATTATAATCAAAAAAGTAAGTTTTTTATATTTATAACTGTATTGGGACATATAATCCCAATAATGCATTTGTGTGGGATAATAATATCCCAATATTTGTTTATACCTTTAAATGTGTACAAATTTTTGGCCCTTTTGGTATTATTGGGTCTTATTCGTCCCACCTATAAATGTTGATAAATGTTATTGGGATTATATATCCCAGGATAACGGTAAGGATTCAGGTATGTCAAACATCTTATATTTTAGTCATATTACAGGATTAGCTGTCGTAATGATGAAAAACCCGCCTGATTTCAAAAAAAAAAAAACTCAGGGGTGAAAGGGTTAAAGGCAATTAGCTCCGACAGTTCACAGCGAACAACCACACAAACACATTTTTTGGTAAAAATGCTACTTTTGTTTAAACAAATTGGCTGATATAAGAAATGAATAAAGTATTTTTTTTTTTTTTTTTTTTTTGATGCAGATGGAAGGTAAATATTTCAGAGTTTTACTGAAAAGTAGAATTTTTTAAATCCATCCATCCGTTTATGAGTTATAGCTGTGTAAACAAAAATTTTATGATTTTTTACTACATTTTGGCAATTTGCCACGCCCCTGTAATATATACCTTCCAATTATATTAACTGTACCATCTCACGTAGCTCAAATGCAAAATCCGTTTTAAAATCGGAGCATTCTGTGTTAAGGTGTGTGCATACATGCCATTTAGCGACTTTATTTTATAATATTTATAGATAGATAGATCTAGATAGATAGATACTTTGTGGGCAGTTGCTGAGTGCCCCAGAAATTTCTTTTTTTTTTACTTATCAGACACACTTATATACATACATATACACATACCCTACACCTGTAACTAGACTCTAGAAACAAACAAAAATCAACGCACAAACAAACCAATATAAAATATACAGAAATGACAATGCAGAAAGTGTCAAAATGCTATGAGAAGGTCAAACACCAAACACGAGTTGCATGTAAACTACAAAAGCTTAGTACACACAATATCATGGTTTTATGTATGAGTGTGAGCAAATGCGTCTAAATTTGTGTGTGTGTTTTAGTGTTGGATAATGCGTGCGCACTCATAGTGGCATACATAATTAATTGCAATTTAAATGCCACAACACAGAGATAGGCAGGCAAACCAAAAATGTTCAGCATATTCTGTTGCTCCTTCAAGCAAGTATGATGTACGCAAAGCAAGTAAGGGAGCAATTACAGATATCTTCGTTTATTGATCCAGCAACTATGATGCAGACACAATTATGTGTCTTTCTATACCTACGTACTTAGTTGGTATTTTGACACATTGACCGAAATCGAATCGCATGCACCAATGCAATCAACTATGGACGACTTAAGGATACAGCAATTTTTGGTTGTAAGGAAATTCACAATTTCCGATAGCTCCAATTGCAATTGCTGCAACAGTTAAGCGAGATATGTGCCGGAGTGTCCAAATAAACTTTGTTGTGTGTTAGTTAGCTTTTGCAGCAATGAACGGGAGTGGAATCGGAGGTGCGAGAATACCACTTAGCATCGGACACACCTTATACAGCAGCGCACAGAAAAGAAGCAACAGCAATTTTCATTGTATTTCGTCAATTCAATTCTTCTTCTTTTTATGTTCCAATTTTTAGGAATAAACTTCTACGAGTTTCATAACTGAAATTATGCAAACCTACATAAAAAAAATTATCGGTAACACTCAAAAATTCGAGAAAATATTTCAAAAATTTCGATTCTTTTATTTTTCGAATTTTCTCGAGTAAGCAATCTTGTAGCCCAAATAATTTTATTTTATCAATGTATAAGGTGTAAGTCTCTCAAAACTCATATTTACTTTTGACAATTTTTTTAGAAGCGTGTTTCAGGCATTATTTGCCCTTTATATTGAGGAAAGTCTAAAAATAATTGAAAAAAAAAAAAATTGCCAAAAATCAATGCAATTTTTTACGGACTTATAAATTTCACTTTGTTAGATTAGAAAATTTATCGGGCTACAAAACTGCATACTCAAAAAGATGAAGATAACTCAAAAAAATTCGGAGATTTCGCAAATATTTTTGAGACTGGTTTGCATAGTTTCAATTTCAAAATGTACAGAAGTTCTTCCTAAATGTATCGCATATAAAAATGGCGAAATTAGTTGCCGTAATTTGATAAAAATTCCCTCTGCTTTTTTTCTGTTTGCTACTGCATGTGCGTATATTTATGTATTCCAATGCACTCGCTGCAAAAGTTTGTCTTCTTTTCAGTGCTAAGTGCATATGTGTCTTTCTATGCACCAGCAGGCTCACTGTTTTTTGGCTGGTTTCTATGTTTGGCAGTGTCAGAATCATACTATTTTAGTGGTAGTTTGACTACGTTTTTTCCAAAGCTTTTGAGATCTACTACGCCTACAACATAAGTATGTATTTGTATAATACAAAAGAATACTTATTGCTAGAGCTTTCTAATTCTTTCGCATTTGTTCCAGAATAAATATCCCCCGAGTGTCGGCTTCTCGCGAGATTCTGTAACCTCAAAATAATTGTAAGGTTCGTAATAAGCCAGAATTTCGAAAAGAGATCTTTAACTCTATATATAATATTATAAGTAATCCGAGATTCGAAAATTTCGCGAGAAGCCAAGCTCTCAATTTTTCGACTCTCGATTAAAAGCTGCTTTCCTATCATTGACACATCTCGCGATACTTGAGGCCAATATAATAGCTTCAACATGAGCATTATTCGTGTTTTTCGTTTAGAGCTTTAGTGGGAGAAAAATATTTGTTGTTTTGAGAAAAACTCATCAACCATACAGAGGTACGGTGAATTCAAAAGCAGATTCACAACTCGCTACAAAATGTTACGGCGAATTAGCATTGCCCATAAGTTTTCCTAAAACTCCTGAGAAAAGATCACTTTAAAATCTTTTCGGCAAATCTTCTCGTGATTTATCTAAAACTGTTTTTCGTTCAAGACGAAGGTGAATTTTAATAAAATTTTTGCAAATTACTGCAAAATTTACTTACAATTTCCAGTAAAATTTATAAGCAAATAACACTTTCCAAAAAAATGGCTTGAAACCTGGCGATCAACGATGGTCCCGATTGCCCTTTGCTTTGTTGTTGTAAGGTAGTAATTGAGAAAAGTGAAGCAACAACAAGACGCTGCCTTGGGCGAAATTGTTCGTCCCACTCCTGGGAGAAACTACTATGAAGAGCTTTACAAGCTATAATTGAGACAGCTGTCACATTGTACGTTATCTGATTTCGTTTTATTTAACTTTCCCCAAAATATTTATTTTTATACTCAGCGTGCTTTTATTGAATAACGGTTGGTTGTACAGGTATAAGGGAATCGATATGAATATAGACTTCCATATGTCAAAACAATCAGTTGATTGAGCCATGTCCGTCCGTCCGTCTCTCCGGTAACACGATAACTTGAGTAAATATTGAGATATCTTCACCAACTTTTTACAAGAGCTTATCTGGATCCAGAATAGATTGGAATTGAATAGCGAAATCGGATGATAACCACGCCCACTTCTTATATATATAACTTTTTGGAAAACACATAAAACCTGATTATTTAGTAAATAATACACCTAGAATATTGAAATTTGACGTGTGGACTGATATTGAGACTCTTGATATAAATTTGAAAAAAAAAATTTTTAAATGGGCGTGGTACCACCCACTTGTGAAAAAATCAATTTTACAAATATTATTAATCATAAATCCAAAATCGTTAAACTTATTGTTAGAAAATTCGGAAGAGAGGTTTCCTTTATTATAAGGAATGCTTGGAAGAAAAATTAACGAAATCGGTTAAGGACCATGCCCATTTTTATATAAAAGATTTTTAAAAGGCTCGTGGACGAATAAAATAAGATATATCTTTGCAAAAAAGAGCTTTATATCAATGGCATTTCATTTCACAAGTGTATTTATAACAATAAATAGGAAAAACTTCAAATTATAAAAAATGGGCGTGGCACCGGCCCTTTCATGACAAAGCAATTTTCTATGTTTCGGGAGCCATAACTCGAAGAAAAATTAACATATCGTAATGAAATCGTGTACATATATTTTCCTTATAGCAGAAAAAATGTATAGTAAAAACAAGTTTAAAAGGGCCGTAGACTAGAATAATAAGCTAAAACATAGCAAAAAATAGTTGTGAATCAATGATAGTTCACTTCCCAAGTCTTGTTGTAAGAGGAAATGGGGAGACATTTTTTTAAACGGGCGGTGCCACGTGTTATGTAGAAAAGTAACTTATCTAAAATGAAATGTGCAATTGAAGCTCACGCTGGGTATATAATATTCGGTTACACCCGAACTTAGACACCTTTACTTGTTTAAGCTTACTTACTTACTTACTTAATTGGCAATTAACCGTCGAAACCGTCCAACAAGGCGCGCCAGTCGCTATGCCAACCGGCGCCAATTGGTCACACCAAGGGAGTATAAATCGTTTTCCACCTGTTCCTTACAACGGAGTGGGGCCACCCTCTACCTCTGCTTCCTTAGGTTGGTTCTGATAGAAACACTTTCTTGGCCGGAGCATCATCTTTCATTCGCATAACATGGCCTAGCCAGCGCTGCCGCTGCGTTTTAATTCACTAGACTATGTTGATGTTCGACTCTCACACCTGCTCTCTGAGGGCACAACTCATCCTGAAGGAATAGAGGAGCAGTGGGAGCATATCTCCAAAGCACTTCATACTGCCGCCGAGGAAAAAATTGGTTACGGGCGGCCACGAAAAAACAACTGGTATGATGAAGAATGCCGCGTTGCAACCGAAAAAAAAGACGCTGCCTACAGGGCTACGTTAAAAGCGAGCGCGACAAGAGGAGTGTGTGAACGCTATCGTGAGTTGAAAAGGGATGCGAGACGCCTTTTCAGGAGGAAAAAAGCAGAAGCAGAAAGGCGTGAGTGCTTGAGCTGCTAGCCACCAGGAATAACGCCCGAAAATTCTACCAAAAAATACGGCGACAGACGGAAGGTTTTAAGACCGGGGCAAACTCCTGTAGGAATGAAAACGGCGACCTTGTAACTGATGTCCAGAGAGTGCTTAGATTATGGAGGGAACACTTCTCTGCTCTCTAAATGGAGGCTGCAATTCATCGCGCAGAGATGAAGAACCCGATCCCGCAATCGATGGTGATGGAATATATGTCCCCCCGCCCGATTATGACGAAGTTAGAATAGCAATAACCAGATTGAAAAACAACAAGGCCGTGGGCGCTGATGGATTGCCTGCGGAGCTATTCAAGTTCGGCGGCGAGGAGTTGGTAAGGCGCATGCAGCAGCTTCTTAGCAAAATATGGGCGGACGAAAGCATGCCCGACGGTTGGAATCTAAGTGTTCTTTGCCCAGTCCACAAGAAGGGGGATACTGCAAAATGCACCAGCTATCGTGGAATCAGCCTTCTTAATATCGCATATAAGGTCCTTTCAAGTGTATTGTGCGAAAGATTGAAGCCCACCGTGAACCGGCTGATTGGACCTTATCAGTGCGGCTTCAGACCTGGTAAATCTACCATCGACCAGATTTTCACAATGCGCCAAATCTTGGAAAAAACCCGTGAAAAGAGAATCGACACACATCACCTCTTCGTCGACTTTAAAGCCGCCTTCGACAGCACGAAAAGGAGCTGCCTATATGCCGCTATGTCTGAATTTGGTTTCCCCGCAAAACTTATACGGCTGTGCAAAATGACGTTGAGCAACACCATCAGCTCAGTCAGAATTGGGAAGGACCTCTCCGAGCCGTTCGAAACTAAACGAGGTTTCAGACAGGGTGACCCCCTATCGTGCGATTTCTTTAATTTGATGCTGGAGAAAATTATACTAGCTGCAGATCTTAACCGCACTGGAACAATATACTATAAAAGCGTGCAATTACTGGCATATGCTGAAGACATTGATATCATCGGCCTAAACACCCGCGCTATTAGTTCTGCTTACTCCAAACTGGAAAAAGGAGCGGTAAAGATGGGTTTAATGGTGAATGAGGACAAAGCGAAGTACCTGCTGTCATCCAGCAAAGAATCAGCGCATACGCGCCTTGGCAACCACGCTACTGTTGGCAGCCATAATTTCGAAATAGTAAAAGACTTCGTTTATTTGGGAATTAGCATCAACACTAGCAACAACATCAGCACTGAAATCCAGCGAAGAATTAATATTGCCAATAAATGCTACTTTGGACTAGGTAGGCAATTGAAAATTAAAGTCCTCTCTCGGCGAACGAAAATCATACTCTACAAGTCACTTATCGTACCCGTCCTGCTATATGGGGCAGAAGCATGGACCATGACAACAGCAGATGAAGCGGCTTTGGGAGTGTTCGAGAGAAAAGTTCTTCGAAAGATTTATGGACCTCTACGCGTTGGCGATGGCGAGTACCGAAGAAGATTTCATGATGAGCTGTACGAGCTATACGCAGACATCAACATAGTCCAGCGAATTAAAACGCAGTGGCTGCGCTGGCTAGACCATGTTATGCGAATGAAAGATGATGCTCCGGCCAAGAAAGTGTTTCTATCGGAACCCGCCTATGGAAGCAGAGGTAGAGGGCGGCCCCCACTCCGTTGGAAGGACCAGGTGGAAAACGATTTAAACTCCCGTGGTGTGACCAATTGGCGCCGGTTGGCGGAGCGAAGGAGCGACTGGCGCGCCTTGTTGGACGGCCATAACCATTTAGACGGTTAAGCGCCAATTAAGTAAGTAAGTAAGTAAGTATGTTGATGTCTGCGTATAGCTCGTACAGCTCATCATTAAATCTTTTTCGGTACTCGCCACCCCCAACGCGTACAGGTCCATAAATCATTCGAAGAACTTGTTTAAGCTATCCCCATTTAATTTGAGGGGACCGGTTGGATTGGACAACGATAGCATATAATATTCAAAACAACCAATATTGCTATCCTCATGTATAAAGATGCACGTCTTAAAATATCGAATTTTTACTTATATGTATATCTGAGCTTGACATTTTCATCGCAACTGTCGACAAACGCAAACCTTCGCATACGAGCACATGGCTTCATCACCACATCACGTGGACTCTACGTCAACTAAATTAAAAACTGAATAGAGAATAATAAATGCCGAGCACTAATGCAGGTAGAATGTCTTGATTAATTATAAAGCACTTTCTAGGGGAGCACAATAAAATAATTCGATCACATTTTGGCAAGTATCAGCTACATTACTTCTTGGAAGTAAATAAATGCTGCACAACAACCATATTAATGTAAACACATGAAATATAAAACAACCACACATACATTTAAATAACAATTAAGAGCGCAAACAACAAACAAATTTTCACGCATATACACAGCAACTAAGGGCGCAGACGACATTACTCAGATATATACATAAAAGACTACAGCGAATATGAGATGCAGCAGACTAGAGAATAAAATAAACAGCTAATCGAGAAGGCTGTTCACAACAGTCAAAACCTGGGGAGAAATAGGAGAGTGAGGCAAGTGAGAATATAAAAGCGGCGCGGTCCAAATTAATCAGTTTTATTTTAGGACGTATTGAGTGAATACGCGAATACTTTGTGAAGCTCTTCTGCCAGAGGTAATGCTGTAAATAAAGGGCATTTTATACACATAATATTTGAGTGAATTTGTTCGACAATTCAGTGACTCGAATAATAACGAAAGGTACAGACTTATCCATAATTCTTGAAATTCACAACAACATACTCCATTACAATCCGGAGAATACATATACTTTTATATAATGAAAGACTAACGAATTGAGTGTAAATTTAAAGAACTGCATCATCCAAATTAAACGGAATTATGGCAAAAGTTACGTAAACTCCAAAGGTGTAGAAACAGAAAGAGTTTTCTACCTTATAAATTACGAATGCCGCAGAAAATTTAAGACAAAATATTACGTACTCTTCACAAAAAAGTATTTGATAGCTTTGGCGCACTTGGTTCTCACAATGAACGAATTTTATTTATTGGAATCCTTATAAATATTGATGGTAAGGAATTTGCTAAAATATATTACCACTCTAAAAAGCCCCGTCAACGTGACCATACCATTGAGTATAATATGAATGAAGGCGGAACAAATATTCAAGTATGTCAAAAAGTTTTTAAAAAGCGTTATAAAACAAAATCGATAATTCAAACTCAAGTTTTCTTAATAGATGTGGCTCCGCAGCTGAATAAACATGCTCTCTAAAGATAGAATAAGCAAAATTCAAGAACACATTAACAGCCTTCCAAGCTATGGGAGGCACTACACAAGGAGTCGCCCACGCCGCAAATACTTTCACGCCGAGTTATCGCTTTCGAAAACGTATGCCTTTTTTGTGACAAATATTCATCCCAAGCACTGCTTGTTTTTCATATTGGAAGGTTTGTAAATGTACAGAATTTATTATATATATTTTTAACTCGGTACGTTTATTTTTAGCAAAGAAAATTAAACTTGATACTTGCCAAACATGTGATAACTTGGGGATAAATTGGAAGCAAAAATTGAGCATCATCCTTGCGAATATTGGAAAGTCATTTTGGATCGCACATACGCCGTGCAACAACAAAATGACAAGTTATATATGGGAAACCAGCCGAAAAAGGAGAATCATATCGACCGAGATCTCCAAATTTGTTTTAATCAAAATAACTTCATTCTATACTGCTCCATTATTATTCAGAAGCTTATGGACTCCTGGAATACTGAATTGCTTTCATAAAATTCTTGCCGGTATTACCTCTCCAAGTACCATAAATTTTGTCTTGAATTAGGGCATTAGCCGAAAAAATCGTATGATTTGCTGAATTCAAAAACTGACTGAGCAAGTCCCTGTCAATTTGTAAGCTGCTTTATATTTTCTGTGTACCTTAACTTAAAGTTTTAAGGACCTGCTACTCACGAGCCATTTGAAATATAAGAGCTATTAAGTATGTCTTTTCTAAAAGGGTTTTTACAACTATTTCATCTTCTTTGGTACTTTCAACCCTGATGCACTTAGCCATTCCTGCTCCCTTATGACTCAATCTATGCTACTTCGAAAATATATTGTTGGTACTCTTGTCATGGCTTCATTTTTGGTTGATTGGCTCTCAGTTCCACCAGAAACAAGTGCCCACACGTGCATTTACCGATATTTGTTTTCCTGTTCTTTGTCAGTCGCCTTTAAATGACCTGCTTTGACCACAGTCATTTCTAAGTGCCGCATTGTAGCATTGTGAAATCTGATTTTTGTTGCGGTTGTAGATATTGCACGATGATTGGCTTGTTGGAATAGGGTGAGAAGATACTTTTTTTAAACTCATCACGATAGGAAGGCTGCATTACCTTCAAATTTTTGGAAAATAATACATACAATTTTGGTAAAATTTTTCCAAAGAGAAAACTTTATATCATATTCGGCCTGCTAACATGGATTAATCTGTGTAATTTAAGTGAACCGCCATGTTTCAGCAAAAGCTGGACACTCGAAAATAAGGCGACTCACTGCTTCTACAACACAATCCTTCATGCAGCTGAAGCAGCAAAAGTTTTCCGGTATATTCAGATTTATCACATGAACGCCTATTGGAGAGTGAATTGTCCGAAACCCCCATTATAATTACTAAACGAGCCTTGAAGAACCCAAAAATATCAGACAGACCGCCTGTTAACCAAGCCCGATCTGAAAGATGTCGGTTCGTACTGACTATTCAGCATTGAACTTTTTAAATTCACAGCCCCTAAGTAATCTTCTTGACACTTCTTCCTTCGGTTAAGTTGAACCCATGCGTGGTGAAGGATCCACAATTGCACAGAGTACTTTTTTTGTTCTGGGCAAAAAAACATGCTCGTCTTCAAATATTTGATCGAACTGTATATCCGAGTATATGTTAAAGTCTCTACCTACCATATACTGAATCTTGGCCGTTTTTGTTGAGAAGGCGCTAACGTTAACAAGGAGCTTGAAACTACAACTAACATTACCGGCAAACCTTTCTTTCCAAGTCCCACTCTTCCGTGGGCTAACTAAAATAGTAAAACGCCGGAGATGAGTCCCTTTTTGGAACTCTTTCTTGAAGGAATATCTTTGCTGAAGCGGCTGAAATCAAAAAATACACAACCTGTCAAATACTCCTCTTCAACTGCCTTCCCCGCAATATGCATTTGATGTTTCAATGTTCAGTACGGCACTCAATTCCAATATGAGTAAGGGTGTATGCATGACTTTGACACCAGCCACCGCAGTCTGTTTCATCGACACTCAAATCTTGGTAACGTTCTCTGTACGTTATAATTTCCACCAAACCCATAGACCAAATATGAGACAAAAATAGTGTTAAAGTTAACTTCGGGAATATTTAAAATTCGTCACTGTATTCTAATACTCCACATCGGACCTCCAAAATAGTTTCTTTTCCAAATTAATTCATATATATTTACCCCTTTGGGAAAATACAAACCTTACCACCTAAATGGGTGGGTTCCTAAGAACATGGATATGGTTTATCACTGTAAAAAGAATGGGTCTCATTTCGACAAGCTTGCAGGCAACCCCATGTATCTGCCCTCTTATTCACTGTGCTTGGATAGCCCAGAAAAACATCGCTCAGGTCTCCAAAAATTTACCACTGACTAAGTTAGCTTCAATTTATATTTTAATGAATTTTTTCCAAGTACTCAGCAAATCTGTACTTCACTAATAATACAAGAAACATGTTGACACATAAATAACGCCCCAAAATGCACTGCAATTCTAACAATAAATTTTCGTTTGATACTATTTTTTTAACTAAGTGAAGTCTGCACAAATAACTCCTAACGAATTCCGCCTTAAGAAAACTATTTTAAACTCTTTTAAATGTTCTTTTATTAACCAAACGAAAAGCGTGTATCAACAAATAGAATGTAGTAAAAAAAATAATAAAAATAACGAATTGATAGTAGCAAACTTATAGGAATAAATAATACCAACACACACAAGCACATTTATACGATGGGGGCACTCACTAGTACATGTCTGCTAGAGATATACGCCGCCTATAAACGCCGCCGCCGTCGATTTGCGACGTTTTTCTCACGCCGCCGCCAAACGTCAAAAATATCGGCGCGGCGGCGGCGGCGTTCGGCGCGTTATTATATTTCCTACTCTTAACTGGTTACGTTCAAAAGTTACGAGTATTCGAGAAAACAGGCGCTTTCAAGGCCAGCTTCGTGTTAGAATTTCGCATCACGGAATTTACCAAGTTATTAAAACAAAACACTTAAAGAAAAGTTATATAATAAATTTAAATGCACACTTGCATAATTCTTTAAAAAAATAAATAAAGAACAATGAATTTAAATAAAATATCCCAAAATGTCGAACATATTTTAACGAATTCACTTGCAAATCCCCTCATTTGCCTTTTTGCTAAGTTCGTATCACTAAACTGTTGAATAAATAACTCCAATATTGAATAATGGAAAAATGGCCTTTATTAAAGTACTTCACAATAACACTTATACTTTGCAATTAGCTGGCTTAATAACCAAACTGATAGCTTAAATGAAACTGACTTTCAAATTAATACTGCTATTGCTCGCTAGATATCGTCTTAATCGAAACTGCTTGACAACTCAAATCAAACTGAATTCCAGCGCCTCTACAATTGTCGCCTTTTATACTCTTTGATTTCAACCTTCGCATCTTCTATGCGCTTCCAGAAACTACTAGTCCAGCAGCTCACAAACTTCTCAGCTGTAACTACAATTGCACAATTTTATACATCTTCTAGGCGCTTCCAGAATCTACTAGTCCAGCAGCTCTCAAACTTCTCAGCTGTAACTACAATTACACAATTTTATAATTTTTCTCATTGCATACTTATAGGAGTATCTCAGATATATGCATGTGTTTGTGCATTGACTCTCCGCTGCTTGTATGTGTAGACGCAATTATTGTTTCGTTTCATAATGGTTGATCTATGGGTGTGAATTCAAGTAACTGCTTAGCATCGGCTTAGAGATGGCAGCACTCCTTAGTTTTGCTAATATTCGTAACACTGCCCTCCACCTAAGTCTGATCTTCCCTATTATACAAATCTCCCGATCTAAACGTTGCCAGCCTTTCCAAGTGGAACACTTTCATTTTGGTTCGTGGTTTACCGATGGTTGTATGTGGTAAACTACATCGTTGATCCGTTTTACAACTTTGTATAGGCCTTCCCAATTACACTGCAATTTCGGGGACAATTTTTTTTACGTTGTGGGTTGTATAACTGCACCAAATCTCCTTTCTGAAAACCTTCTGAATTAATTTCTTTATCGTATCTGACTTTCATCTTGTCACTCATAATCTTTGTTCGTTGCCTTATCAGATCGTGTATTTCTCTTAGCTCTTCTTCCAAATCACTAGTGAATTTCTTGACATTTCTCTCCGCATTGGCATCTATTCCAAACTTCATATCAGCTGGCAGTCTAAGGTCATTGCCAAAAATTACTTTTGCAGGGGTTTGGCCCGTTGTCTCATGCACTGCTGATCGGCAAGCCATCAAGAATAATAGTATGCGGGTATCCCACTCTTTATGGTACTTGTCTACTACTTTCCTTAAGTGATCCTTCAATGTTCTATTGAATCATTCTACCATACCAGTTGTTCGTGTTTTTCGAATGCGCAATGATTAACACATTTCCTGGAGCACAGCTGATTCGAAATTCCTGCCTTGGTCAGAATGTAACTCCATTGGTACACCATACCTTGCAACCCAATTGTTTACAAACACTTCTGCTACCGTTTCCGCTTCTTGATTTGGGATTGGTTATACCTCTGGCCATTTGCTGAAATAATCCATAACTACCAGTACATATTTGTTTCCGCCGTTGCTAGTAGGAAATGGACCGGCGACATCCATAGCGATCCTTTCAAATGACGCACCTGAATTATATTGCTTCATCTGGCCATAACTTCGGGTTCTGGGCCCTTTCGCTCTGCTGCAAACCTCGCAGTTCGCAATCCACTCAGTGACCGACTGACGGCAACCAACACAATAGAATTTCTGTTTAATCTTCTCGAGCGTCTTCGTGATTCCAAGATGACCTCCGCTTGGACCATTATGCAGCTCGCTGAGCACGTCAGGAATCCTCTTTCTGGGAACAACTATCAGTTTCTTCTTGCATTTACCATCCTCACTCTCCCATGCTCGATGAAGGCAACCGGATATCAATTCTAAACTGTTCCAGTGTGCCCAATATGACTTCGCAATGGGACTCTCTGCTCACATCTCTTCTCTGTTTGGTCTTTCGTTTCGCTCGAGCCCTTGCATAACACGTGACAGATCTGTATCTTCTAGCTGACACTTTCTTAGCTGTTCCTTATCCCATTCATCTGTACATGTTATAGTCATTAGCCGAACATCTATAATGTCTTCTTTAGCGTCGGCTTTTGAACAGTGCTTACATTGCAAACTACCTGGTCTTCGTGACATTGCATCGCCATTTCCATGGATACTAACTTTTCGATGCTCAATGGAAAAGTCATAGCTTTGTAGTCGCTCAATCCACCGTACCAATTGTCCTTCCGGATTACGGAATTGCAGAAGCCATTTTGAAGCTGCGTGATCTGTCCTAACACGGAATCGCTGGCCGTAGAGGTATTTGTGAAAATATTTAATGCACTCTACCAATTCCAATAGCTCTCTCCGCGTAACGCAGTAGTTCCTCTCTGGTTTTCCAATCGAACGGCTGTAATATGCAACTACCTTCTCATGTCCATCGACCAGTTGTGATAAAATGCCTCCTATAGCATATACACTCGCATCTGTATCTAGAATAAATGTTGCTCTTGGAATCGGATATGCTAACATTGGGGCAGTGCACAAACGCTCATTCAATGTTTGGAAAGCCACTTCTTGCTCCTTCTTCCATTCAAAAGCTTTATTTTTTCTTGTAATCTCATGGAGGCTATGGGCTACGTTGGAAAAATTTGGTACAAATCGGCGGTAATATGTGCACAGCCCAAGGAAACTTCTGTATGTTCTGTGGTCTGTAGGTTCTGTGGTCTTGGCCAATCCTTTACAGCCTCTATCTTTTCGTTCGCAGTGCAGATGCCCTCTGTCGTTACCTTGTGACCCAAATAATATACTTCCTTTTTAAACAGCGCAGACTTTTTGGGACTTAACTTCAGACCAGCGCCAGCTATTCTTTGGAAAACTTCCTCCAAGTTCTTAAGATGTTCATCAAAATTCTTGCCCAATACGATGATGTCGTCCAGGTACACCAAGCATGTTTTCCAATGTAGTCCTTTCAGTACCTGGTCCATGAGTCTCTCAAAAGTAGCTGGCGCATTACAAAGTCCAAAAGGCATCACTGTAAATTGCCAAAGACCATCACCGACACTGAATGACGTCAGCAGTATGTTTCCATATTCATTAGTTGTGGACAATTTGATACTCTGAAGCCCAGCCATTCAATTCAGAGCTTTACACCGATCACTTTGTCGGCGCGCCGGCCACGCCGCCGCCGCCGGTATATAATAGAGCCTACGCCGCCGCCGCCGCCGATTAACTGACCGGCGTAAACCTCTAATGTCTACATACGTACCTCACATACAATTCTACACTTGAGAGCATTATCAGGCGCTGAAAATATGACTTCCCCAAACATGGCAACAAATACTCAAAATCGCATTTCACATCCTTAAGTGTGCATCAGCAATTGTGTGTATGAGTGTGTGTATGAATGTAAAAACATGAGTGGAATGGAGTGCTTGCCAATAACTGTGAATATACTTGCATGTGTATAAATGTATGTATGTATATAACGCCACTTGTATGGTATAAAAGGCGCACATGAAATATAAGAAGGCACATATAAATGGAAATAAAAGTAAATTGAATTGAAATCGAAATAAAAACATCGAAGGCGTGCTAAGACAAGCGGGTGGCAACAAAATAGCTTGTATTTGTTTCACAAAAAATACACACACACATCTGCGAGTGGAAGTGGGCATACTTGTAGGTTATAAGAGCATCGCATATTTCAGATGGATGAATACGGTTATCGGCGTTACTTCAATATCCCAATGAACATAATTTTAACTTTTGGGTAAATGAAGTCATCAATAATACATTTGGAAGAGCCGAAGGTAACCATTACTATTGCTGTTTCAGTGAAAGTCGCGTTTATGACTACAGATGCAAAATTTTCGCCACAACGATTACAATAACGAGAACCGCTTCGGTTAAGAATTTGTTTACGGTCACGATGACTGTTAGACTTACGGTCACGCTTTCGATAACAGTTACAGTTGCGGTCACACAGACAATTGCAGTATCTTAAGGTTTCATTACAAAGGCAATCTAAGCCAATGTATAATATTTCCCACGGCCAGTTTCTCTTGCTCTTACTCTCACTATTAATCTAATTTTCTTCGTATTCTTCTCCTTCTCACTTGCCCTAACCTCGTTCTACGACGCCCTATGTACGTTCCGTTTTTCTTTTTCTTCCATTCTTTCGCTTTCGCCACTTCTCCAACTCTTTAAGAGGGAACAAATTTATCACTGTTAATTTTCTGCCATTTACTTTTTTGTCCCCTTTCCGATCCTCTTTCTTTATGTCTTGCTTTCGGCCTTTATCTTTCCCTGACCCCTCCTCTCGCTTTCTAGCTCCCTGCTGACAAATCTTTCTCAATAAATTTCCCCTGTTCAAATTTTTCTATACTTTTATATCTGCCTCTTCCTTCCCCTCTGTCCCTTTTTCCCATCACAAAAAAAAAATATATATAAAATATTTGGCCCATTTACCTCGGAGGAGATTTGCACTGAGCTTCTCTTCCAATCTGCGTCGACCTGCTTTTATTTTTCCTACGAATTGGCGGGACTGATCTTAATGTATATATCTGGCTCCGAGCAGTAGCAGCAGGCACATGAATTTCCGTGAGAAGCTCTTTATATGGAGAATACAATCGAGCTTATTTCCAAACCCAGAACCATCGGGTACAGCGCCAACGTGAAGAAGGCGAATGTCGTCTGGTCTTATTTACTAGGAGTTATAAGGCCCCGAAAGGGAGCGTGTCATTATTCTGTATTACAAAATTCTGGGTGACAAAATTCTGTAAATTGCAAAAATTCTGCTTGAACAAAATTCTGCCCGGACTTGGCATGGCGTAGCCCAGGGTTATTTTTTATAAGCGCAGCCGAAGGCCGCCTATGAAGAAGGTGTTCTACGCATAATTAGTGTGCATGGCTCACTTTTTCAAAAGAATTACATGACCTCTTTAACTTTGTTAACATTATATTTTAATACAGAATTTTGTAATACAGAATTTTGAAAGCAGAATTTTAGAAAGCAGAATTTTAAAAAAGCAGAATTTAAAAAGCACAATTTTGTTTTTAGAATTTTGTACATACAGAATTTCGACACCAACCCCCCCCCCCCACGAAATGGTCTATGAAATCAAGGAATCATTCTAGACAGTAAGTTGCCATGGAAGTTCAACGTAGATAAGAGAGTTAAAAAGCCATCGACGGCACTTTAAGCTTGTAAAAGGATGCTGGGATATACTTGGAGTCTTATAACCGCTCTCCCTAAAGAGATTTTTAAGCCAATCTTATACTATGGAGTTCTTTTTGGTGGACGACCACGCAAAAAACACGTACCCCGAAAAATTTTAGTTGATTTGTTGGCTGTACTGTATTCTATTCTGCGCATTCTATCCGTAGACCAGGTGGCACAGAGCATAGCGTTACCGCCCTTCACTTCGATGGGTAGAGGCTTAATAAAGGTGAAAAGCTAGCGTAAGAGCTTTCAAATGGTAGACGAAGCGATACACATGCATATGCAAGATTTTGATGAAATGGAAGAAGTGGAGCGGTAAACTGCGCAGATCCGAAAACATACAAGTCTCACTAGCTGTCAGATCAGTATAGTGTATTTCAAGCGGAAGCAGTAGCCGTGACTAAAGAAGTCAGCAATTATATCTAAAATGTGTTGGAGCGTAAGTAGTCCTTTGAAAGAATCGGGATACGGATGTATATTTCATCTATTTTGGGTCCCCATGCATATAGAAATAGATGAAAATGAAAAAAGGGATGAACCAACCGTGGTGGAGTCAGGTTTCGAAGATCATGTGTAGATAGTACAGCCTTAAATTATCGAAGTTACTCCTATCATTGTAGAAAGAGGACTGGTGGTATATGGTGGGTGTTCTGACCCAGCGCTGCCTCCTGGCATTACACGCCTTTAAGTTAGGCCTTATCAGTGATAGTAGATGTAGAATGTACGGGTTAATTCCAGCAGTGGCAAAGTTATCTGATCTTAAACCAGCCACTTCTGGTAACACTATGGACTCATTCAGTCTATTTGAGATCTCCACGGACCAACCAGTTTAATCTAACCTACATAAATGAAATTCGACAACTTTTGTTCGATGGGTTAATATGAGCGTGGAAGTATTTGCACAAGGGAGGCTTACATTCATTATAGCATGTTTGTATATCTGTATTTGTAAAATGACTCCCTTGGGACGTTTTTATATTTGTTTGCTGTTCAATGTAAAACCCAAATAAAACATTGGTTCGATTGAGTTCTACAAGTCAACACAAAAGAATCAAATGCAGGCGTTACCAACCATTCTAACAACAAAATCAACAAAGGCAAAAAAACCTCTACTATTAAATGCAAATAACGATAAACACAACATTTAAGTGAAGAAACTCAACAGTTTGTAATTGCACATTTTTATACATACATACATATAGTTAATTAAAGTATAAACATATTACCATATAAATATATGATACAGCACAATTGCGAAAGCTTCCCCAATACCCACAAACGTTTAAATGAAAGGGTGCTTCATTGTCGAAACGAAGGGAGAGTACAAATAAAGCACAATTTTTATATGCATGTACATCTGTGTATGTATGTATGTGTGCATGTGTGCATTTTTAAGTGTTTTTAGACAACCCGGCACAGGAAGGAATAACTGAAGAGCACTTGCTGGCATACGCTCGCATGAAAAGCCTAGTACTAACGCTTATGCATAATTGTGTACATGTGACTATGTATTGGTGTTAGCATATGTGTGTGGGTATGTGCGATTGCATTTTATTGCTAGTAACATAATTCCGTTTTCCATATCAGCAAACTTGCAAATTGGAAATTGTGCAATCGAATCGTTTGCAATTTGATTTTGAAAAAGAGTCGAACGCACGCATATTTAATGCCACCACAGCCGGATTTCAAACCGACCGTTCCCAAGCTGTGGTGGGGCAATGCGCTTGTAATCCTTATATATTTTTATAGCCAGCTGTACTTATGCTTAAAGGTATTATAAATTTATAGATAAATGTATGTATAAAAGAAATGAGAAAACTTGTATGCTTTCCTATATCCGAGCTATCGGCTTTGAAAAAGGTCTTGATGGAGCCCTGTGTGTCCACCTTTCTGTTCGTTCGTGCGCCCGTTTGTACTTCGTCCTGTCACACGTTAGCTCGATAAGTTAAAAAAATATATCTTACGCAGATGTATATATCAAACCATTCGGTTAACTGGGCCCGAAATAGATTTATGTTGAAAATGGGCGTAATCGAACAAATAACCACTTTTTTGATATCGAAAATTGCGAAGAATAAAAAAGTGTAATTGTTCATTACCAAATACGGATAAAGTGATAAAACTTGTATTAGGTTGATTTTCTGACGCATAACACAAGGTGAATACCATTTGAGAAAATCGGCGCGCCCAAATATGAATAGAAAATTTTTTATGAAATGCAATCCTTAAATCGAATCCTTTATTGATATATTCTTTAAATTTGGTGGTGGTATTGCCCTCTACATATACACTAAATGAAAGATTTTCAAAATCGGTTGGGCATGGTCACTTAAAAAAAATTTTTAAGTCTAACCTCAATAGTCTTACGACATGCAACTACATTGTACTGATAATTAACCTTAATAATGACGTGTCAGAGTAAAATAGACGATTTTTAAATTGTTTAAATTAGGCACTGTCCCTTTTTCCGTTATTCTCTCTATAATACTATCCATTTCATAGCATGTCCAACAAAAATACACCAATCCTTATGGAATTTGGCGAGAGCATTGTTTTATGACGTTTACTATTTCCTGTGAAAATGAGGAAAAGTGGTTTGAAAGCTACGCCTACTTGTTTAGCCATCAGTCCGTCCGTGCGTTAAAAGAATAACTTGAGCAGAAATTTAGATACTTCCATCAAGTATAATATACGGGCTTATCTAGGGACTTAAAAAATTGGTATCGAAAATGACGAATTCCAATGATGATCTTGCCCACTTTTTCGATATCGAATTTATCGAAGTGGAAATTTTCGAAAAATGGAAAAAATGTGTAAGCAAAATTCAACGTCCACCATTATCTTAATTAACTACATATATATGTATAGTATGTCACTATCTCGTGCTGGCATGTTGGACCACAACAGATTAGTAGTGAAAATGGCCGAAATCTGATGACAACGATGCCCAATTTTTTCGATATTGAATTATTGGTAATTTAAAAAAAAAAATCTCGCCACAATACCGTAAAAATTATAAAACGACCAAAGTCGGCTAATCCTAACTAAATTTAGTGAAGGCGTATTCTTTGCTGGACAAATAAATGAAATCTATTAGAATCAAAGCTGCAGTTATAGTCAGTCTAACATCTGCTTGTCCGCTAAGACGATAATTTGGGCACAAATGAAGACAGCTTTTTCAAAATTTCTTGCAAGAGCTTTGCTAAACCAAGAATATATTGGCATTGAAAACAAACAAGATCTCACGATAATCAGGTCGACTTTTTTCGTTTTCGAAAATGTATAGACAAAATACAGCAAAGCAGATGAAACTTGGAAAGGGAGTTGACTTTCTGACGCTAAAAGAAATTTAGTAAAATTTATAAAATGGGCATGGTGCCGTTCCGCAGAAGACGATATTTGCATATTTCAGCTTTCATACCGTTTAATATTCGTGTTCATTGTCTTTAAGCTTAACTTATGCGCAAGAACCCACAGCTGGGTATATTATATTCTGCTACGCCAAAACTTAGACTTCTTTGTTGGTACATAGCTGCTTGTTATTTGAACCGCCACAGCCGCTGTGGCTTTGGCTCATTGCGCCAATGCAAATCTCAAGTGTGTTTCCATTTGATGCCAATTCTGATGCGGTGGCTGAATATTCCAACAGGAGTAAGATCTCACAACGCTGTACAGA
Organism: Eurosta solidaginis; assembly: GCF_040869045.1. Lineage (NCBI taxonomy): Eukaryota > Metazoa > Arthropoda > Insecta > Diptera > Tephritidae > Eurosta > Eurosta solidaginis. Next base: position 379,832,707 of record NC_090319.1, read on the forward strand.
CAGCGTTCAGTTTGGATGCATGTATGGGTGTGTATGCATGTGCAAAGCAATGCAGCTGAATATGTGTTGATTTGTCTTTAATTTATTTTTTGTATATTCCGATATTGGCGAATTTTATTTTTCTTATTGTTAATGTAATTCATGGCATATGCGCGAGTACATGTGCATGTATGTATGTGTGTTAACGCCTATAAATATAGCAAATATGCAAAGTTTGACTGCTGGTCATGCATACCGCGTTGGTTTTAATAGCGAAGCAGAAACTTTTTCTTCCCTCTGTTATTCGTCGCGTTTTATCTCTTCCAAACATTTAAATAGCTTTTGCAGATAAATTTTGCATTCATTTGTGGTGGCATTGAGCTGCACTTTGATGACGCTATTTGTGGGTGTGTGGAGCGTGGAGGCTGAAAAACATGAGAAAATGAAAATAAGATCTAAATTTATGGCACGAAATTGCTAAATAAATATTTGATGGAAAATTAAAAGGATTTTTAAGAAGAGATTGAGTGTGATTGCGCTGTAATGCAATATCGGTTTTATGTGCATTATGCCAAACTTCAATGCTTTTTGTGCTTAAATTTAAGCACATAAGCCACTATGTAGTGGAAGTTACTAACATTCTTGAAGATATTTGCTATCGCTATATAAAGACTGGATAAATATTACAATTTTGGCTTTCAATAACTAATTTGTATCGATATTCGTTAATCTATGACCAACAATTGTCGCTAAATAAAAGAAGAATATAAAATTTTTTTTCTACCGGCAAGGGCTCTGGAGCCACTCAATAAGATCAGACAGGTGAAGCCAGTAGTACAACAACAAAGTTTTGACGGCCCTCATAATCAGATGATAAATTTATAAGTGGTAGGGAGGGTAAAATTTTGGTAATATTTTTCTACTTTTTTACTACTTTAGCAATGTAGTGTGAGGAATAATGTCAAACTGGAAATTGGAAACGGGAACATGAGGCAAAAGAGAAGGAAAAACAGAAACAAATGGAAAGAAAAAGTGGAAGAAGTTGGAGGGAAATCGGAAAAATAAAGAACACAAGAGAAAGATGAAGAGTGAGAGTGAAAGCAAGAATAAGGGTAATGTGTTTACATAAAGTTGTAAAAAGATAAGATTAAGATTAAGAAAAAGATTAAGCGTAATATTAAGGGTGAAAATTAGAATCCGATAAGAGCAAGAGCGCGAGAGTAAGAGGAAAATTGGGAAGATTTACGAAAGAACGAACAAAAAGGGAAGTTGAATGAGCCAATTATGGTAAACAAAGGAGAGGGAGGTGGATAGATAGAGAAAGATAGTACAATGTTTGTCGGGTTTTATCATACAGCTCGGAGAATTTCATGATTGACTAAATGTTTTAAGGTTTAGCCAGAACTGTTTAAAATAAAGTTTTGATATCGGGTAACTCTATACACTCTGATTGTTGAAGACGGCTATAATGCCAGTTATCTGCGAGAATTCCACAGTGTTGCTCAAGTCATGCGCTTCAGCTTGCAGTTTTTTAAGCACTTTCGCCTGTTTCATTACACAGTGATACAAAAATGACATAAATGAAAATATCTGTCAATTTGTACCATTTTTATACCTTTCATGAAAATGAAATCTGTCTGTCGGTCCGTCTGTCTGTTCCCCAATTTAACAGACTAAAGCTTTAAATTTCACCATATGCTTTCGTAAATAGCACGTAATGTTGTCTGAAATCGATGGGGTGGGTAGTGTAGCATACATCCCATACAACCGATTGTTCTTATAAGAAACTTTTCGCTATTTCTGTCCCATTATACAGCTCTAACCTTAAAATTTCACCAACTGCTTACGTATATAGCACATATTGTTACCTGAAAAAATTAAGAGATCTGTCAAGTATATAACATATGTCCCCTACATCCGACTGTTCAGATAAGAAACTTTTCGTAATTTCTACACCATTCTAACAGCTAGAATCTTCAAATTTCACCATATTCGTAATACAACATTTTCCCCGGGCACCGCCAAAATCGTGAGTTACGGTTGAAAAATAGATTTTTTGGACCCTTGACTTTGGTGGTTATTACCCGATTTTCAGACTAATATGATTGTTATTTATTTATTTCTTAACCAACTTTGAAGACTTTATCTTTTTGGATAGACAAAACTTCATTTTTTAAAATCTACATACTTTTAAGGATATTTGTGAACATTTGTGTATATTCAACCAACAAACGAATTTGTTTTATTATTTCCAAGTATATACCAAAAAGTGTATATGCCGTTTTAATTAATAAAGTTGTTTCTATCCAAAACTGATAAAATCTTTAAAATTGGTTCAGAACTACAAAGGTTCAGTCGTATTAGTCTGCAAAAGTTGATTCCAAATTAAGACAACAATAGGCCAAATAAACTTTCCTCAGGCGTTTTAGTACAATTTCAAATTGTTTTTTCAAATTTTGTTTTCATTAAAATTTAATTAACTCAGTCAGTTTTAAGCATATATAAGATGAATACTCGTTAAACCCATAGCTTATTTTCAGTTTTTATGTAAAGCAGGATTGGTATATTCTTCTTATAAATTAATGTATAATAATGTACATAGATAGCACCAAAGTTTTGGAAACCCGAATAAAAGCAAAAAAAAAAAAAGAAATTGGGGTTATAGGGTAAATTTTCACAGTTGTGTTATGTTTTCCTAGTTGGTATATATAGCATCGGAATGTTTTAGATATCTTCTTATATTCGGAGAGAAATTTAAAAGTTATGGTCTAGCAAGGTACCAAAAACCGGTTCTTTGCCCGTAACTCACGATCAGGTTTTTTTTTTGTCACACAGTGTAATCTATTTGACAGCTGTCAGTGGGCGTTCATTGCAAAATAAAATTGTTTATCAAACTTTTCGAAGAGTAGTACCTAGAGCCCTATGCCCCCCCACGGCCGTCGAAACTAATAAAACTCCGTCCTTTTAACTTTGTCCACCAAATGCTGCTGCAACGTTTAAAGCTCTTGTATGAGGACTAATTACGAAGTTATCTGAACATTTGAACTAAGTTAAAATAATTTCGAAATTAGTCCTGACACAACAGCTTTAAACTTTGCAGCAGAATTTAGCAGACAGAGTTAAAAGAACTGAGTTGAAGTGTATATCGAAACGTGAAAAAAAAAATTGTAGACAGCCTTTTACAAATCCAATTATATTGTGTCGAATATTAGCATCACTATGCTGTTAGTAAATAATCACGACAAAAAATAATACAGCAAGCCACACTTTTGTACATGAATACATCTATCATCATCACTTACACACACACATAACCAGCAGCTCGAAGTGAACAGATATCTCACACACACATATGTAATTATCAGCCGAAGTTCTTACTCACTCATACACACGCATATAACTAAATTACCAAGCAAGATACAGCAGTTCTAGAAGGTGAAACGTCTAGACCTTTGGAGAAATATGCGGAAGAGGCAACAGAGAGTATAAAAGCAGCGCAAGCTGAGTAATAATCAATCAGTTTTGATTTAAACACACTATTGGTTGTGAAGTATAATTTTTAAGTACTTCCTACTACTCCCAAAGTAATCTAAATAAAGACCAGTTTGGAATACTGAATATTGGAGTGATTTATAAAACAGAAATCCCCAGAATTCGTCACAATATTATATCAATCGGTTTGTTCGAGATCTCATAAATTGGCTGCAAACAAAAAATTCTTAAAAATATATTATTTTCTTTTTTATTTGAGTTATAAATGTGTTTTTGAACAAAAAACAATAGAAGTTAATTTGGAAGAAATGTTGGAGAATTACAATTTTATGTAATTTCTCTAACAAAAGCTTCCTCAGAGGAAACTCCAAAACTTAGGGAACGTTTCGGGATCATTCTTATAGGCGATATAATTTATTTTGAATACATTTATTTGGTACACAGATTTAAATGAGCGGGAGCAACATTAAATTCATATACTGGCTAATTTCTCGTGTGAACTCTCTTTCCAGCAGAATGATTTCTGTTTTATTTTAGAAGAAATTCATATATTTTAAATTTTTTAAGTGAACCACCTCATTAAAGAACTCGATTATAAATTATCGCTGTATAGCTTTAGGGAAACAATTTACCAGGTTACCACTTTTAAATTTTTATTTATTCAAGTGATGTAAATTGATTATCCTTTTTTCTGCAACACTAAATAATACGAAACTTCAAACAAAAACTTAACCACTTACTTTATATTAAATTAGAGCTCATGAAGTGATATTTGCTTTATTCATATACAAATTTTGCAATAAATTTTTTTTTTTCTTACAAGTACGTACATATATATTACGTATAAAAACTTGTATGCACTAGTACGTTGCGGTCAAAGCAAATGTGCATATTTAATGCGAAAAAATATCCGCTTGAGCTTTTTTATATAATATGTTGTAGTTGTATAATAACATGAATATTTTTAATTTCCCTGGAGGCTGACGATGTCAAAAGCCACCGAGGCAGCGACAACAACAATTGTTTGCGGTGAAATAACGAGTTTCATGGGCAGCGGAAAATGTACTTGAGTGCATGGGTGTGTGAAGTGCACTTATTTTTTTTTTACATGCTTACATACATATATTCAAACTAGCTTTTGCGTAAATGCTAATCATTTGGGGCAAACAAAAAAATAAAAATATGAAAACTGAGTATGTGTGTGTTATATGCAGGAATCAGAAATAACTGTTACTGGTAGAAATTTTAACAAAACTATATATATATACACAAAAGATAATGTCATCAAGTCATACAAAGTAGACCAAAAGGTTTTCGCACAGGCTATTGGCAAATGAACTAATTTTTTTTTTTTTTACTAAATAGATCCAAACACCAACATCAGCTATTAAATCCAGCGAAGAATCACTCCTGCCAATAAATGCCACTTTGGATTAGGCTCGCAACTGAAAATTGAATTGCTCTGCAAGTCACTTATCGTACTCGTCCTTATATATGGTGCAGGAACATGGGTCATGGCAACATCAGATGAGGTGGCTCAGGAAGTTTTTGAGAGAAAAGTTCTTCGAGAGATAAACGGACCTCTACGCGTTGGCGAGTACCGAAAATGATTTAATGATGAGCTGTATGAGCTATACGCAGACATCAACATAGTCCAGCGAATTAAAACGCAGCGGCTGCGCTGGCTAGGCCATGTTATGCGAATGAAAGATGACGCCACGGCCAAGAAAGTATTTCTATCAGAACCCGCATATGAAAGCAAAGGAATAGGGCAACTCCCACTTCGTTGAAAGGATCAGGTGGAAAATTATTTAAATTCCCTTGATGTGACCAATTGAAACAATGTTGGACGGCAATAACAGTTTAAGCGGCTAAGCGCCAGTTAAATAGCAAAATCAATTTTAGTCTAACAAAGTCAAAGACATAAGTCTCTCGAAATTCGCTTTGATTTTCCTCCAAACAAAATGTTTCATATGGAAAAAAAAATCTGAGGCCTCTTCGGAAAAAAAACAATATTAAATCGAATCACATTCTGACGTATTACTTGTACCGCGTTAGACTAAAATTGATTGGACTACAAAAGTGCATACAAAAATTCAAAGGACTTTAAAAACAGTTTGAAATTTTCGTAAAATTTTCTGAAGTTTTTTAAACATTTTGAAATTGGTTTACATAGTTTTTGTTAAAGAATTAATAGAAATTTTTTCTTAAAATATCGAAATTAGAAAAAAGGACTTACTTGACGAATTGTGGTGGCCACGGTGGTGTGATGGTAGCGTACTCCGCCTTACACACCGAAGGTCGTAGTTCTAGTCTTGTAAAAAGAAACACTAAAAATTAGGAAAAGAGTTCCTTCAATTAGAAAAAAAGTTTTTCTAAGCGGATCGTACCTCGGTTGTGGTTAAGCAATCCAAGTGTATTTCTGTTATGAAAAGATTCTCAGAAATTCGTCTGCCTTGCAGATGTTATTCGGAGTCGACATAAAATATATAGGTCCTCTGCCACCAATTTGTAGGGGAAAACATAAGAAGCCCAACGCAAAATGGTAGAGAAGCTCAGTCCGAATTTTCTTGAAGGTAAGTCACCCCAAGTAAAAAAATAATTTTTAAAAAGTGATGTTTTCTAACAAAACACATAACGATCTCCCGTTTATTTGCCTTTTTTCACAAAAAATAAAGTCGCGTGATGTTATGTTTTCATTCGGAAATCCTTTTTTCTCTTTGAATATTTTTAGTTTCTTTATTCCAATTTCTTCTTCACTTTACTTAAAGCATTTGAAATATTTCCCCATCTTTATATGAAACGGTACACTTTTTATACTCAGTTGAGCAGAGCTCACAGAGTATATTAAGTTTGATTGAAAAACGGTTGGTTGTACATATATAAAGGAATCGAGATAGATATGGACTTCCATATATCAAAATAATCAGGATCGAACAAAAATTTGATTGAGCCATGTCCGTCCGTCCGTCCGTCCGTCCGTTAACACGATAACTTGAGTAAATTTTGAGGTATCTTGATGAAATTTGGTATGTAGGTTCCTGAGCACTCATCTCAGGTCGCTATTTAAAATGAACGATATCGGACTATAACCACGCCCACTTTTTCGATATCGAAAATTTCGAAAAACCGAAAAAGTGCGATAATTCATTACCAAAGACAGATAAAGCGACAAAACTTGGTAGATCAGTTGAATTTATGACGCAGAATAGAAGACTAGTAAAATTTGGACAATGGGCGTGGCACCGCCCACTTTTAAAAGAAGGTAATTTAGAAGTTTTGCAAGCTGTAATTTGTCAGTCGTTGAAGATATCATGTTGAAATTTGGCAGGGACGTTACTCCTATTACTATATGTACGTCTAATAAAAATTAGCAAAATCGGAGAAGGACCACGCCCACTTTTAAAAAAAAAATTTTTTAAAGTAAAATTTTAACAAAAAATTTAATATCTTCACAGTATATAAGTAAATTATGTCAACATTCAACTCCAGTAATGATATGGTGCAACAAAATACAAAAATAAAAGAAAATTTCAAAATTTCATTTAATTTGTCTAGGATACTTTTAACGCCATAAGTCGAACAAAAATTAACCAATCCTTTTGAAATTTGGTAGGGGCGTAGATTTTATGATGCTAACTGTTTTCTGTGAAAACGGGCGAAATCAGTTGATGCCACGCCCAGTTTTTATACACAGTCGTTCGTCTGTCCTTCCGCATGGCCGTTAATACGATAACTTGAGCAAAAATCGACATATCTTTAATGAACTTAGTTCACGTACTTACTTGAACTCACTTTATCTTGGTATGAAAAATGAACGAAATCCGACAATGACCACGCCCACTTTTTCGATATCGAAAATTAAGAAAAATTAAAAAAATGCCATAATTCTATACCAAATACGAAAAAAGGGATGAAACATGGTGAGGTAATTGGATTGGTTTATTGACGCGAAATATAACTTTAGAAAAAACTTCATAAAATGGTTGTGACACCTACCATATTAAGTAGAAGAAAATGAAAAAGTTCTGCAGGGCGAAATAAAAAACCCTTAAAATCGTGGCAGGTATTACATATATAAATAAATTAGCGGTATCCAACAGATGGTTCTCTGGGTCACCCTGGTCCACATTTTGGTCGATATCTGGAAAACGCCTTCACATATACAACTACCACCACTCCCTTTTAAAACTCTCATTAATACCTTTAATTTGATACCCATATCGTACAAACACATTCTAGAGTCACCCCTGGTCCACCTTTAAGGCGATATCTCGAAAAGGCGAACACCTATAGAACGAAGGCCCACTCCCTTTTAAAAATACTCATTAACACTTTTCATTTGATACCCATATCGTACAAACAAAGTCTAGAGTCACCCCTGGTCCACCTTTATGGCGATATCTCGAAAAGGCGAACACCTATAGAACGAAGGCCTACTCCCTTTTAAAAATACTCATTAACACCTTTCATTTGATACGCATATCGTACAAACAAAGTCTAGAGTCACCCCTGGTCCACCTTTATGTCGATATCTCGAAAAGGCGAACACCTATAGAACTAAGGCCCCCTCCCTTTTAAAATACTCATTTACAACTTTCGTTTGATACCCATATTGTACAAACAAATTCTAGGGTCACCCCTGGTCCACCTTTATGGCGATATCTCGAAACGGCGTCCACCTATGGAACTAAGGCCCACTCCCTTTTAAAATACTCATTAACACCTTTCGTTTGATGCCCATATTGTACAAACAAATTCTAGGGTCACCCCTGGTCCACCTTTATGGCGATATCTCGAAACGGCGTCCACCTATGGAACTAAGGATTACTCCCTTTTAAAATACTCATTAACACCTTTCTTTTGATACCCATATTGTACAAACAAATTCTAGGGTCACCCCTGGTCCACCTTTATGGCGATATCTCGAAACGGCGTCCACCTATGGAACTAAGGATTACTCACTTTTAAAATACTCATTAACACCTTTCTTTTGATACCCATATTGTACAAACAAATTCTAGGGTCACCTCTGCTCCACCTTTATGGCGATATCTCGAAACGGCGTCCACCTATAGAACTAAGGATTACTCCCTTTTAAAATACTCATTAACACCTTTCTTTTGGTACCCATATTGTACAAACAAATTCTAGGGTCACCCCTGGTCCACCTTTATGGCGATATCTCGAAACGGCGTCCACCTATGGAACTAAGGCCCACTCCCTTTTAAAATACTCATTAACAACTTTCGTTTGATGCCCATATTGTACAAACAAATTCTAGGGTCACCCCTGGTCCACCTTTATGGCGATATCTCGAAACGGCGTCCACCTATGGAACTAAGGATTACTCCCTTTTAAAATACCCATTTACACCTTTCGTTTGATACCCATATTGTACAAACAAATTCTAGGGTCACCCCTGGTCCACCTTTATGGCGATATCTCGAAACGGCGTCCACCTATGGAACTAAGGCCCACTCCCTTTTAAAATACTCATTAACACCTTTCGTTTGATGCCCATATTGCACAAACGAATTCTAGAGTCACCCCTGGTCCACCTTTATGGCGGTATCTCGAAACGGCGTCCACCTATGGAACTAAGGATTACTCCCTTTTAAAATACTCATTAACACCTTTCTTTTGATACCCATATTGTACAAACAAATTCTAGGGTCACCTCTGCTCCACCTTTATGGCGATATCTCGAAACGACGTCCACCTATAGAACTAAGGATTACTCCCTTTTAAAATACTCATTAACACCTTTCTTTTGGTACCCATATTGTACAAACAAATTCTAGGGTCACCCCTGGTCCACCTTTATGGCGATATCTCGAAACGGCGTCCACCTATGGAACTAAGGCCCACTCCCTTTTAAAATACTCATTAACACCTTTCGTTTGATGCCCATATTGTACAAACAAATTCTAGGGTCACCCCTGGTCCACCTTTATGGCGATATCTCGAAACGGCGTCCACCTATGGAACTAAGGATTACTCCCTTTTAAAATACTCATTAACACCTTTCTTTTGATACCCATATTGTACAAACAAATTCTAGGGTCACCCCTGGTCCACCTTTATGGCGATATCTCGAAACGGCGTCCACCTATGGAACTAAGGATTACTCCCTTTTAAAATACTCATTAACACCTTTCTTTTGATACCCATATTGTACAAACAAATTCTAGGGTCACCCCTGGTCCAACTTTATGGCCATATCCCTAAATGGCGTCCACCTATAGAACTATGGCCCACTCCCTCATAAAATACTCTTTAATGTCTTTCATTTGATACACATGTCATACAAACACATTCCACGGTTTCCCTCGGTTCATTTTCCTACATGGTTATTTTCCCTTATGTTGTCACCATAGCTCTCAGCTGAGTATGCTTTTTTAATTTAGTTTTTATATCCAGACTAGCTGTACCCGGCGTACGTTGTAACGCCCGAGATGGAATGAATGTTGCGTTATTTTTTCTGTTTTTTCTTTTTTTTCTTTTTTTTTTTTTTTTTTTTTTTTTGTATGCATATTTGGTGAAATTTTCGTTTAAAACATTTTATTATTGTATCTTTTTGTAACGCATGTGTACACAATAGTTTTGGTTTATGCGTTCGGTGCAAAGATAAACAAATTTTTTGGTGTTCCAACTCTAGAGCAAGCAACATAGGACTATCTAAATTGAAGCTTGATTTTCTTAACATGATCATTTTTGGGAGCTAAGATAGTTCGTTTGCATAGCCAAAAAACAAAAACATTCAAATTTAAAATTCTTAATTCTGAAATATGAAAAACTTTCGTCTTGAACGAAGGAACCTAGAGCCAAAATTTGGTGATGATTGAAGTATGGCAAACACGTTTTCATAGGGAACACACACAGAATTTGATTTTTATAGAAGATGTAGATATACTGAAGCTAAAAAATTTTTTTAACGGCGGCAGATTAAAAAAATTCTAAAAGGCATAACAGCCAAACTCAACAATGCAGTCAAACTTTAGGTGTTAATATAACTTAAGTATGTACGGCAGCCATAGTTTTTCCCCATTCCAAATTTTACTGGAGGTGTTAGGACTTAACGGCACATAGCTCCTTATAATTTTCTTTATCCTACCATTACGACATCCAGATATATGCAGTATAATATATTCCATTTGTATGGGAGGTGCCACGCCCCCTTTTCCCAATTCCATATTTTCTTGATGGTGTTAGGAATTGACCTCTTATAACTCGTTACTGAATTTCAATGTTCTGGCATGTATATCTTCAACGTTATGCAGTACCAAAGATTCCATTTGTATGGGAGGTGCCACGCCTCTTTTATATATCGAAATTGGTTTTAGCCTAAAACCTTCCCGTTGATCGAAGGAACCCATAACCAAAATTTGGTGATGATTGAAGTGTGGGAAACACGTTTCCATAGCGACACACACACACACATAATTTGATTTCTATATATATAGATTGATGGTTGGGTTCTAGAATTTGTCGCAGAAAAACATTTTTTGTTAAATCTTTTGCCCAATAGTGCAATAAATTCAACACCAGAAAACATGACTGTAGCATTTGCAGAGGCTTTAGGAGAAACTGATGGCAGAAACAAGTTAGTTTTAGCTAAAGTATTTGTATTCGTATATGTATGTTGCCTATGTGACGCTCTATCTCTACAAAATGCATAGGAAGTCATCGTTATCTTGTATGTGGATAGAGCTTCCATGTTTGAGTACAGCGACGGCCACTCAAATAAGGAAGGATATTTTGAGGGAATTTTTAAATAATGGTATCCACGAAATTTACCAAGATACCAAGCAAACTTACGAAAACTCTTAATATATTTTAGATATGTAAACATCTTTGCTCACTGCCAGTAATTATCCAGAATGTAAGTGTTAATGTAAGCGTATGCGTAGACTTTGACAGTGGTATAATATTTGGCGGAATATAGAATGTAAGGAAAGACTAAAAGTCAAAAACGAAACCGAAACCGACCCCGGAAGGCGTGTTACCAATTTGTTATTGAATTGTAAACGGTTTTTATCAATGAGTTATTATCGAATCAATTTCTAATTGACTAGCTATCGAAAACTTAAGAATTTATTATCAAAAAGTTATAGATTATATTTCGAAAAGATATCGATACCTTAAAAAAAAGATTATTGAAAAGGGATCTAGTTTTCAATAAAAGTTATCGATATGCCATAAAGACGACTTATTATGGAATAGCTATGTATTACTTATAATAAAGTGATCTATATCTATTACTTATAATGAAGTAATCGATATATTATCTAGAAGCAATCGATTTACTATCAACAGGTGTCCTATGGGTTATGAAAAAATATAGATTTGCATCGGAAAAGCTATCCAGTTAATATCAAAAGCGTATCGATTTGTTATCAAAATGTTTTCGAAAAGTAAACGATTCATTATGGAAAAATGTTTAATTATTTAATACAAAGGAGTAAATATGTTATATAAAAGCTATCAATTAAATAAATTTTAAAAGTTACCAATTTGAAATCAAAAAGTTATCAATTTTCTATCAAAAAATTATCGATTTCTTATGAGAATTTATAGATTTTTTATGGTAATATTATCGATAATTTATTAAAAATTAATCGATATGTTATTTTAAAAGTATCGATTTGCTATAACTTTATCGACGTGTTATGAAAAAAATCGATTTGTGATCGAATAGTCACCGAATTGTAATCGAAAACTTTAAGATTTTCTATCTAAAATTTTAAAATTTGTTATCTTAAAGTTATCGATGTGTTATAAAAAAGTTACCAATTTGAAATCAAAAAGTTATCAATTTTCTATCAAAAACATCGATTTCTTATGAGAATTTATAGATTTTTTATGGTAATATTATCGATAATTTATTAAAAATTAATCGATATGTTATTTTAAAAGTATCGATTTGCTATAACTTTATCGACGCGTTATGAAAAAAAATCGATTTGTGATCGAATAGTCACCTAAATGTAATCGAAAACTTTAAGATTTTCTATCGAAAATTTTAAAATTCGTTATCTTAAAGTTATTGATATATTATGAAAAAACTATCGATTTGTTATCAAAAATTTATCGATTTACTAAAACTTATCGACATGTTTTCTTGAAGTTATCGATTTGCCACCAAAATGTTTTCGATGTATTATGAAAAAATATTGAATTGTAATCGAAGTGATATTGAATTGTTATCGAGGTAATATCAATGTTTAATCGAAAACTGTAAGATTTATTATCAAAAATTTAAACATTTTTTTATTTTAAAGTTATTGATGTATTTGAAAAAGTTATCGATTTGTAATCAAAAACTTACCAAATTTAAATCGGCGTTATATCGATTTACTATCGAAACGTTTAAGATTTTTTATCGAAAAGTAAAGAGATATTATCGAAAATCTAACGATTTGCAATGGAAAAGTTATGGATTTGCAATTGAAAATTTATTAATTTCATATCTTACAGAATTCTAATAAAAATTGATGTGCATCTGCAACACGGCGATAAGAAGCCGATAAGAAGTTAATAAGAAGTCGATGACTCGGCAATAGCAAGCCGATAACAACTCGATAACTAGGTTTTCTTAAATCAATTCGAAATTTCGGAGAGATACATGCAACTTTTACTGTGTTTGACTATGATCGATTGAGCTACAAATTCGATATTTTCGTAAATATTTTTCGAATTTACTAATATTTTTAAAACGTTTTTGAGATTGGTTTGCAAAATTTATTTCATTTTCTTCTTAAATTATAGAATATAAAAAAAAAATTTACTGACGAAATTTGGTAAAACGGCCACTGCTGTTTTCGGCCTGGCAGCTATTCATATATATATGCATATGTGTTAAACTTGTATGATTTTTTATATATTTCTGTGCGTGCCTTCTGAGCGCCTTGACCATTCATCAATCTAAGTTGAGTTCATTTTTTATTGCACACTTTTTCACTTTTGCACTTTTCGTTTGTTTTGTGTTGCTTTGTGTGAATAAAAAACTTGTTTATTTTGTTTGTTGCTTTTATTCAATAAAGCTAGTAAACTGTTGTTTTTATTGTTGCTTCAGTGCAGTAGTGTAGTAAATTTAGTAAATTGCTTACTACACAGGTTTATGCTTGTCTGTAAAAAAATCATATATGTGAATATATGTATAGAAAAACAAAAATCAGAAGGCGTAATTGTTGGAGGTCCTCTAATTTAAAATAAAAACAGCCGCTCTTCTGAACAATAAAGAATGTATTATTTCGACTTACTTCAACGTCGGTTAGATACACACAGAGAAAAGAAATTATTCGTAAGTTAAAAATGGCGAATACAAAGAAAGAATTCGCAAAGCAAAAATGCGATTACAAGTTGCAAATGAAAAACAGAGTTGCCACATGAAATAGAATTTCAACACTCCTCCTCAAATCTGGTATTCATTTGCAGTCACAAATTAATAATTTAACTCAAAAAAAAAAACTTTGAAGTTATTTTACATGTACTAGATTAAACCTAACAATTTTACAAACTTGTTATGATTTAACTTGCTTAGATTTTTCGTAAATACATCTGCAATATTATCTGAGCTTGAACAATATTGTAATTCAATTAAATTTTTCTGATACATATCTCTTATATGATGATATTTAATTTCTATGTGCTTACATCTTGTATGGTATACAGCATTTTTGATAAGATGTAATGAGCTTAAATTATCACCATTTACAACAATTTTGTCAGGCCTATGTACATTTATTTCGTCCAAAAATTGTTTTATGAACATAACCTCTTTTGCGGCAGTTGACAACGATATGTATTCCGCTTCGGTGCTGCTCAAGGCCACTGTTGATTGCTTCTTCGACTCCCAAGACACCGCACCACCGGCTAAAAGAAATACATAGCCAGTGAACGATTTGCGCTCGAGTGACTCTCCACCCCAATCAGCATCAGCATAGCATTGTATCGGCGTTCCCTTCTTACTGTACGTGAGCGATAAATCAATCGTAGAACATAAATATCTTAACACCCTTTTTGCCGCTGCCAAGTGTTCGCTATGTGGCTCATTATTATGCTGCGCAAGCTTGCACACTGTATGTACAATATCTGGCCCCGTGCACAATGCCAGATACAACAACGAGCCTATCAGCGACTGGCACTCTTGTTTGCCAACGCGCTTGCAACTAGAATCAGCGCATAATATTTGTTGCTTAGGATCGAGTGGTGTTGCTATAGGACGACAGTCTAACATTTCATGTTGTTGCAGCAATTCTTTGATTTGCCCTTTTTGTCGTATAGCTATTGCGCCCCTTTCACCTTCTCTTTCGACTTCCATACTAAGAAATAATTGAACAGGACCCTTATCTACCACTTGCAGTCTTTTCGAAATTTCGTGTTTAATAGAGCTCATCTCTTTCTTGTTTGAGCTGGCTATTAGCAAATCATCTACATACACTGCTAACAAATTGATGTGCCCGTCGTGATGCTTCGTATATACGCAAGGCTCTGTTACACATTGTTTAAAACCAATATTAATTAAAATGTCATGCAACCTCATATTCCATTGACGTCCTGCCTGTTTCAAACCATATAAAGCTTTCTTTAACTTTAAGACTTTATTGGGATACTCGCTGTTTGTAAATGTTTCAGGCTGCACCATATATATTTCGTCATCTATGATACCATTTAAAAACGCAGATGAAACGTCAACATGGTGTAGGTATAGCTGGTACTCTGCAGCTAACGCGAAAATTGTACGGATCGTAGAATACCGCACCACAGGTGAAAACGTATCGGTATAGTTCACCCCATATACTTGGCTGCACCCTTTGGCTACTAGCCTTGCCTTAAATCGATCAATTTCACCGTTCTTGTTTTTCTTGATCGAAAATACCCATTTGCACTTTATGACTTTCTGATTTTTTGGTAAATCTACTAGCTCCCATGTATCGTTGTCTAAAAGAGCTTGATATTCAGCACACATTGCTTTACGCCACTCACTTGCATGGTCACTAGACATGGCTTCACCCACTGTATTCGGAATATCAACATCATAGAGAAAATTTGCATAATGGTATTCTTTCTTTGGCCTTCCTGGTTTCCCTGACCGCACCAACTTAGGCCGACCAGGTCCTACTTGTTTAGTAGCAGGCTCTTCATCACTTTCTTCTTTTGCAGATTTATAATCACTCTCTGGGTCATCTTCAGCACTAACACGTTCATTATCTAGCTTGTCTTCAGTGCTAACACATTCACTTTCTGGCTTGTCTTCAGTGCTAACCCACTCACTCTTTAGCTTGTCTTCAGTGCTTACACATTCACCTTCTGGCTTATCTTGATTTGACTTTAAAATATATAAATCAACGTTTAGATTTTCTTTCGGAATAGTTGGTTCTATAAATGATACATCACGTCTTAAAATAATTCCTCTTGTGGCAGAATCATACAAGCGATAGCCCTTGGTAGCACTACCGTAACCAACCATTACATACGCTTTTCCCTTAGCATTGAATTTACTTTTAGGTTTTTTATCTAAGGCGTAAGCCACTGATCCAAATGTTCTTAGATGTGACACAACTGGTTTTCTTTTATACCATGCCTCATAAGGCGTCATTTCATCGACTGCTTTTGTTGGTGACCTATTTCGCAAGTAGGCTGCAGTATTTACAGCTTCTGCCCATAATGTATCACTCAAATTCGCACCAATTAGCATGCTCCGTGCCATCTCTACCAATGTCCGGTTATAGCGTTCAGCTACACCATTCTGCTGCGGAGTGTAGGGTACCGTGAACTGATGCAAAATGCCACAATCTTTTACATACTGCTGAAACAAATCATTTGTGTATTCAGTGCCATTGTCACTTCTAATGGCTTTAATTAGACACCCAGTTTGACGTTCAGCGAAAACCTTGAATTCTTTAAATTTACTGAAAACTTCGCTTTTGTGCTTCATTAAATAAACAAAACCATATCTTGATTTGTCATCTACAAATGTCAATACGTATTTCGAACCACCAGCCGATGTTTTTACTGGCCCAAATACATCTGTATGTACTAGTTCAAGTAATTCGCTTGCTCGATTTGAACTTGATGTAAATGGTTTTGTTACACATTTACTCTGCATACATACAACACACTGAATAGATTTTGGCACATTTACTTGAAGCCCGTTCACTAAATTTTTGTTTACAAGCATACGCATGCTGTCATAGTTCAAATGACCATACCGTGCATGCCACTTCATTGCTTCATTCTGCTGGCCTGCAAAGAATAACATTTTCTTATTTTCTGTGAACAAAAATATACCACCAACTTTGTTTCCACGTAATATTACGCTGCCGTTGTTTTCATATACCGTGACAAAATCTTTTGCAAATTTAACACAAAGGTTATTTTTCACTGCTTTCGATACTGAAATAAAATTGCATTGCAATACAGGAACATAAAGTACATCAATCAGCTGGATTTCTTTCCCTTCTGCTTTTAGTCGAACTGTTCCCTTTCCCATTGCTTCTATACATTTGTTACCAGCTAACAAAATGTTTTCATTGTATTCATTCAACTCATCGAACATGTTTCTGTCACAACACATATGCGACGTGGCTCCGCTATCGATACACCATACGTTCGACTGCAAGTTGTTTGACTCAAACGCTGAGAACAGAGTAAATGCTTTTGGTTTCTCGTTTGTTTTATCTGTCTGTTCCTGGGTTTTGTTGCTTTTGTTGCATTGTGCAGCAAAATGACCCGTGCGTCCACAACTAAAACATTTTAAGTTCGATCGATTTCTAGAACATTTACTTCGCTGCGACGACTTGCTGCCACTGCTTTTACCCTTTTCATGTGCCATGAAAACCTGCACGCTACTTTCTGCAATAGGCGACACACTCATTTTTCGACGTTGCTCTTCCTCAAGCAATTTAATTTTTAACAAACTCAGCTTTGGAAGCTCATCGCGTGACTCTAACGCGACAACTAAATTTTCGAAAGACTTCGGAAGACTAGCTAGGAGCATTATTACAAATAACTCCTCCTGCAGATCTATACCAATTTCTGCTAGCTCCTCAACTATACTCGAAAAATTGCTTAGATATTGTTGTACCTTATCACTTTCTGCCATGCGCATATCCAGTAGCTGCTTAAATAAAGACACCTTTCGCGCAGGGCCTTTTGGTCGATGTATATCCTGCAACACACTCCATGCTTCTTTTGCTGTTTTGCATTTTTTCACGTAGGCAATTTGTATTGGCGTTAGGCTTAACACAATTGTTGCCATGGCCTTCTCATCACTCGATTTCCATGCTTTTTGTTCAGCGTCTTCGGCTTCTGTAGCTGGCTGCATAAGTGCACCTGACACCACATCCCAGAGGTCCTTGTATACAAGTATACTTTTTACTTGAACGCACCATGCGTCATAGTTGGACTCATCCAACTTCTCAACATTAAAAAACGAGGAATTGTTCATTTTTCTTAGCACTTTATGTAGGGGCTGGGCCCATAACCTGTTGGAGGTCCTCTAATTTAAAATAAAAACAGCCGCTCTTCTGAACAATAAAGAATGTATTATTTCGACTTACTTCAACGTCGGTTAGATACACACAGAGAAAAGAAATTATTCGTAAGTTAAAAATGGCGAATACAAAGAAAGAATTCGCAAAGCAAAAATGCGATTACAAGTTGCAAATGAAAAACAGAGTTGCCACATGAAATAGAATTTCAACAGTAATATATGCACAAAGGTTCCCCTACTGCACTATGCACCTCTTAAAACCGTATATGAGTCAATATAAAATTCCTTTGCAACACCACTGGATGTTATTTTAGTCTATGTGTTAGCATGTTGCTTTGCCAAATTTTTACTGAAAATCTCAAACACACACACATATATAAAAAGTGCAACTTCAACCACACACTTTTAAAAGACTCAATTGCTCGAGATTCAAATAAATTGGCTGTTTTTTTTTTTTTTTTTTTTTTTTTGATATAGGTGCACCGTCGCTCAAATTGATGAATGTTGTCTATTTAGATGCCTGTGGCTCACACACCCTCATACATATACTCACCTTGGGATTGGGTTGACAGTAGAGACAACATGCTGGTTTAAGCTAAAGCTGAAATCGAGCAGCTGTCAGTAAAAATCTAAATACCCTCAAGACTTACCTTTTTACTAATTTCTTCTTCCGACATTCTTTCTGCTGTTTCCAAGCTAACGTTATTTGCCACCTACGTATATGACTCTCATTGCCACGCCTTAATATCGCATGCTGTGAAAGTGTAATATTTAAGTTTGTAATTGCAATCAGTCCACCATGGTGTGATGGTAGCGTGCTCCGCCTACCACACCGTATGCCCTGGGTTCGCACCCCGGGCAAAGCAACATCAAAATTTGAGAAATAAGGTTTTTCTATTAGAAGAAAATTTTTCTAAGCGGGGTCGCCCCTAGGCAGTGTTTGGCAAGCGCTCTGCCTATCTTTCTGCCATGAAAAGCTCTCAGTGAAAAATTATCTGCCTTGCAGATGCCGTTCCCGTCCGGCCAATTTGTAGGGAAAATCAAGAGGAGCACGACGCAAATTGGAAGAGAAGCTCGACCTTAGATCTCTTCGGAGGTTATCGCGGCTTACATTTTTTTTTTTTTTAATTGCAATCAGGTGTAGCTAAATTCAACTACGCTATTTGCACACAGGGTATATTAACTTTGATTGGATAACGATTGGTTGTACAGGTATGGAGGAAACGATATAGATATAGGCTTCCATATATCAAAATCATCAGTGTTGAAAAAAACTTTGATTGAGCCATATCTGTCCGTCTGTCCGTTAACACCATAACTTGAGTAAATATTGAGATATCTTCACCAAATTTGGTACACGAGATAATCTGGACACAGAATAGATTGGTATTGAAAATGAGCAAAATCGGAGGATAACCACGCCCACTTTTTATATATATAACGTTTTGAAAAACACAAAAAACCTCACTATTTAGAAAATAATACACCTAGAATATTGAAATTTTAGGTGTGGACTTATATTGAGACTCTTGATAAAAATTTGAAACGATTTTTTAAAATGGGCGTGGCAACTTAGATATAAAACAAGCATTCGAAAAGTTATTTTTTAAATGGGTCCGCGCTCGGAGGTAGTATGTGTAACTTCGAGTATATTTCTGCCATGAACTCACCAGTGAAAATAATCTGCCTAACAGATTCTGTTCGAAGTATGCAAAAAAAAATTTAGCTCCCGTCCTTCTTATTTGAAAATAATTTAATTAGGAGCACAGCGCAATATTTAAGAGAAGCTACGCCTAGATATCCTCGGACGTATATCGCGTTAAGTATTTAGTGTTATGTAAACGTAAGCATGCCCTTGGAAGTGGCATGCTACATGAAGGAATATCTAATGTAAGTGTAAGCTTGGTGTGTGGAATCGATATGCTGTATGAGGGAGTACTGAACGTAAGCGTAAATATGTAGTCAGTACACTTTATTTATCGGTTTCTTTTAGGTGTTCTATCGACGAAGTATATCCAAGCTACAGACTTGCAATCGAAGTATTATTACTTTGCTATCGTTTGTTATCGAAATGTCATCGATTTACTATCAAAAAATTATGAAATTTTTATGGAAATTTAATCGGTGTGCTATCAAAAACAATCGATTTTCTATCGTAAATTTATCGATTATTTATTAAAAATGTATCAATATGTTATCGACAAAATTATCGATCAACACAAACGTATCGATTTGTGCCAAAAAGCCATTAATTAATTACAAAGCTTTTTTTTTTAATTTAGCTGTAACCGATTCGCCATCGAAAAGTAATCCCTTTGATTTCAAAGAGTTATCGTGTTCTTATTGGAGTGTTACTGATTGGTAAGCGGCGACTCCTCGGTTTGTTATGCTATTACAATATTAATAAAAATCGAAGGCACATCCAAGACCCTTCTATAAACGAATTATAAGTCAATAACTCAGCGATAACAAGCAAATAACAAATCAATAACTCGATGATAACCGTTCACTATCGATAATGTTGATTTTGGCAGCAGTTACCACTTGCAGTTGCGATGCCATTTGGGTCACTGGTACAATTACGATTACTGTTACGTTTAGGACCACAGCTACAGCTTCTATTGTGAACACTTTCACGGTTGTATTCATTTAGTGACGGAATTGGAGAAACCATGGTCGCGGTTAAAGATTTATTTGCGTGGGGTTAAGTGAAATTTTTGCCGATCAGGTTTAACGGTTACGTAAACAAACTGGCTTATTGAGCAGCAACGGTTACCGCTAGGTTTTTAGGTACAGTACGAATAGTGAAACTGTTAAGGTTACCTCAAACTTTATGGTTACGGTTATGATTACGACTACGATTACAGTTATAGTCACGGTATGTTTCTGCTGCAGCCACAACTGCAATAAAGGTGGCGGGACAGTTTTGATTATAGTTACAGCTACACTTAGTGTAACGGCTGTAGCTACTGTTACGATTACAGTTACGTTGACGGTCACAGATTGAGTTTCAATTACGGTTGCGGTTACAGTTAATGTTACATTTACCGCGATGGTTACTGTTACAGTTACTGTTACAGTTGCACTCACGTCTTTGGTCACCTACATAGGGCGGTTAATGTTATGTTAGATGTACATATATGTTATTTTAATACACATGTATATGATTTATTATAATACATAGCCATATAAGAATTATTAAATGGTACTAGTCTAAAGAAAATACCCTAAAATTCTGCACATCCGGACCAAGGTATAGCTGGTAAAAGGTGCAGTTTCATATTCGAATAGGGGCATTCAAAAAAAAGGTATTTAACCAAATGAACGAAATGATTTCACGCTGTTTTACTGGACTGGAAAATTCCCTTCATTTATATAAAAAGTAGTTTACTTAATTCACGAAACAAATTTTCTTTTAACTGAAAAGTTCCATTTAATTTACTTTGAAGAAATTATTTTTTATACGTATTTAATTAGCGAGACTTATTCACATTGCTTTATACAATGGTTTTTGTTATTGATATTAGAGAAAAATTGGAAAGTTTACCAACGGTGATGGTTACTAAGACATGTTTCTGAATTTCACTTCTTCACCAGCTAGCTTCTCGGCAGCTGACATACATATGATTACATTGAATAAGGTAACAGTGGAAGTATTAAAAACAAATACTTTAAAAATCCAAAGAAATGTTACTAAGATTTTCAAAAGTGCGCCTAAAACATTCCACACAATTAGGATTAAACAGCATACAGAGTGTATGCATCTAATAGTGAATAAAAAAGGAATAGCAACAACAATTCAATTCTTAGAGACCAATTACAAAGCGAGCAGCGGGGCATTCATATGACTGAGTAGTTAAAGGTCTAAAGGCCTTCACACTGGTATGAATGTTGGAGATTCGAATTCAAAACTCAACTCCTGAGAAGCTAGCTGATGAAGAAGTGAAATTCAGAAACATGTCCTAGTAACCATCGCCATTTGTAATCTTTGCAATTTTTCTCTAAATCGATAACGAAATTATTTTTGTTAAATGAAATTTTAATGATATTCTCTTAAGCCATATACATATATGAATTTCCGCTAGAATTATAACTTTAAAAGTTTATAGAAAACCTGAAAAATGCATCTTCCCTTACAACACCCATCATGTCGTATAAAGCTCATCCTTTTCCTTTGCTCTTCCGCCTACCACATACCACTTTCCGCACGTGCTTACTGCTATCGCATGTGTTGCATTTGATTTATGGCCACTTGATTGAGGGCCAAAGACCTTTACACACACATTTTTACGCCCTTAGTTTTGTGTTGCTTTTTATACTTCTTTTAATGCAAAACACTTTTTTATACGCGAGTATCATACATCTGACGATCATTGTGTGAAAATTTACATTTTTTCACACCTTCATTTGGCGCGCACTCTTGTGCCTTATTGGGTCACACTTAAATTTCAACGAGTTGCATACACATGCAGTATATACCCAGCAGTTAATCGCACTGCAGTGCTTTCAACTCATATTTTTAACATTGCAATGTCCTACCAAATGGCAATCGCCAACCTTTTGAATGAGTTCTTAACTGTTTCATTCGAAAGTGGTTCTGAAGTAGTCGTTACCCTTGATGAATTAATTTAAATACATATAGCTCAGACTTAAGCACCCTTGGTACAAGTGTGCCTACCAACTGTGCCACTATGGTTCGGATTATCTCCAGTTCGTAGGTAGTAATTAAACCCGTGTTGCGAATTTTCGCTTTGCATAACTGTATCACATTTTTGCTGCAGGGTTGGCTTGTGAATAGTTTTTTCGAATGTTGCGTATACGCCATGGTGCCCCGATATGTCGCTCTGATGGTTTTATTGCTTTTTCAAATGACCACCCACCATTCAACTGTTCAGAACTATTTATTAATAAATGTGTGTGAATTGAAATATTTTTAATAATAGTTTTTTGTGACTTTTGAATGTTTTTTTGGTTCATTTCCATTCTGTGTCATATTGTTTTGTTTAACATTTAATTACTGTAGTATTCGGTCGATGATTTCCATCCACCGTTGCGTGCAAAAACAAGCGTAATTACTCTGATGATGATGGTATGTGTGCATGTAGTAGTTAAAAAATCATTATGTAAATTTTTTATAAAACTTAACATTTTTATTTTTAGTGCAGTAATGTTGGTTTGTTACTATTGGTTTTCATGGTTATTGATTTTGCTGGAATCGAAAAATTAAGGGCTAATTCTGTTTAACACAACGTGATGCAACGAGTCATTTTTTAAAGTCTGACACAAAAATCTTATGATACAAGAACATTCGCAGTATGCTTATTGTAAAGGCAGATCAACGGAAATGTCTCATTTTGAAAGGGTTCAACATATCCATATATTCATTGGTTTTATGAAATGGTAGTCAAGCCGATTTTGCTCTATGAGACGCTGGTCTGGGTGAATGGACTGGACACGGCGAGCACCACCAAAATATTAGTGTCAGTACAAGGGACGGAGAATGGTTAAGGAGATTCATCTGGGGCAGGGCACCACCATGTTACTTGTTAGCGCATGGGTCGAAGCTGGACGGAGAGGTGATGGGTGGGTCGTCTGTCAAGAGCTTATTGTAAGCCACAAGTTTGGGTTGGCTGTTTACTGCAGCGTCCTCCAAGCGGAAGTTGCTGCGATTAAAGTACTACAGTAAGTCAATGGTTACAATACTCAAACTGAAAATAAGAGGAAGAAACATTGGCATTAGCCATTCCCATATATACCCTATAAAACTGAGAAATGGGATTTGACACTAATAATACAATGCTGAAGTCATCCCAAACTTAACTCTAAAAAGTTGGCAAATTAATTCCCTGTTGCTCCTAAACAAATTACAAGGAGGTTCCAAAACGCATCCCAAAACTACTTTTTTTAACCTTGTGCTTGTGCTGCTCCCACTGAAGTACTTTGTACTTTGTTATACTTAAATTGATAGAGCTTCAAAACAGCATACTCGAAATATTCTGAAAGCTCTAAATAAAAAGTTCAAATTTTTTTCGAATTTGCGAATTTTTCCAAAAATGGTGTTGAGATTAGTTTACATAGCAACAGTTGCAAAACCTATTGAAGTTTTCGCTTAATTTATAGAATGTTTTAAAAATAATTATTTGATTGACGAAATTTTGATAAAGCACTGCAGAGATTATTATCACTAAATCATAAAAACCATAATTATATAGGATTGACCTTCCTTCTCTTGCACTAACACGTCTAATCAGCTCATATACAAATTTTTTATGAAAAAAAAAATAAATGTAAGGCGCGATAACCTCCGAAGAGATCTAAGGCCGAGCGTCTCTTCCAATTTGCGTCGTGCTCCTCTTGATTTTCCTTACAAATTGGCCGGACGGGACCTACATGTTTTATGCCGACTCCGAACGGCATCTGCAAGGCAGATGAGTTTTCACTAAGAGGTTTTCATGGCAGAAATATACCCGGAGCGCTTGCGCTTGTAATTTTTCAACTCTTCATTTTGCACACTAAAATAAAACAAACTCATTTTTATTTCAATTCTTTATTTTTTTTTTTCAGATATCCTTTAAAAAATTTTGTTCCAAAACCAACACATATTCAAGTTGCTCAAGGGCAGTAGAATGCCAATGAACATGAAAAACGTTTTAGCAAATTTTCCGGTAAAAACAAATAAAGCTGAAATCAAAAAATTCATAAGAAATTACTTAAGTCAAAATTTTATGTGCGCAACTCGATGACCATTGTAAAATGTAAATTTTTCAAAGATTGGCAGCAGCTGGTCGATAAAGATAAAAACAACTTAAAAGGCGGAACTGCGTCAGTGGCTGCACTTAAGCAACACTTCCGGTGTGATTGCCTTGCATTTTTGAAGGTGAAAATTCAAGCGAGAATGTGGAGAAAAAGGGCATTAAAACAGAATAGAAATTTTGTTTGTATTTAAAGGAAAATAAAACTGCATTTGTTCAGCATATAAAGTGTGAAGTGATTATTTAAACATTCCTGATTTCTCTACCACTTTGGCTAAAATTGCGTTTTTAATTCAGTAGTAATATTTCAGTATAGGTTGAACAGGCAGGTCAAGAAAAAGCTCTGTTGGGGACATATAGCCAACGACCATAAGGTTCAATTTCCAGGGGACCTCTTTGAACGTTCATAAGGTACATTCACTTTAGGACCTTTTCGAATTTTAATTTTTACTATCACAGAAACCAAACAGCTCCTAAGGATAAATTAGACGTTAAATTGAAAATTTTTTATTCCATTTCACATTGCAGTGGAACCAGAATAGATGAAAGAAACTCCGCAGTCAAAAATTTTGAATAAAAATAACCTTTTGGCTCCTTTATAACCATTTCAGGGAAGCAGATTGGTCATAATATAAATATCGTTGACATTATAGACATTTTAAATTTGATGTTGTGACCATTTAATATGGTCATTACTTCAACTGACCTTTTGGCCATTTGAAGTGGTGGTCATAAGTGGTCACCCTTCAGAATTGAATTTGCGAAATTTTCCCGACCAAGGGCTGTCATTTCAGTGTAACACTGATACAGCAACAACAACAACAACAGTTCATCCAGGGTAATCCCTACCAAACCCTCACATATACTAAAAGTGTCCATAGTATTGACATGTTCCAGTATAGCCAAATTTTTTAATATTTATATAACAAAATGACCTTATTACACTCCTCAAAATTTATCTGAAAAATATATATACTTAATAGTAACCGATCTTTTTTATTACTTCCTTTATATTGGGTAGGTTTCATGATTATTTCGTTCTCGAGATGAACGGGACTGTACATAAGTGGTGCTTGTTACCAGAATGAACCAGATCTATATCCGCAAATGATCACCAATATCGATAGCACTCCTCATAACCTTCGTGGAGTGGCTATATCGCTACAATAAAAACAATAACTATAACTACAACTTTTTTAAATTTAATGACAAGATATATACTCAACTCCAAGGATTACCAATGGGATCACCGACCTCACCTATCATAGCAGACATATTAATGAAAAAGTTGTTGGAAAATAGCATTGAAAATCAAATAAAAAAACCAAGATCTGTAACAAAATATGTTGATGACATTTTTGCGATTATAAAAGAAACCGAGGTACAAAACACACTTGACGTATTAAACTCCTTTGATCGACATATAAAATTTACTACGGAATTAGAAGAAGATGGAAAATTACCCTACCTGGACTCACTTGTAATAAGAGAAGGCAATAAAATTAAATTGAAGTGGTACAAGAAATCAAAATCATCAGGACGCATCATCAATTTTAACTCCAAACACCCAAAGACGATGATTATCAATAAAGCAACGGGCTGTATAAGACGAATGCTACAAATGTCGGACGACGCTTACCACAAAGAAACTATAGAAGAAATTAAATTACTATTAAGAGATAATGATTTTCCAGAGAATATTGTAAAAAGTTTAATAAGAAGAACGGGATCAACAAACCGAGATCTTATACCAAAAACCCCAAAAACATTTAAATCTGTTATTTACGTACCTGGTTTATCAGAACGACTTGCCAAATCAGATTGCTATAATAGCGAAGAAACAAAAATTACCCATAAACCAATAAACACTCTAAAACATATTTTCAATAAAACAAAATCAAAAACAAGTAAGGAAGGCTAAGTTCGGGTGTAACCGAACATTACATACTCAGTTGAGAGCTATGGAGACAAAATAAGGAAAATCACCATGTAGGAAAATGAACCTAGGGTAACCCTGGAATGTGGTTGTATGACATGTGTATCAAATGGAAGGTATTAAAGAGTATTTTAAGAGAGAGTAGGCCATAGTTCTATGGATGGACGCCATTTAGGGATATCGCCATAAAGGTGGACCAGGGCTGACTCTAGAATGTGTTACGATATGGGTATCAAATGAAAGGTGATAATGATTATTTTAAAAGGGAATGGGCTTTAGTTCTATAGGTGCACGCCTTTTCGAGAAATCGCCATAAAGGTGGACCAGGGGTGGCTCTAGAATATGTTTGTACGATATGGGTATCAAATGAAAGCTGTTAATGAGTATTTTGAAAAGCAGTGATCCTTAGTTCCATAGGTGGACGCCGTTTCGAGATATCGCCATAAAGGTGGACCAGGGGTGTCTATAGTTGTACGATAAGGGAATCAAATGAAAGGTGTTACTGAGCATTTTAAGAGGGAGTGGGCATTAGGTCTATAGGTGGACGCCTTTTCGAAATGTCGCCATTAGGGTGGGCCAGGGGTGACTCTAGAATGTGTTTGTATGATATGGGTATCAAATGAAAGATGGTAATGAGTATTTTAAAAGGGAGTAATCCTTAGTTCTATAGGTGGACGCCTTTTCGAGATATCGCCATAAAGGTGGACCAAGGGTGACTCTAGAATATTTGTAGGATATGGGTATCAAACGAAAGGTGTTACTGAGCATTTTAAGAGGGAGTGGGCATGAGGTCTATAGGTGGACGCCTTTTCGAGATATCGTCATTAGGGTGGGCCAGGGGTGACTCTAGAATGTGTTTGTACGATATGGGTATCAAACGAAAGGTGTTACTGAGCATTTTAAGAGGGAGTGGGCATTAGGTCTATAGGTGGACGCCTTTTCGAGATAACGCCATTAGGGTGGGCCAGGGGTGACTCTAGAATGTTTTTGTACGATGTGGGTATCAAATGAAAGGTGGTAATGAGTATTTTAAAAGGGAGTAATCCTTAGTTCTATAGGTGGACGCCTTTTCGAGATATCGCCATAAAGGTGGACCAAGGGTGACTCTAAAATGTTTGTACGATATGGGTATCAAACGAAAGGTGTTACTGAGCATTTTAAGAGGGAGTGGGCATTAGGTCTATAGGTGGACGCCTTTTCGAGATATCGCCATTAGGGTGGGCCAGGGTGACTCTAGAATGTGTTTGTACGATATGGGTATCAAATGAAAGGCGATAATGAGTATTTTAAAAGGGAGTAATCCTTAGTTCTATAGGTGCACGCCTTTTCGAGATATCGCCATAAAGGTGGAACAAGGGTGACTCTAGAATATTTGTACGATATGGGTATCAAACGAAAGGTGTTACTGAGCATTTTAAGAGGGAGTGGGCATTAGGTCTATAGGTGGACGCCTTTTCGAGATATCGCTATTAGGGTGGGCCAGGGGTGACTCTAGAATGTTTGTACGATATGGGTATCAAACGAAAGGTGTTACTGAGCATTTTAAGAGGGAGTGGGCATTAGGTCTATAGGTGGACGCCTTTTCGAGATATCGCCATTAGGGTGGGCCAGGGTGACTTTAGAATGTGTTTGTACGATATGGGTATCAAAAGAAAGGTGGTCATGAGTATTTTAAAAGGGAGTAATCCTTAGTTCTATAGGTGGACGACTTTTCGAGATATCGCCATAAAGGTGGACCAAGGGTGACTCTAGAATGTTTGTACGATATGGGTATCAAACGAAAGGTGTTACTGAGCATTATAAGAGGGAGTGGGCATTAGGTCTATAGGTGGACGCCTTTTCGAGATATCGCCATTAGGGTGGGCCAGGGGTGACTCTAGAATGTTTGTACGATATGGGTATCAAACGAAAGGTGTTACTGAGTATTTTAAGAGGGAGTGCGCATTAGGTCTATAGGTGGACGCCTTTTCGAGATATCGCCATTAGGGTGGGCCAGGGGTGACTCTAGAATGTTTGTACGATATGGGTATCAAACGAAAGGTGTTACTGAGCATTTTAAGAGGGAGTGGACATTAGGTCTATAGGTGGACACCTTTTCGAGATATCGCCATTAGGGTGGGCCAGGGGTGACTCTAGAATGTTTGTACGTAATGGGTATCAAACGAAAGATGTTACTGAGCATTTTAAGAGGGAGTGGGCATTAGGTCTATAGGTGGACGCCTTTTCGAGATATCGCCATTAGGGTGGGCCAACGTGACTCTAGAATGTATTTGTACGATATGGATATCAAACTAAAAGTATTAGTGAGGGTTTTAAAAGCGACTGGCCCTTTGATGTATATGTGAAGGCGTTCTCGCGATATCGACCAAAATGTGGACCAGGTGATCCAGAAAATCATCTGTCGGGTACTGCTAATTTATTTATATATGCAATACCACTAACAGTATTCCTGCCAAGATTCCAAGGGCTGTTGATTTCGCCTTGTAGTACTTTTTCATTTTCTTCTACTTAATATGGTAGGTGTCACACCCATTTTACAAAGTTTTTTCCAAAGTCATATTTTGCGTCAATAAACCAATCCAGTTACCATGTTTCATTCCTTTTTTCGTAGTTGGTATAGAATTATGGCATTTTCTTCATTTTTCGTAATTTTCGAAATCGATAAAGTTGGCGTGGTTATGGTCGGATTTCGGCCATTTTTTATACCAAGATAAAGTGAGTTCCGATAAGTATGTGGGCTAAGCTTAGTAAAGATATATCGGTTTTTGCTCAAGTTATTGTGCTAACGGCCGAGCGGAAGGACAGACGGTGGACTGTGTATAAAAACTGGGCGTGGCTTCCACCGATTTCGCCCATTTTCACAGACAACAGTTACCGTCACAGAATCTATGCTTCTACCAAATTTGAGAAGGATTGGTAAATTTTTGTTCGACTTATAGCATTAAAAGTATTCTAGACAAACTAAATGAAAATGGGCGGAGCCACGCCCATTTTGAAAATTTCTTTTATTTTTGTATTTTGTTGCATCATATCATTACTGGAGTTGAACTTTGACTTAATTTACTTATATACAGTAAAGATATTAAATTTTTTGTTAAAATTTGAATTTAAAAAAATTTTTTTTTAAAAAGTGGGCGTGTTCTTCATCCAATTTTACTAATTTTTATTTGCACATATATAGTAATAGTAGTAACGTTCCTGCCAAATTTCATCATGATATCTTCAACGACTGCCAAATTACAGCTTGCAAAACTTTTAAATTACCTTCTTGTAAAAGTGGGCGGTGCCACGCCCATTGTCCAAAATCTTACTAATTTTCTATTCTGCGCCATAACGTCAACACATCTACCAAGTTTCATCGCTTTAACCACCTTTGGCAATGAATTATCGCATTTTTTCGGTTTTTCGAAATTTTCGATATCGAAAAAGTGGGCGTGGTTATAGTCCGGTATCGTTCATTTTAAATAGCGATCTGAGATGAGTGCTCTGGAACCTACATACCAAATTTCATCAAGATACCTCAAAATTTACTCAAGTTATCGTGTTAACGGACGGACGGACGGACTGACGGACGGACGGACGGACGGACATGGCTCAATCAAATTTTTTTTCGATCCTGATTATTTTGATATATGGAAGTCTATATCTATCTCGATTCCTTTATATATGTACAACCAACCGTTATCCAATCAAACTTAATATACTCTGTGAGCTCTGCTCAGCTGAGTATAATAACAAACACCGAAAAAAGCAATGTTGTATATAAAATTCCTTGCAAAGGTAATGATAAATAATCGTGCAATAAGATTTATGTGGGCACAACCAAAGCAAAATTAAAAACTCGACTGTCACAACACAAATCTGATTACAAACAATGTAATTCTACTAACAACCATAAAACAGCTGTCATGGCCTACTGTGCCAGCAGTTATCACAGTCCGAACTTCGACGACGCTTCAGTTATTGATAAAGAAGAGAAATGGAAGAAAAGGTACACATTAGAAATGTTACATATCGTTAACACACCTTCAAACATTCGAATTAACTACAAAACAGATATTGATAATACTGCACAGTCGTACAGACACTTGTTGACAAAAAATAAACAGTATAATACTCAGCGTAAGGCAGTGTAAAAGTAAAATAAATGTATTAATTAGAAAAATTTTTGTTATTTGCGATATATTGTTTGATTATAATTTTCATGTTGTTTTTTTTATTGTTAATAGTTACCCTGAGGACGATTACCGAAGGTAATCGAAATATATCGGTTATACAAGAACTTCTTGTATTTTATTACACCTGACCTCGAGCCAGCTTAACTCACAGATACATAACTACAACTGCAAATTTCGAAATTGCGGAAGCTTTAAGCGAATTCCCGTAAGCTAGGGACTTGAAACTCGGAACATACTTCGAAACCTTATGACAGTGAAACATGTGAAAGAAAAAAATATTTCAATAAGTTACGCAGGGATCGTGGATTATGGAAATTTCATTGAACTAAAGGCTTGAAGCTTTGAACAAAATGTAAACTTTGGACAGAAAAAAATTCGACCAGATGGGGCAAGGAACGAGAGAATTAAAGATCTTCAGTAAACCCATAAAGAGCATGTGGAATCTTGTGATCGAGTTTTAGTATTTTCTCATTGAGTTAGAAACTTCATGCCTTGCACTTAGATCGACCATCAGGATACGTGTCGAGATAATTAGAAAATACATAAGAGATAAGAAAATTTGGGCTGGGTTTCTAAGCATCTTTCCGGTGAACTTGAAGCTTGAAATTTTGAACATATCTTGAAGTTTAATCATAATGAAAGAACAAAGAAAAAGTCATCCAGATCAGGGATCGAGATACTAAGAGACATTTAATTAATTCCTATAGAGCATGTGGAATCTTGCGAACGATTTTCTCAATGAGCTAGAAGCCTAAGCAACAAAAAGACAAAAATTGTGCGCTGCGTGCTAATTGGAGAATGGCTAGCCGGTAGGTGGCGGCTGGATGACCCAAAAGCAAATGTCTTCAATAGACTTTTCTCTTTGAATAGCAACTTTTTGAAGCAGTCTATACAGTACTCGTCATGAGTTAAGTATCCCCTCTAGATTAGCTTGTCATGGTTTATCGCCATCATTCATTAATTGGCGCTTAACTATATATGCGATAAAGTATAATCCCAATATTGCTTTTCCTCGATAATTGACGTCATTTGGGATCACTAAGGGAGGTCACATTTTCCTATACCTGCAACTCCCAAATCAGTGGTTGTCCTTCCAAATTGTGATGTCAATTGATATAATTTCCTGGCCGCAGCTTCTTGGCCCATTTGCAAAACATGACCTATCCAGCGAATCTTTTGGGCATTTAATTGCTCCACTATCTCCGTTTATGTGTAAAGCGCTTTACGCTCATCATTATACATCCTTTTTTAGTCGCCATCAGCATCAGGGACACGGCCACGAATCTTCCGGAAAACAATTTAAGAGCCATTTGATCTTCTCTCGAAACCGTCCATGATTTCGAGCGATATATTTTCATTTTGCACGTTGCGTGGCCTAATTTTATTTATTTTATTTTTATTTATTTATTTATTGCAGCTTAGTTATGCCTAGCTTATATCTATTTACATTGTATATATATAATTATTTTAACTAGACTAACATATTCTAACCTAGTTATATCTGTGAACTACCATAAAGTGCTGAACTGTGGCAGACCTCCCAATCATGCCAACTATATTTTGATGCAAGTTATCTCTGGTATGGAGGCCATTTACGCATAAGCACGAAGGCGACATCCGAGCGGCGATGCACTGATATGATCGAGTGATTCGTTGCAGTATGTGCTTCGGCGACTTTTATTGTATGCGCACGAGAGCTTGGAAGGCGCTTCATATCAGAATATTTAGCAGCCATATATTTGTATTGATGTTATCGAAGCCTGCCTAAACAGTATTAAATTGGTAGTGTTTTACAATGCATATACAAAATTTTTAGAACCTATTGCCATTGCATTATTTGATACCATAAGGTAGCTCGTTATAGCATTTTAATCCCTTATAATACAAGTTACATTTATCTGCTTTGGT
The DNA here is from genome assembly GCF_040869045.1 of Eurosta solidaginis. Taxonomy (NCBI): domain Eukaryota; kingdom Metazoa; phylum Arthropoda; class Insecta; order Diptera; family Tephritidae; genus Eurosta; species Eurosta solidaginis. The sequence goes on from NC_090319.1 coordinate 379,865,452, forward strand.
TTAATAAGCAGGTAGATTGAAATTATTTTTGATTCCAGTATTTACAGAATGTATACCTTTTACATATTTGATGTTACTCTTTAAGTACGCAGGCAAATTACCGTCTATTTAAGGCTTTATTTCTTCTTGTCTTCACTAAGCTTTGTAAAGTATGCTTGTACTAACGAACGCATCTTCATATACATTTTTGTGAGTTATTCCGTTAAACTGAGTCTTTGATAGCTCAATTCTATTATTTTCATGATGTTCCATCTCCGCTTCTTATCACACCCATGTTTGAAGCCGCACTGCCTATTTCAAAGAAATTTCCTCTAGAGAAACGAAAACGTTTGCTTATGAACAACACTTTTACTTCGCCATACGCCAGTGATGGGCCATTACTCTTAAAGCCTCCTTGGTACTGACAGAGTAAAAGGATAAAAATAAAATTAAAGATCATCAGAACGACGAAACGGTAAAAAGACACAGTGCAATACTATTAAGTGATAATTTATTTGTAATCTCCGACAAGTCAAACACCAGCAACGCCGGCTTAATCCACGTCTACTAGGAATGCCGTAATAAAGACAGCAAAGATTGCAGCGGCCACAAAAACTGCATTAAGCGCATTTGTGCGCTTATTTTCTACTTATTCCTCTTCTATATATGCACCTTCTGCGATAGCCGCTGGACGTACAGACAAATACTAGCAGTTAAGCCATCATAGCAGGAGACATACTTACATGTGGCTGACTGGTTGGCATTCAGTGGACATAAAGTAGACGCCCTGCCTTGTCTATGCGATCAAGAAGCAAATGCCGATTTAACGGTATGAGTAAAAGGCACACTTGGGAGTATTTGTTGTTGTAATAGCATGGCGTTCATTTTTATGTTGTAGCTACAATGGCCGACCATCTCATATGCCGTAAAGTAGGTTCCAAGTTTGTTTAAGTGTGTGTGTTTATCTTCTTGGTATGCAAAGACGTTGGTAAATTAAGATATTTGCTCTGTTGTGCAACGCATTTATCTACCATTATTGGTTTTGATGATATTTCTTGCAAGTGCACTTGTTCAGCTAAATCCAGTGAGTTAGTGGATAGAGCACGTTCGTCGTTTATTTAAATATTGTTTTTTCTGTAGGCCGTTATTTCAAAATAAGTAAATCTTTACCATTAGCCATATAATCAGCCAGCAGATGGTTTTCGGTTTAATGGTCTGTGGTTAGGTTACGGATATACGTGTGTGAGTATGTTTGGATATAAGGATAGTAAAAGCAAAAAGCTTTTTGATGACATGCTTAAGCGCTATTAAATTTCCGTTCTTGAATTTAATTTTTGTGAATATTCTTACTGAACCACTGCGATTACTAGTCAGTAATATTCTAAGGTTTTCAGTTCCAGCACGATGATTTTTTATTGTTATTTATAAATAATAATCTGACTAACCTGCTGAAAAAAAATTGCAATAAAAAAAGAGCAGCTCACTTTTAGCTAACTACAAAAAGTCAGCTATTAACTGGTTAGAAGGCAACGCAACATTTCCATGACAACCACTGTAGCAGAGATTGAAAAAAATCCAAATTACATGGTGGAACCAGCTGAAGTAAATAAAAAATACAGTAGATGTACGCTATCTGAAATGGTAGGGATGTATTTTCAACAGTCAGAAGAGGGTAAAATTTGTAACAATAAAAATCTAAACTGTGATGAGCAGTGATGGGCAGTAAAATTTAATAATGGCTCTAAAGTAAACTGACCTCAAACTCAACTGCAGTTAAAGCTTTCATCGAAAAACCGGGCACCTGTATTAACTTTATGCACTTAAATTGGTTTCGGGTTTGATGAAGTGTTTTACAGTTACACTTGAAAGTGATCGTAATACTTTTAAATTGGTTTTTCCATCCCTAAAAATACATTGTTATTTCCATCTGCTCTGTTGATTTGTCGTTAAGAGTCGGAATTAGAACATATGCCCTTCTGATATATTGTGAAGAATATTAGCAGCACTAAGGGATACTATCATCTCTAAGCCGATGCTAAGCAGTGACTTGTATGCACATTACTAAATCAATCATTATGTCTACACATATGTACGTACACGCAGCGGAGAAGCAATGCATAAACACATGCATATATCTGAGATACTCCCGAAAGTATGCATGGTTGTGAAATTGTCGGTTACATATACACGCGCATGGGGTATGAGAGAAGCTATAAAATTATACATCTGTAGTTACAGCCGAGTAATTTTATAGCTGATACCTAACTAGTAAGTTCTCGTCTAGAAATATGTCAAAGAGGAAACCGCACAATATAAAAGCAGAAACAGTAGAGGCGCAACAATCAGTTTGAATTAAGACGCTCTCTGGCGAGCAATAGAAATGTTATTTTGAAAGTAGTCTAATAAAGGCCATTTTGCAGTATTGAATAGTGGAGTTATTTATTCAACAGTTTAGTGATTCGAACGTTAGCAGAAGGTTGCAAATAAAAGAGATTGCACTAAATTCATTACAATATAATAAAAACTTGATCAGTAGATCCCCAAAAGCTCTTGACAGTTGAATTCATGATGTATTTCTAATGTTACCAAGTTATTATTTACTAAAGTATGTCAGGGGATATAATAGCCTCGCGGCAGTCGGCCTAGAAACAAAAGATGCTGATCCTATCGAGCTGGATTCATATATTATAAATTACAATCCATAACTGTAACATTCCTCTTACCTTAGTGCTCTGATTTTTAAGGCAAAACAACAACAGTGTGTTAACATTTTTTGCAACTATATTTAGAAATCCATTATTTTAGCGAAGTTTTTACATAAATAAAAACTAGTAAGACAGCTTTGGCATTCGTAATGCCCAACTGGTCATGGTATGGCCTTAAATTAAAAAGACGTAAAAAATTCCTGCAGGCCAATTCCGTTGGCGGATTCGGGTTCAGGGCAACACAATACTTGGTAAAACATCCGTGACTGTGACTCGTAGAGATTATGTAAATGAAAAAAGTTACACATTAAATTAAATTCATATACAAAAATGTGTTTTTTCTAAGATATTATTGCAAACTTAGAACTAGTTAGTTCTCATTTTCGGAATCAGAATTTTTGAAATGTTGGGTTCGGGTAAAACGTCCCGAGCCTCACTGTTGCCCTTTAGATTTTTATAAAAAGAATGATATTCTTTTAGTATAACCAGTTTTTCGCACATTTAGTTTTACCTCGGCGATAGGCAACGACTTCAAATAAACCAGTTTGCCTTCAGTTAAACAACGACGACCGTTTTTTCGGATAGCGTTGTTATAGCACAGTAATTATCAGCAAAGCAGTGCCCAACACCGGCCGCCGTTGTGTGATGGTAGCGCGCTCCGCCATCCACATCGAAGATCCTGGGTTCACGCCCCAGGAAAAGCAACATCAAAATTTTACAAACAAGTTTTTTCAATTGGAAGAAAATTTTTCAATGCAGGGTCGCCCCTCGGCAGTGTTTGGCAAGCACTCCGATTGTATTTCTGGCATGAGAATCACTCAGTACAAACTCATCTGCTTTGCAGATGCCCTTCGGAGTCGACATAAAACAAGTAGGTCCTGTCCTACCAATTTGAAGGAAAAATTAAAAGGAGCACGATGTAAATTAGAAGAGAAACTCAGCCTAACATCTCTTCGGAGGTTATCGCGCCTTATATTTATTTTTTAATTAAAATTATTAGTAAATATGAGTACGAATGTGTGCTATTCTTACTTTTTTTCAAAAATTGTTGAGCCATATCAACGAATATGTTATACAAACAGGAACAGCACTACTTTGTTGCCAGCCAGAATGTGCCACATTCATTTTTCCTGCCCAAATTTATGTGATTGAATTATATATTAATGAAAACGGCATTGCAGATTATTGGGGTTTCCATGTAAGGTAGGAAGCTGTAGATTTAAGTGGAACCTAAAGAATCTAAAGGGTAATCCAACGAAGCTTCTAACACAAAATCGGAATATTTGAACATTCATGTTTCTGGCTAGCGAGCGACGATATGTCCAATGCATGTTATGTGCCTAATGTGACACAAACCGCCTTTTTAATATGGAACCAAAGCTACGTCCAAAGTTCTTCTCTTTTTAAGGTGCGCCAGTTTTCACGGAATTTCAGAATGGGATTTCGATTGACAGAAATAGCGCAAGTGAACCCCAAACCGAAACCGAACTGCTTGTAAACAATTTCTTATTCAGCTGTTTGTTCTCGGTGAGATAACAGTTTGTTACAGCTGCTTCGTAGATGAGGTATAGAAGAGTTATAAATTTGACATTAAAGTGTTACAAATTTGCTATCTATAACAAAGGTAATGAATGACTTACTGACTTTTCCTCAACGAATTATCGGTTTCTTAATAAAAAGTTATCATTTTAGTATTGCAGAAATATCGATTATTTATTGAAAAGTTATCAATTATTCATCTGAAGTTATCAGGACTCGGGTTGGGAAAGCTCCTCGCGACAGGGCCTCCTTACTGGTGCTAGGCTGGTCCGTCGCATTCGCCGGACCTCTCCCTTTCCCAGTACCTGCACCATATGGTTCTGCATTGGGTGTCGATTTTGACCTCCTCTGCTACCCGAACTACCTGTATCTACGGGTTTTGAACCCAGACCCATCCGTCTGATCAACCCTTATGATCCGCCGGGAGTTTTCCCGGCTACCAGCGACCTGCTTCGGAGCGCTCTCCATACCTGTCGCGTCTCTCGCACCAACCATGAGACCCTCGCCGTCACTCCTACCCTCCTCCTTTATATTTTTTTAGTCGTGTCAATTCTAAAAAGTCGCCTCTCGTGGTCGCTATCCGGAGCCGAATATGTAGTCGCTCTTCAACGGTCTCGTGGTTATCTGTTCTATGCAGGGAGGCCACGCGAGGGTTACCTTATGGGTAAAACGGTCAGAGCCAGACCGGACGCAAAGCGTGAAAATTTACAATCGCACCTACACCACCAACTTAACGGCGACGGTGCCGGAACGTACCTTGAAGCCCGCCTCACTTTTAACGGGACGGGGACAGAGTCCTCCCTCCCCTGAGCTCGGCACAATGACTAAAGATTTCGGGTTTTATCGAGTTGTCCTCTCTAGATCCGCCATTATCAATATAAGCAGGGGCAGCTCGTGCAGGACGTGATAACTAATCACACGTGACCGGTCTAAGTCTGATAACAGTCCGTGGTCCAAAGCTTAGAACCACGTATGATATCCAAGCCAAGTATCTTAACACCTTAACCTACCTATCTGTATGTTTCCAAAAAGTTATCGACAAGTTATGGATTTGTAATTTGAAATTTATCGATATGTTAGTGAAAAATGATCGATATGTTATCGAGAAGTTACCGATTTTTTTTCGAAAAGTTATCGATTTCATATCAGAAATCTATCTATCAACTTTCTAACAATTTTTTATCGATGTATTATATATTTGTTGTCGATAGCCAATGAACAGATGCCGATAAAATTTCACTACAAAAACGATGACATATCCGAACACAGTTATAACAAGCCAATGAGAAAGCAACAAAAAGCCGATGACTCACCGATGACAAACTTATGACTCGACGATAATAATTGGCTGTCGATAATAAAACAACAACTTGTCAGTACCAGTAGTTACCGATAAGAAGCCGACGGAGTTGTTCTCAAAAAGTCTGAAATTATTTGTGGGTTTACTTCAGCCCCTGTGCGCGATGTTGTGAACTTAAAAAAACTAGTTTTCAGACGTTCATCTGTATATTTACACATCGAACGAGTTCCTCCTATTCACGCCTTTTTTCCGCTGAGCTCTTATCATAAAACATACAACACCGCATTAAAGAAAGCAAACAAATTATAAAACAAGCAAACAGCAAAAACATCAACAGTTTTAATATTAAAGAACACTCATTACCACGCCTACTTCCGAGGCTACTTCACTTTATGACGTTGCTTTAGCAAACTATTACAAAAAGAAGCAGCAAACACCGACCACACCGCTATATAATCAGCGCAACGAACTGAAATGCAACGAGACCGCAATAGCTGTAATGGCAATAGAAATTCATGCAACAGCTGCAACAGCACAGAAAATATGTTTGTATGTATAAATATACTTGTTTAATAGTATAGCAGCAACAACATTTGTTTATGTTACGTTGTTTGCATTCGTACCAATGTTTTGGTAGATGACGTTGGCGATAAAAAGTCATCAACGTTGAGTAATCACTTTCGGTCTCAGGTTGCACCTTTTAGAATAATTAAAAATGCAAGGCAAGCAAATCAAAAGAGCAACAAGCTGTGGCAAGAGCAACAGCTACACAACAACCATGGATAAAAAAAAGTGGCAAAAGCAACATTGTCCAAAGAGTATAACAAGAAAAAAGCAGAAAAAACTAGACTTTCAATGAAGACGAAGAAAAGGCTAAGAGTAAGAAAAAAAATTCTAGAAATTTCTTAAAAGGATAGGAAATAGCGCAAAGATTACAGAGAGGCATAACGAAAGTAAAATAACAAAATGGTGAAGGCAGCAACATGCAGTTTTTCTTGTTTTATTTTATTTTTGTTTTTGCCGGGCGGTTTTGTTGATTTCAATGCAAATTCCATCGTCGTTGTACGTGGGTATATCGCGCTATAGAAAAGTACGTTGTTTTTTTTTTTTTTTTTTTTTTTTTTTTTGTCACTTGAGCACATTTAAGCCTATTCGTTGAAATATTTTACGATTAATTTTAGTAATGCAATAAACTTGCCTAGCGGGACTAAATAAATTCAATTAAAACGTTGCAAGGTTATACAAGCTGCATGAAAAGTTTTTCAGCTAAATAATTTTTAGCGCAGTTTAGGATTCTAACAACTATAAATTTTCCAAGACCAATTAGGCATAAGTGAAAAGGGAAATCAAGCTGCCCTTTTAATAAAAAGTTTGAGTGTTGAAAAACGACTAGAAAGAATCGACTGCTAAGTTTCCACTTATGCCGATGACAACACATTAAAAACAACAAGAAAACATCAAAGACTATATGCAACAAATCATTCTAGTAGTTGCATGGCCTGTGATTGAGTCCTGCGGGGACTGATATGGTTCTAGTCGCCAGATGCTACAAAAAACGTATTTCAAACCACCGGAACTTAACATAGTTAAGCTCCAACTTTCACCACTTATTAGTTGCCTGGAATGTATTATGTTAATTACATAGGAGCAAAAACAACTTACTATGATAGTATGTTTTTCCCATTTGCATTTGAATGCATTCACGCAATTATGGCAAGCAATTTTTAAAATTTGATTTTATTAAAAGTTTGGGCAAAAATTTAAACAAACCGACATCAAGACGGGCAAAGCAACCGCTATTTCGGAAGAAAAGGTCTTTGAAGAGATTAATCAGGTATAATCGAAACAGCTGTCTCCTTGTTCGTCTTGATGTCGATCTGTTTCAATTTTTTTCCAAACATTCAATAAAAACCTGTTTTTTTTTCTTTTTTTGAGACGGTAAATTTACCCCAATAGGTATGTCGAGTACAGATTCTGAAAGGCCTTTTGTTATTGTTGTGTTTAGAGGTCTTCGCCCTGTTTAATAGATGCGAACGCTCACAAATAGTCATCAAAGTCCTCTAACCGGAGCCCAAAGAAACAAGCAGTTTCCGCAGGAGTGGATCAGAGGAAAGTTGCTCTTAGAGGGGTCGGCTCCACATTTAAAAGATGGTAGGTGTCATGTGGCAACACATCCAATGCAGAACACAAATGTGGTATATCAGGGTGGATTATGAGGAAGTAATAGTCTAACCTACGCGGCCACCTGGTGTGATGGTAGCGTGCTCCGTCTACCACACCTTATGCCCTGGGTTCACACCCCGGGCAAAGCAACATCAAAATTTTGGGAATAAGGTTTTTCAATTAGAAGAAATTTTTTCTAAGCGGGGTCGCGACTCGGCAGTGTTTGGAAAGCGCTCCGGGTGTATTTCTGCCATGAAAAGCTCTCAGTGAAAACTCATCTGCCTTGCAGATGCCGTTCGGAGTCAGCATAAAACATGTAGGTCCCGTCCGGCCAATTTGTAGGGAAAATCAAGAGGAGCACGACGCAAATTGGAAGAGAAGCTCAGCTTTAGATCTCTTCGGAGATTATCGCGCCTTACACTTATTTTTTTTTTTTTATTTTTAAGAGTCTAACCTTTTTAAATCAGAAGTATAGGTTGGGCTCAGCGTCATCCCAAGAGTGCTTTATTTTAATATGAAGTCAAGAAGTACTGCGATTAGACTGAATTACTATTCTGTGAACCAGTGAGAAAACTTTCGTAAATAGATTATGCTACTCCGACATATAGTATAGACAACAAGTTCTATATCGAAATTCAAGGGCAGAATCTAAAATGTTTTTACGGATGATGATGTGTGCCTCGGGGTACAATAGTGTACGTGGGAATTGTGTTGCTGATGGGCTAGATAGGAAAGCCACTGAGCAGACGAACGGTTGTCCGCTAAATACAAATAAGTTTTCAGTTAGTACGTATTATAACTTCTTTGTAATTTATCTTTAACATTGATATATATTGTATATAGCAATTCTGCTCCTTGTATACATATGCATGTATGTAATATTATTAGCGTTTGCTTATGCAAACCTTAGCTCAGCCGTATATAAGACCATAACGCTTCTTTCTAAATTTTTACTTGGTACACAAACAGTCGAAGAGACGAGAAGTTCACGAACATTTTAGAAGCGCAACGTGTAATTAGTAAAAATACGTAAATTATTATGCGTGAATAAATTGTTACACAGCTTAAACATTTTTTTATCTTATATATAAATAGAAATGATGAAAAAATTTGGAACCATTTTCTGCTAAACTATAATTTTAAGGTACATATATTATATATGTATTGATAGGAAATTTTGTGGTGTAGTGTTATCCATAAATAAAAAAATTTTAAAAATCATTTTAATATAAAAAATTTAACATAAAAGTCACACCACTACACATGCACTTATTCATACTATAGACACGATGTGTGTGTGTACTTGCTTTTTGTGTACTATGCTGAATCGGGAGCATGGCCTAGGAGTTGCATTGTAGGGAAAAATTAAACAACAATAAAAATAAAAAAAATAAAAACCCATCTTTGATCATGCATCAAGTGTTTATAAAAACAAAACAAAGTAAGCATGCTAATTTATTGTTGGTAAAAATACTCAAAGTAGGGGTTAGCATTGTTTTTGTATACTCTATATTGAGAATGAGTGAAGCGAAATCATTTCCAAGAGAATAACGGCGTACGAATGTAGTCTCTGTTTTTGGTTTTGTACGTTTTCTGGATATTCGAAAAATTACTGTATTTTTGTTGCTATTTTTTCACTACTTTATACTGTTAGCACCAAAAGGGGGTTTTGGCATTCTTTCACTTTAGATTAACTTATTTAATTAGTTTACCGATACGTGTGCCAAAATGAAAACCTCCTTTATCTCTCTGCAAATATAAAAGGTGGATTTATATAAGCTATAAGTCTTATTAGTAAAATTTTATTTAAAAAAAAAACTGTCATAATTTTGTTTACAGAAGGTAAGTAAAATATTTCTTAATTAATATGTTAAAATTTGTGATTTTAGTTTTTGTATTTGCATTAAGTCCAAATATCCTTTGCTTTCCTGTCCTTCGCTTTCTTTTCCTTTTCTATCTTTTCCTTCTATTTCTTTTCTTTCCTTTGCTTTCTTTTCCAATCTATTCTTTTATTTTCGTTTCCTTTGTTTTCTTTCCTTTGCTTTCTTTTCCTTTCCCTTTCTTTTATTTTCTTTCCTTTCCTTTCCTTTCTTTCTTTCTTTTCCTTTCCTTTCCATTCCTTTCCTTTGCTTTCCTTTCCTTTTCTTTCCTTTCTTTTACTTTCATTTCCCTTCCTTTCCTTCCTTTCTTTTCTTTCCTTTCCTTTCCTTTCCTTTCCTTTCCATTCCTTTACTTTTCTTTTCTTTAATTTCTTTTATTTTCATTTCCCTTCCATTGATTTTCCTTCCTTTCCTTTCCTTTCCTTTCCTTTCCTTTCCTTTCCTTTCCTTAACCTTCCTCTCCTTTCCTTTCTTTTCCTTTTCTTGCCTTTCCTTTTCCTACCTTTTGTTTACGAGAAGCAGATTGATTAAATCATCACCTTCCTGCCAGAGCAGTATAAAATTTCCCTATTTTGAGCTTACTTATTCATTATATTACCCATCAAATGTTCCTATTATTATATTAAAATGACAAATTATATTAAAAAGTTCACACTTTTGATAGCATAAAGATTTATATTTCAAATTAAAATGGACAAGGAAACTTACTTAACGACAACAGAGTGTTTACAAAAAATATTTTATATAAAGAAGTTCTACGTAGTCATTAAATATTTTATTAGCTACAAACAAACTTGGAATACGTTTCTTTTACCAGAGTAGCCGTAGTATTTTTGAGAATTTTGGTTTGCAATGTTACTTTTTTATAAGAACAAATAGCTTTTTAGATATCAATAGCTGCAGTTTCTTATATTGTTAAACATTACGTCTAAAAAGTACTTTAAAGCCATCTTAGAATAAATAAAAAAATATAAAAATAAAATTTTAGTTATTTTTGAACTATGCAATAGTTTTTTAAGTTTTGTTCAGTATTGAAATTGTTAAATTTAGCAATATATTAATAATAATAAAAATTTTAACGTTTTTGAATAACCCTTTTTCTTACTAAGGTAAATATCGTTAAGTATGAACAATAAAAATTTTATATATTATTTTAACTGCTTATGTGGTTGAATTTCATATTAATAATGTGTAACATTTCTAGTGGGAAGCGTTTGTTATAGTGTTGTTACACATTATTAATATTCCGACTAACACACGACTCAACTATAAGAGCGACGTAGATCACAGCGCACATATCTACAAACACCTACTCACTAAAAACAGTACCATACTCCACGTCAGACAAAGCAGACGTGTTAATAAAAGTATGTATTCATGTGATATGTAAAACGCAAATTTGTTTATTGTTAATGTTTATTATTTTTGTTAGTTGCTACAATCCTGAAGATCATTGCCGTTGAGCAATCGAAAAATATCGATTAAAAGAAAGAATCAAAGGGTGTTTTTAATTTTTCAATTATAAAACACGGAACTAAAGCCAGATATAAATACATATTTAAAGATAAAAGGTCGCCAAAAAATTCATTATTTTAATTGAATTTTGTTTGTGTGCGTAATAACGGCATTTTTGTCACAACACTTACAATTTGACAACTTGTTGGTATGTATATGTGTATATGTCGTGTTGTTATTTTATATCAGTTTCATGTTGTTTTTGCTCTGTATGCTTCTGTTGCCGTTTTACTTTATTTTCAATTGTTGCTATTGTTGCCAAACCTTGTTGACTATTATTTCAATTTCCGCTTGCACACACTCACATAATCAATACAAACAAAAGAACAGCTGTGCTTTTTAAATGCTCAATTCACACAACAGACCTGCAATAAATAATCTTCCTGCTATATCACCTTTGGTTTTTATTATAGAAACCACAACCATAGTCACAGCCACAACAATAACCACATAGTCTCCTCGTTATATGCATGTGTTTGAATGTTCTTATATTAGGATGTCCATATTTTACATTATCAAAATTTTTTTTCTCTGAATGAAAAAGGAAAGTATGAAAGTGAAAGTTTTTAACGGGCTAATTATTTTTAAGGAAACTCGATTTAAGAAGTCATTCTTTCTCATGTAAACCAAAATTTGGGCATTCACTCACATCGATGAGTGACAGTAAACCTAAACGCCTTTGTGAAATTTTGGTTTTATATAGTCGCTTAAGCATACATTTTCTTTAACGTTTTCCGTTCCCAATTATTCCAAAGTTGATTATAATTGGTTAACTTTAAGGATTCCAAAGGCTGTTTCTTTTGATCAGGCTAAAAATTTAATGTCAAAAACTCTCGCTAATGCTTGTTTTTTACTAGATCAAATTTGACCACCTATTTGGCCGTATTATGAAAACTGTTTGTCATAAAACGTCAAATGCATTTGCTGTCCGTTTTAAATACAAAGGAAAATTAAATTAACCAATAAATGACAACGACAATTCTCGAAATTTGGTATTAACATTTCATTTTGATCTTATGAAAACCAAGCATAACTGTAAATCTTAGATGTCAAAATAGTCCCCTGAAAAAGCTGGGTTCGACTGCTTCACCGTACACGCACTTCGGGTCTTCGACCCCTTCCGTTCGGGATAGGAGTTTTTGAACTACATAGGTTTAGAAGCCTTTGGGAACTTTCTCGGATATGTCAGGAAATTGTCCGTTCCTTGGGCATGTATTATAGAATATCCAGTTGGAACTTTGATTTTACTTTTCTAATTACTCAGAAGGATTCTGCAAGCATGGCGTCTGTTCTTGGGCTTTACTATTTTTACGCTTCATATTACAAGTTGTGACTCTTTTTTTGTTAAATGGCGAAGCAACCACGAGCTTTCATCTAATGTGAAAAATACGAATAATAATATTTCACGGGCCATTAGTTTGATATAGTTAAACTTCTAATGAAATTTTTTATGTTGAAACTGGGATAAGGCAACCACTTTCTATTACAACATTCATTTCTTCGCGGTCGTGTCTTCCAGCCAAAAGCTTCTGTGATTTTGTTATTTTGCTCTTCGATTACTTAAACTAAAAAAAAAAAATAATTGGCGCGATTTAACTCCTAGGAGACTTAGGCAAGTATTCTCTTCAAATTTGCGTCGTGCTCCTTTTAATTTTCCCTACAATATGGCCCACTCCTACCGCCATCTACAAGGCAGATAAATTTCCACTGGGAAGGTTTTCAAAGAACCATAGAACTCTATCGAATTCCATCGTTAGCCCCAGATGGATTGTTTTCGTGATTCCTCAGTTTTATTTCATTATAGTTTTTCGACCATCTATGGGCCAATAATTCCGATATCCCAACAGTACTAAATTTCCTTGAAGTAGCCGCATTCGAAAAACGCACTCGGATTTGAAAAAATTGGATGTTACTATCAACTAAGGTGGTCCAAAAAATTAACCGGTTCGGAAAAGTATGGACTTTCGATAAAACAGCCGGCCCAAAAAAGAATATGTTTCGAAAACGTAAAAAAAAAAATAAAACTTAAAACGATTTACCTCCAGTCTGATTTAGCTTCACCAAAATAGTATCCCTTCCGAATAGGAAATCGTTTCCGATAATGAAGTCGGTGTCGGTAAGTATTGTTAAAGCGAACGGTGTACGAAAAGTAAGTGGTTCCGAAAGATTAAGCGGTTCCTAAAAAGTTGCCGCTCCCGAAAGGACTCGCTCCGAAAGACTAACCGATTCCGCAGTTGTAACTTATCCCGAATATGTTATTAGCTCCAAAAAGTATCGCTTCTGTGTAAAGTAACTTTCTCATAAAAAGTAATCGATTTCGAAAAAGTAACAGGTTCTGGAAAAGGGCTGGTTCATTAAAAATTAAACGGTTTCGATAAAAGAACCAGTTTCAAGTAAGTTCCCGGATACGAAAAATATCCGATACAGATAAAGATGCCTATTTGCTAATCGTTGCCGAAAACTCACCGATACTAAAAAAAAAATACTGTAACTCAAAAAGCAAAAAGTTCGAGCGACAAAACCAAGGAAAAATGCATTTAAGAACGTACTCACCCTAATGTGTGACACACAAAGTGCTGGCAAAAACTTAATTCATATGAAATTTCCCTTTATTTGACTGTTAGTGCATACAACCTTTACTACGTTCATGTGTTTGTGTGCCCACGTATACTAAACAGTATTTCGGTTGTGTGCCATTAAACTGCACTTCCTTTTTGCATGATGAACTTGTCAATATTACTGGCAGTAGTAGTAACAGACATTGTCGTTGTTGTTGTTGATGCACTGCGTATATATATGAAGTTGTTTGTTAGTTGAGGGAATGACTTACCACAAGCTGTCCCGTTGTCCAGTTATAAGCACTTCAGCTTCGTTTCTTCTTCCTCCTGTGCTCGACTTTCTTATTCTGTTTTTTTGGACGCATTTGTTATCAGTTTTTGTTAATTTATATTTTTTCTTTTAGAAAACTCTTTTATACTCACTTTCAAAGCGCTTCGAAACCATACATTCCCCAGCCGTTTGACTAGCTTTGTGTGTGTTTCATTTGACTGCCAGCCAGTCCTCTCTTCTAATAGACACTCCTTCCTTATGTCATTTGTTGACAGTGACACCTGCTCAATGCCTTTCAAACTCTAACAAGCAGCAGTGCGTGCATTGATCTGTGTGTGTGCGTGTGTGTGTATGTGTGTTGGCAATGTTTGCACTTTTTAGACTTTTAGTTTATTTCTCGAGCTGTTCATTTCTTTGTTATTGTAGTCACTAAAGCACTTGCTCTGGTGTCCTCTCAACAAAAACTCTTGACGACACTTCACTATGCTAGAGAAAAAGCACGAAAATTAAGAAATAAAAAATAAAAACCGAGCGTATGTGTACAATGTGCAAACTTTGCATAACTTTTGAGCATATGCTAATATCAAATATTTTCACGCATATCTGCTCACACAAAGTAACATATATATATGTATGAGTGTATGTTTGTGCGTATGACATCCCGGTGTGAAGGAAATTAACTGCAGCTTTCTAAAGTCTGCTTCATTAAATTTGCTTTTCTCGAAATCTTTTGACTAGTTGGCTTGACTTTGATCAGATTTTTGCTAGCCTTGCTTATACGCTAACTCTCTTGCATGTGTGTGTGTGTGTCGTTGAATGTTTGTATACATTTTAACTAATTTATGTCAATATCTTAATTAAATATCAAAAATTTGAGGTTGTCAAAGCTTGTTTCCTTTTCTGCAGCAAGCTTTTCTGCAAATTTATCGTATTTATAAAGTTACAAGATTAAATAAGTAACAGTGTACATGAGAATAAAAGTTTAGTATATCTAAGCCTTAGGGGCCAAGGTAAGATAGGGGTTTGCCTACCATAACAAAGGTACCAGATTAAATTCCCGGGGCAGGTTATCTTAAATATTTAAATTCGCCTTTAAAATGATTTTAAAGCGAGTTCGTTGTCTTCCCGTGGAAAGTTTCTCAGCTTAAAAAAAACCGTTCATTATGAGGGAACTTAAATTTCCCAAACAACTAGTTTGAAAAAAATTTCGCCATAAAATGCCGGCCGTTATAATAATGTTGTTGTCATTATAGAGACCTTATATTCTGAGCTGGTGTTGCTCACAACTGCGCCAAAACTCACAATTAGCTTCACATTTTGCTATCCTGATGTTTATATGAATATTAATACAATGGGATTCTTTGACTTACAGGTTACGTAAGCGTATAGTTACAGTTTCGAGAAAGACCTACATTAGACATGGATATGTTTTTCGAAGCTCCGTGACAGGCAGGATCGATACACTTCCTTGTCATACTATTCAGAAAGATCTCACTACCATGCAAAAGACTGCGCTTATGAGCGGTTTCTTAGCAGACTAAGGGCCGGCTTGAACAAAAGAAAATCCTGCATAGTTATTTCAAAACCGGCTTATAAACACGTGTTGCAGCTGACCCAGATATTTCTGTGGCCTGGATAAAAGGCGATCCTTATTTTAAAATAGCTCGAACAGACAAAAGCTAAGTCTGATACTAAGCATCTACCCTCTACCCATTTTGAATCATTTCCAAAGTCCTGCCTGACGAGCAACTCATCTTCGTTCCTCCTGAAGTTGTTTAAATTATAAGTAAGAGACAAGTTTTTTTGAATAAACGGATAACTTGTTTATAAAAACTAGCTTACTTTTTGTTAGCCTTCGTTATCGATTACAAGTTTATTAAGCTTTGATCACAAATCGATAACTCGTCTATACACCGTCGATAACACACCTATAACAAACCGATTACTCCTCGATAAGAAATGGATACCACGGCCATATGTAACCGATAACACACCGATAACTCCTCCATAGCGAATTGCCAACACTTCGATAACAAATTGAAAAGATGCTTTGCTTCAATTTGCTGTCTGATTTCGCTCACATCAACTCTACCGCGTACATTTTTCCCAAACTAAACTACAGTGCAGTGACTACTACATTAAGTAAGTAGTGACTACACTTTCGCTCTTCCCCATACCGTGAACAGAGCTGCTTACACATCAATTTAAATTTATCTTGATATCGGCCACAAATGAAAACTTTATTTTAATGGTAGCATGCCCAGCAGACGTTGTTCTGCGTCACCTTTGGGCTATCTGCATGACTTTTAAGAACTTATTACCTCATAATCTCTCTCCCCCTTTTCCTTATCCTTTTATTCACTCCTCCCTCTGCCTTTCTTTTTTTCTCCTTCTGTTTCTCTCTCTGCATCTTTTTCCTCAATTCATTTCTTTCGAGCTCGCTCTCTTCTTCCACCTCCGATCCATCTATACCTATTTATCTATCTTCGTCTATCTCTATCTTTTCTTCTCCCTTGTTCTTCTTATTCTTCTTCATCTTTATTCTCAGTGCAGATATACAGTCGCATTCGTAGTTCCAGTCCCAGTCCCAGTCCCAGTCCCAGTCCCAGTCCCAGTCCCAGTCCCAGTCCCAGTCCCAGTCCCAGTCCCAGTCCCAGTCCAAGTCCCAGTCCCAGTCCCTGTCCCAGTCCCAGTCCCAGTCCCAGTCCCAGTCCCAGTCCCAATGTAGTATAAGATTAAGTTCAATGTGGCAAGAAAGTTTCTCAAAAAAAAATAAATTTAAGCTTCTTAGTCATTTATGTAAAATAGACAAAATACTTTTACACTCGAAATAGTGTGAACTTCCACATTTCATGGAAGTCTCAATTCTTTTTGTGAAACTTAATTTTTAAAAAAAAACCATTCCAACCATCAACCAAATTTTGTTTGCATTCTTTGCGAATCTAACAACAATGTTGCAACAACAAATATTTGCTGTTACCGACCTACCTCTAGTGGTCATTTGCAAAAGAATTTTCTATAAATTGCCACAACAGACATTTAACAGCAAAAGACGCACAGTTACAAAACAGACGGTCGATGTAAGCAGTGAGTGAGTGAGAGCATTTGCTTTCATTAATGACCATTCTATGCAGCATAATAGAAAGTAACCAAAGCATTCTGTTGTGGTTAGCCACGATGTTGGTGCATATGCACTCAAGAAATTTGCCACATCAGTAGTCTGCGCATGTCTGTTGGTTGGGTGCTGCTCTTGACTGCCTTTTGCTTTACGATTTTTTGATATTGTCTAATTTTTCTTATGAGTTTTATGGTTATGATTTAAATTTTTGCAACTTTCATGTAACTTCACTACATACTACATACATACTCTGTCAGATACACACACATTTAGTATATAACTTCTACTTTTCTCTTAAATTTGCTACAAAGCCCAAAAAAAGGAAAGACGAATATGAAATTGGTCAAGTCGGTTTGTAAAATTTTGCTTCACTAAATTTTAATTTTTGCTTGTTCTACTTTCGCTTTGTATATATAGTACAATTGATGTTAATACTTTTGAGTTTTCATACTTTGTGTGTTTTAAGCATTAAATGCAAAAAGGATTTCATTTCTGTTTTTATGTTTCGGCTGCAATTTATTATGTGTCTGTTGGTTTCAGGCTTGCACAAACGCCAGGTCAATGCATACGAAGGAACTGAAGTATTTATGGAATAACATGAACATACATTTTTCTGAATGCGAAGTATAGTGGTTTCTTCATATTTGCCTTGTATTTAGATCTTATAAACTCTTAAGAATTCTTTCAGTTGTGGTTGGATGTATGAAACTTCTCAGTTCAGTATAATTTCTGCTTTAAACTAATCCTTGACTTCATCAATATTTAAAAGTTTGAGTAAATCTTTTCTAATGTATGCACAGGTTTGCCAATGCGTAAGGTGTAAAGTATAAGCGAAATCGTAAGTGGTATGCTTTTTGGGTGATATATTTATAATTTAAATTGGAATTTCGTGTGTGGCACTGGTTTCTTTAGACTTTTATTTCTTATAAATATTTTTACAATTTCTATTTAAAAATTTTAAAATCAAAGTTCAGCAAGAATATTTCTTTATATAAGCATAAATTTTTCGCAGATTTTGTCCATTTATATAAAGGAAATGCATAAAAATGTTTTATTTTCTTTTTATTGTCTACTCTTTAGCTCTAGCTGGAAAGGCGTAGTGCCTTATTTATTACAAAGTGATAAACTTACTTTTACTAATTCAGAATGCATACAATACTTGTATATAATATGTATAGTAAATATGTAATATAGTACATATCAAAAAAATACATTAGTTTTTAAGCTACTTGAAAATTGTTCATATATGCAAAGCTTGAATTGCTGCACATATTCGGAAGAAGTTCCAAGATTGTAGCTCAATTGGAAGTCGCTTAAAAATTGGGCGCAAGGTTTCCCTCGTTCAGTACGATTTTTCTTAATATCCCAATTATTGCGTCCCCTATCGAAACTTTTTTTGTGCTATGTTTTATAATGTCATCGGCCTCTGAATTAAGTTTGAAACTTCAAGTCTCTACCTCATCGAGTACTTACTTAAAAGCCGGTTTCAAATTTCCAAATTCTCATCTAATTATTTCGATCCGTGCGCCACCTAAACAATTGTTTCCCCTTTTGTTCCTTTGTCACTGTGTCTTAACCTATATGTGAAGTTTCACGTTTGTAGCTCAATGAGAAGTTATTTAAAAATAGATCTCAATTTCCCCAATTTACAAACTCTTATCCAATTATTTTGATCCGTGCGGCACCTAACGGATATTTTCTCCCTTTTTTTTGCAACATATCGCTGTCTTAACCTATGTGTGAAGTTGCACGTTTTTAGTTCAATTAGAATTTACTTAAAAATCAATCTGAAAATTCCAAATTTACAAATTTGTATCTAATTATTTTGATCCATGCTCCACCTAACGGAGTTTTTTCCTCTTTTGTTCCTTTGTCACGGTGTCTTAACCTAATTGTGAAGTTTCACGTTTGTGACTCGATGAGAAGTTACTTAAATATCTATATCAAAATTCAAAATTTTTAAAATTCTTATCTAAATATTTCGATCCGTGCGCAATCTAACGGAATTTTTTCTTCTTTCGTTTCTTTGTCACGGTGTCCTAACCAATCTTTGAAGTTTGGCGTTTGTAGCTCACTGAGAAGTTACTTAAAAATCTATATCAAAATTCAGAATTTTTAAAATTTTTATCTAGATATTTCGATCCGTGCGCCATCTAACGGAATTTTTTCTTCTTTTGTTCCTTTTTCACGGTGTCTAAACCTATATGTGAAGTTTCAGGTTTGTAGCTTAATGAGAAGTTCCTTAAAAATCGATTGCAAGATTTGTATTGAAAATGCGTACGAACATTCAACCGACCTAATATGAAGGAAATAAAAAGAAAGGAAGGGTAAAGAAGGGAGAGGAAAGGAGAGGAAAGGAAAAATTTGTTAGAGGTGTGTAGTATACGATATATAGACAAGTTATCGATTTGTTATCAAAGTGTTATCGATAACAAACATTATCGATAAGCTATCAATTGATTATTGATGAGCTATCTATTATCAACATGTTTGCAAAAAGTTATCTTTGGTATCCCAATAGAAATCTTATTATGTATTTTTTGTTTATTTATTTTTTAAATATAGTAATATTTGAAATACAAGGTTTCTGACAGACTACATAACGAATTAAATATATTTACAAAATAATTGTTTACGTTAAAAATTTATTGCTTTGTAATTTAAAATTAGATTTTTCAGTTGAGAAATCTATATTCAAACAATTTGAGAACAAATTAAACTCTCGTAAATTTCTGATGAGAGGAGCATAATATGCATAGTTAGTCCTCACGCATTCAATAAAAACAAATCATTACTTCCTCTGTGGAACCAAGAAGTTAATTCGTTGTAAAAGAACCGGAGCGTCTACTTTGCCTTGAATAATGTCAAACACAAAGCTAAGCGAAAGCAAGATTCTTCTGTTATCCAACGTCTTCAGGTTAATAAGGAGACATCTAGCTTTATAAGACGGAATAGACTCTTCAAAGTTTAATCTGCACAGAGCAAATTTTATGAAGGTCTTTTGCACCCGTTCTAGCCTCTTTATATGGCATTCGTAAAATGGTCTCCATATAAACACAGCGTGTTCTAACGTGGAATGAATCATCGAGGTGTAAAGAAGTTTTAGAGTGTATGGATCAGTAAAATCAGTACTGCACCGGCGTACAAAGGCAAGCATTGCGCATTATTTAGAAATTGCATGATTTATATGATCATGAAACATAAACTTAGAGTCAAAAATTACTCCTAAATCTCATATTTTAGACTGCGTAGCCAGTTTAGATCCATTAATATCATATGATGTAGGAATTAGGGAAGGAATTTTGATAAAAGTTATGTGAAAACATTTACTAATATTGAGTTGCAGGTGGTTTATTCTGCAACAACTGGCTACATTTTCCAGATCATTTTGAAGACTAAGGGCATCAGAAATGCAGAAAAGTTTTGAAAAGATTTTCAGATCATCTGCATACAAAAGGAACTCAGTGGATAAAAAACAGGAAGATATATCATTAATAAAAATAACAAAAAGGAGGGGATCTAGGATAATGCCCTGAGGAATACCTGAGGAGGCAGTGAAGGGGTCAGACGCATAATCATCAACAACGGCTACACACTTGCGAAGAGAAATATACGATTTAATCCATGATAGGAAGGTTGAATGAAATCCAACATTGGCTAACTTATCTATTAAAATTGAATGACTAACCTTGTCGAGGGCTTTTGAGAAGTCTGTATAAACAGTGTCCACTTGCAGCCGACCATTTAAAGCGGACACACAGTAATCAGAGAAAACCGCCAAGTTGAAAACTGTGCATCTGCCAAACACGAAGCCATTTTGATTACAGGAAATTAAGTGACTAAGAGCCAAACACATCTTCTGTTTAACGATGTATTCAAACAGCTTTGATAATTTAGCTACATTTGCTTTATTACCGCTTTTGTGAATAGGGGTAATTGAAGCAAACTTCCTCCCATCAATAAAACCTCCACTTCTAAGGGATTTGTTAAAAATGAGAAGAAGAGGAAGAGTCAAAGCTCTACAGTTCTTAAAAAGATACGACGAAAAACCGTCCATATCAGGTTTCATAGAGGGTTTAAAATTTTGACTCCTTCCACTATATCTTCTAAAGTAAGCACCAGACAGCCAACATTTATTGGGCTATTTAAATTAAAGACTATATTAGGCGATGATTGAGAATCATTATCAAAGTTCGATTTGAAGAATTCGCCAAAGAGATTAGCGGATTCGTAAGTCGAACCTGCCCTAGTCTCATTGTAGAACACGCCCGATTGGATATTTGAGCGAGCCTTCTTCGAAGACTTAGGGTTACTCTTGATTTCGCGCTCAAACTTACGCACATAATTCCTATACAGAGATTTATTAAGAGATATGAACTTCCTCGCATATCTCAAGGAATAACACTTATAAGAAGAGCCAGTTGAAGACTTAAACCTTCTATAAAATATGTACTCAAATTCTGGAATTTCTTCAACTGCTTGGCGTACCATGGAATCCTGTGACAAGATTTTTTCTTAGGTGGTCCAAACGCTCGACATGTTTCAAATACGAGGTTTTTGAAGGTATCAAAACATTCGACTACCCCGAACCCTTCGAAAAGCACAGTCCAGCCAATAAGGCATAGTTCATTATTCAAAAGCTTTAAGTTATGAGTATTAAAATTAAAGTTCAAATCAGTAAACTTGCTTGTTCGCTGGAGTGATGGGAAGGCATAAAAATCAAGTTTCAAAACAAGAGAAACATGATGTTGATTGGCATAAGACAAAGGTTCAGGCTCAGGTTAAACAGGCCCTAACTCCCAGGGGCTTAGTAGTGATATCTGCAAGCATTATACATAAAAAGGCGTCGAAACTCTATGCCAGGAATTGCTCAGCGAATCCCGTTCTTAAAGGTAAATACCCTGAACATGCACAAGAGGAAAGCAATCTCCCTAGGGAGACGAGGGTCACTCTAGCTCAATTTCACTCTGAACACTGTAATGGATTAAACTTTTACCTATCCAAAATCTGCCCGATATACATAATGTATGCCCCTCTTGCAATGCGTCCCCATATGACACCAATCATCTATTTAATTGCAATGTGGAACTAACGTCTCCATCATCTCTCTCATTCTGGGCCACCCCTGTTGAAACTGCAAATTTCCTTGCAGTCCCGTTAGAGGATATTGATGAAATTTTTTGAGTGGTCGCACCTATTGGATGGGGCGGAGCACTGCTACAACAACAACAGATGTTAAGACAAAAATCTAGGATGTAAAAGATCAAGGTTTCATCGTTCTCTTACTGCAAAACCAATATCATATTACTAGCTAAGTGACCCTACAAATATCAAACGCATTATATAGCTATCTAAAAGAGCAAGCCGCTTACCTCAAGCGAGAAATGCTCCACAACTGTGGCTAAGATGGCGTTTATTGCCCAATTCTTGTCTCTCAAGGTTTTCACATGGTTGCAACAAGGGCGCACGAATCGGGCAAGAATATACCGGAACAACTCCCGCTATTTATCCACCTACACAGCCATAATCTCATATACGGTACATAGGAAATCTATGAGAATTATTTTAATTTTAAATAAAATAATTAAAAAACAAGTAAGGACGGGACTGTCTTTTGCTGTGCCGAAGACTTCATGCCTTTCATGAATGGGGCTGAACAATAATCTTATCCCATTCGTAATCTCCAAATAATGCGCTGTATAAGATAAGAAAGATATAGTGAACAGATGTACATAGCTAAACGATTTTAAGATAAATATAAAAAAATTGGCAAAAAACCCCCTTATCTGAACGATCGGTTGTATGGGTATATATTATATATAGCTCCGATCGAAGTGGTTGTTACAGGAAATCTTGATATATTAGAATATACATCGCCAAGTTTCACGTTTTTCTATTGGAAACTAAGGAAGAATTTGCCAAAAATCTTTCTATCTGAACGATCGGTTGTATGGGAGATATATTTTATAGTGGTCCGATCCTACCGGATCCGACAAATGTCTAATATAATACAAAAATACATCCTTGCGCCAAATTTCATTGAGATATCTCAAAATTTGAGGGACTAGCTTGCGTTCAAACAGACAGACGGACGGACGGACAGACGGACATGGCTATATCAACTCAGTTCGTCGCCCTGATCAATTCGGTATACTTAATGGTGAGTCTATCTTCTATATTTCTCAACGTTACAAACATCGGACCAAAGTTAATATACCATTTCATGTTCATTAAAGGTATAGAAAATTTTTAAGTTAAACCGTTTTATTGAAAAAAATACTTACATGAAGTAATAATAACACTAAAAGCTAGAAAATAATTAGGTAGTTCCTAGATACTAGTCATTACACTCCTCATCAATCTAGGGCGTTGATAAGACAATTAAATAAGAGCATTGGGCGCGTGAAATTTCTAAAAATGTGAGTCGTAGCATAACCTGATTAAGAAATTTGACGTGTCCAACACTTTTATTTAATTGTCTGATAAACGCCCTGGATTGATGAAGAGTGTGATGACTAGTGCCTAGGATCTACCTAATTATTTTCTAGCTTTTAGTATTATTATTACTTAATGTAAGTATTGTTTTCAATAAAACCGTTTAACTTAAAATCTTTTTTTAATTATTTTATTTTCAAGTTTTTAGTTTTTAATTTATTGCTCATTACTTCTCATTATATTTAGTTCATTTAGTGACTCATTTTTTCAAGGAATCTTTCCTGATAATTTGTTACAATCTAAGTCCTCAATACATAATCCTTCCAAAGACCTTACTCAACCCTGCGCCACGTATGCTTGTCCCTCCTCGAACTCAAAAATATTTTGATGTCACTTCGACCGGACTGTATGTATTTTGTATTCCAAATATGAGCCAAATGGGATCACAAATAAGAATTTTTGAATATCTCGATCCTTGCGCTACCTAGCAGCGATTTCTTTTTCATAGGTCGCTTTCTGTTCATGTATGTAGTATATGTTCCAAATATGAACAAAATCGGACCACAAATACGATTTTTTGAAATATTTCTGCCCATGTGCCACTTACCGGAGTTTTGCATATTCTTCTTATTATTGCATTGTCATCGGTTTCTGAACTATATTCCAAGTTTCAAGCTTGTAGCTTATCGGGAAGTTACTTAAATTTCAATTACAAAATTCGTGCCGCCCAACCAGCCTCTGCCAAGTCAACCTAAATAAAATTGTTTAAAAATATATTCAAAATCTCATCAGCTAATAATTTGCTTTTACTTACGCATAATTTTTTTATAAAATATGCAAACAAAACATTAAATTAGCTCATTCAAACACTCAATTACCGTTACTCTCAGCAGAGCAAGAAAAGGTCAATTGGGGCAGTAAATTATTCAAGGGGCATTAAATGGAACATTTAGCTTGATAACCACCCAAACCGAAAGTAAACTGGACTACAATTAACTCACCGATTGACAAGTGAAAAGCCTTTCAGCGATTGAACTGAAGACGAAATTTTTGATTTACATGGAAAATACAAAACAAAGGTGGGTTAGCATCTCCAGAGTAACTCATGTGGTTGAAATACAATGGAGACCATAAAATGTGTGCGAAGTGTGAGAAAGTGTGGCGTTCCGAATGTGCAGTGGACTGTGGCCTTTCGAAGCACCTGACTATGAACCAGCCAACACACATAAACACGTTTGTACAGAGGGAGACAGGTTAAGGGTGTTTTTTATGAATGTTCGCTGTGTTGAGTGAAACATGTATGATAATGACGTAAAATGCACTAAGATGGTTCGTAGCGCTTACAGCACTAAGCTCTTCGGATGTTGATGTCCACAACTCCAAGCAAGTGAAAGCTTTGGAAAACTATATTTTGAACTTATTGTAGTTTTAACATTAACAGTAATTGAGAGCAATGCGTATCTCAATCATACTGCCAACGTAATAATATTAAGCCAGTTGAACCACCATATTTCTATGATACCTTGGGTCATCAGTGATGCCCTTTTTGGAACAAGCGAAGTCAAAGATATAACAAAGCACATCGCAGGATGAATATTTCACTGAAAAGTGGAGAGAGCACAACCGAGCCATTGCATTTAGGTTTCGGTTTTCAAAAGTGTGGTGGTTGTATTGTTAAGTGATTTCCAGCAGCTAATGGTGCGTCGGAGGCTTAACTACCACGACCAAAAAAAAACCACTTTACGTTAACTAGAGCTCACAAGTTGGACCACAACAGCTTTGTTGGCTTCTTATCGGAAACAATCGACACAACAGAAAACTTTGTTGGTTCATTATCATCTTATTATGGATAGCAATTTATTATCGTGAAGATATCGGCTTGTTGAAGGATGGGTTATAAGTCATATATATTATATTGACGTTTTATCGGTATCTACTCGCAACTGGCGACCGATATTAAGTTTTTAATAATCCGATAAAAAATCGATAGCTCTTCGATATCAATGCGATAACCTTTTTTATAACAAATCGACAACTTTTCGATAAATATGCGATAACTTTTCTGTAATAAATGATATATTTTCAAGAACCCACAGATATGTTTTCGATTACAAATCGATGATTTTTCGATAATTTTGTGATAATGTTTCGATAAGTTTTCAATAAATGATCCATACCTTTTTATATAAAATAAATTTTATTTCAATAAATAATCAATATTTTTTCAATAGTATGTTTACTTTTCGATATCAAATCGATACAGCAGCGATATTATGTTTTTAGTAATGTGGTAAAAATCGATAGTTCTTCGATATCTATTCGATAACTTTTTTTATAACAAACCAACAACTTTTCGATAAATAGGAGAGAAATTTTCAATAATAGGTTGATATCTATTCAATAACCCACCGATAAGTTTTCAATAAATGATCTATACCTTTTCTATAATACAAATTTTATTTGAATAAATGATCGATACTTTTTTAATAGGTATGTTTACTTTTCGATATCAAATCGATACAGCAATATAGGTCGAAAAATCGCGGCATGAATCCAAGTGCATACACTGAGATATAGCCTTCGTGGCTCACACATGGCTCTTTTACACGTACATAATGCAAAGTATGCTTTCTTCTGACGCTGAATGACGTCATCCTTACACTAAACCTCTTTGTCCTGAAGTACGCATAGGAAATTGACCCCATCGGCGCACACCATTTCGTTGCGGTAGGTATAACAGTGATATTTTGTACCGTCTGATGCATAAAGTAATCTTCACTTTATCGAAACTAACCCTGCGTCCAAAAATTTCACTCTATAAGCACTATCTAGGTCATCACCATATGCCACAATCTTATTCCCGCCCCCCTTCACTTTCTCCAACCTGTAGCTCTTAACCGCGCGTTTACCACATCGTTTCATAGAAGCGCGGCGCAGCGTATCATGTAAGCCTTCTCCAACGATGAAAGTATTTTTCTTCTCTTTCTTTAGCCAGGATAATTGGGGCAATGTAAACGGCGCCTGAGTTTATATTGTTCCGCATTCCTTCAATGTCTTTTTCGACCAAGGATGTTTCAATAATAAAAACTTGGCTATGAAATACAGTTTCCATAATGTACTTACCTTTAATGTTCCCATGTTTATAGCCAAGTAGAAAGTTTCTTTCAATAGTGGGAGTAATCAATTTGCTAATCATTTTCTGCAGAATGACGAAGAAATAAAGGATGATCACTGCTCATGAAGAAAGAAAGACTGACCAGTCGGTAGTTCTTCGCCTCCGTAATGACGGTCTTCACGCATATTGAATATAGTCGAGAGTGAAACAGGCGGCATATACATATTTGAGGCAGCCAGTAAGCTGTTATCTCCAAAAATTACATTAGGATAATCCCATCTAATATAGTAGCTTTATAAGGGTTAAAGCTTTAAACTGCACACTTAACCCCCTCTTTTGTGATGTATATGTTTATAGCTTGGTTTATGACAGAGATTTCCGAGTTGGCATGACGTCTTTGGCAGCAAGTAAGCAGTAATTTTTAAAAATTGTTATATATATGTGAAAACATGACCTTGGGGGGCAATAAGTCAATATCAGCTTTTTTGTTTTGTTTTTTACTCGTCTCATCTACAGTAAACGAACATTTTTTGTTCCCATTTTATATATGCATTCAAGTTCGGTTAGGAGGCTTTAATTTTGCTCTAACTTTGGCAATTGGCTTACCTTCTCACACCAACGTGTGCACGCTTTCATTTCATTACCCACCCGGACTTAACGCTTTAGCGCACTTGCTCTTCTAGGAATTATTTTATTAGCTTCTTTACAGCGAGCATTCCATAAAAGTAGAATACCTTTATGGATCCACAGACAAACAAGTACATATTAAGGACACACACAGGCATGTAAACCCACTTATGCACTTAAGACAACTTGTGCAATTGAATTGGAAAGCGTAACACAAAAAAGAAAGCAGAAACGAAACAGGTTGACCATTGAAATGCACACGCCTTCTTACCGCCCCTTTATCACTCACTGACTTCACACATGTATGAGAATATAATAGTTAATCGTAGTTTGCTTGTTTTTGAGTGTTTAAATATATGTGTTTACCGGAGTTTTTTATAGGTATATATATGTGTGTATGTATTTGTGCATGCCCACTTAATCGAGTGTAACCTCTGTATTGTTAACTTGAGACTCCACTCGACGTAACCAAAGTCGCAAAGTTTTAACTGTAATCATGTCTACTTATTTGCACTGTGCGAGCGTGTGTTAGTGTGTGTATGTTGTTTGCCTTTGTGCAGATAAATATCTTTGTGCATACGAGAGTTTTCTCTCATCAAGTGATAGTGACACAATTGCTGTTGATACTTTTTAATTGTATATGTGTGTGTGTTTTATAGTTGCTTACTGGCGTCGGTTTATTGCTTGGTTGACCACTCAGCTGTAACCGTAAACTCTTGGCCACAGGTAAATGAAAATGGCAATGACCAACGTTGACGTTTTCATTCGCAAATCCACACAAAAATAAAAACATTTCAATTGCGGTAGGTTTTATAGCAAAATACAATTCTATACATTCTTGTGTTGTTATTGTCAGAGATCGTTAATTTTATTATATATTATAGCTTATTAAATGACTTTTAAAGGTATATTAGCAAATGTGACGATAAATTCGGAATGAGCGCCTCAAAATACATATAGATAAATAGGTTCCAGCGAAATAAAAATCTAAAAAAAACCTGTCATTTTTGAGTGAAATGAAACTTGGAAAAATACTTATATTTCAAGAAAAAACAAAGAGCTCTAAATATTATCATTTTCTGAACAAAATTATGATCTCGATCTTTTCTCCGAGGGAAATAAAATCTCAAAGAAGAACTATTGCATTCCGAGTTAAAAAAAAACTATGTTGTTTTCCTATCGAAAACACGAACACACTTTCATAGAAAAACAACAAGAAAAAACTCAGAAAATTACTTATAAAATTCCGAAAACTAAACAAAACCCCAAAAATAATTGTTATTCTCTGAAACAGGTAAAGTATAGATATCCGTGCGAAAGAAAAGAAAAAAACAAATAATTGCTGGAGTTTTCCGAGCCAAATCAAAAAGCTCACAAACAAAATGTTTCTCAAGCCAACCGAAACTTAAGACTCAACGAAAAACTGTTAAAATTATATTAGAAACTTATAAAATAACTTTTTTTTTTTCGAGCGAAAAAAACAAAAAAATTATTGTTTTTCGTGCAAGACAAAAACTTGAAAAATAATTTTATATTTCGAGCGAAATATAAATAGCGCGAAAACGAGCCGAGTAAAATAAAAAAACTCCAAAAATAACTGTTTGTTTCCAGTAGGCGGTAGATGGTGTCACTGATCTTCTTCAAAACTTTTTACGGGCCTTCCCAACTGCACCGAAATTTCGATGGAACACCTTTTCGCCGGTGAGGGTTGTATAACAGTACCAAACCTCCCTCCAAGAAACCTTCCGAATTATTGTTCTCATCGTACCTGCGTTTCATCTTACTACTCATTATCTTGGATCGTTCCCTCCCACTCTGTTGTTTGGCCAATTAACTACTCTGTAGGGCTTGATCCTGGCGGATTGGCTCCACATAATCAGTTCGTTCCGACGTTTCCCAACAGTAGTGCGCCCTGGCTTGAAACCACCCTTGCATTCTTTCTGGGAAATTCTTTCGTTCGTTGTAGTGCGTTCATTAGAGCTTTTCAATGCCAGTGTTTCTCTCATAGGTAATTTCCGTTTTGATTTGTTTGGCCCATTCGTTCCACTAACCTTTGCGCTATCTACTTTCCTTGACTTTTGTGGTCTCTGTCGAATCTCCTCCACCAGCACTCGCTTACTACTGAACCCTTTCTCCAAACTGAAGTTAAGTGGCACATCCTGGTTCTCATAGCGCATAATCCTTCTCCCCATATCGATCCTGATCTTAGTTAACCATAACAACTAAGAAGTCCACTCCCAATATGACTTCATCAACGATCTCCGCCACAACAAATTTGTGTAGAACCATGAACTTCCCAATTAAGACCTCACATACCACATCTACCTGGACTTGGTTATACTCGCCAGTAACCGTACGCAATCTTGCTCCATGTAATGGCTTTATTCTCCTGTTGGCCAAATCTGATCGGATTAAGAAATGAGACGCCCGTATCTACTGTCTGTGCACTCTCCTTGCGCTCCACATTTCTTTTGACTGTAAGACTGCTCGAGTTTCTTCCAATTTGCGACACAGATATCACAGGACATTTAATAGCTGGAGCTAGCTCTCGATCTCTACATCTTACTCGCTCTTGCTCATTCCCTCCAGCTTTTTTGTTAAGACCACCCTTGCTGTGGCAACCACTAGGATCAAGATCGCAATGACGTGCAATGTGACCGGGCTTTCTGCATTTGATAACTCTTTCACTCCGCAATCTTTTCAGTGCCTCCAATATTGTGTTCGTTTCCAGAACTCAAAAAATAACTGTTTTATTACGACCAGAATATAACACCCAAATGAAAAACTCAAGATTAATATTAGTTTTTCGAGCAAAAAAACCCCAAAAATAACATTTATATTTTTAAGTAAAGATCTTGAAAATCAAAATCAGTTCATTTTTCGATGGTCTGGGCACATATCGTATTATACGATCACGTATCGAAAATCAATTTCACTCTAAAGATAAATCAGAAACTGTCAAAAGATTCATTAAATTGATAGTAAGTTATGAATGTAGTGAGTCCTGGTAGCCACCATTTCACATATTTCCCTAAACCGATTGGCCATTTCAGATCTTTTGCGATTTAACAAATTGATTTCGAGAACATGATCGGGGCTCTGTGTAGTAAGGAATGCATTGGTGTACCCCTTTTTAAGACGGAATACGACTTCAGTATATTTTCTTGTTTCAAATCTTGACAAATAAAAATTATTTTCTATCCCTGGTTACTGTGGCTGCTGCAGATGCTGCTTTTGTAATTTCTTTATCTGCTTTAGTTTCTGTGTCGTTAGCTTGATTGCTTTTTAGCTCTTGTTGGCGTTATTCCAACTACCCTCAAATCTTTCTTTTTTCACCTCAAGAAATTTCATTGCAGTTGATTGCTGAAACATCTTTGTAAAGTTTTATTAAGATTTGTGTTGTTGGTTTTTTTTTTCTAGTGGTTAACTGCACTAATTTTTACCTGCCAATATCTGTCTACCTATCTCATTACAAGCCTTTTGTATTTCATTTAACAACTGGCCTTTATTGCATGTTTTTACTATCTGGCTATGAAAGAAATATAATGATAAAGTCTACTCGAGCTTTCAATGTGAGTTTTAGTGCGCAAAGATTGGTAGTCCAATTTTTGTTATTTGGTAATATGGCGTATTTCTATCAACAATGGGAATTTTTTAAAAGAAAATTTGTGGTGTTCTTTGTGAATGCTTATTCCCAAAGTTATGCTGAAGGGTTTCGAGGGGTTGTGTAGCGCAATACAAAGCTTGCCCAATCCAAGTGATTAACTCACCTATGTACGTATGGCGCAGCCAATTGTGAATATGTATTTCCACGTCCTATATTCACTGTAATAATTTGACCCTCCAAAATTACTTAGGAACTAAGGAGTGCCACTAAAGGCTGTGTTGCCGAACATGATGTCAGTAGACGGATTTGATTTTGTTCAGGGTAGGTGGCACAACCAAGCGAGGAAGGAGTACCAAAAATGTTCATTTTGACTAATGGAATCCTTCGCAAAACAAGCTGGTTATATCCGTTAGTGTCATACTTTTTTTCGTGAAATGGGAACGAGATTCTGCGAATGTAGACCACCCTCTTTCTTTTGAATGGATAACCAATAGAACTTAACTTTGCAATGCGTCCACAATTTTCCAAACCTAGGACGGGCCTTTTCACTCCTTTGATAGGATAGCACCAAACTTTAAATTCATAGCTACTCTTTTCCTAATGGGCTAGGCAACCAACTTCTCATCTGATAAGATGTATTTGATCTTGGTCATGTTATTAATAACACGGCCCGGAGATAGGTCGCCAAGTTCATCCAATATATCTTTGGCCTGCGTATATTGGTCTTCAGCTGTATCCATAACATTAGTAGGAGTCCATATGTTACCTTTGTATTAAGATTACGGTTGAACTGACCATTCAGTAACGACCGCACATTGACTGAATGTGCCCATATTGTTACCAAATGGTACAGCCCCTTTCCAAAATATATTCCTGTCATAAGGCGTCGCTTCGGACGGTTCTATATAATTGTTTTAACAGTATGAGGAATTCACAGTCGGGATCTGCCTTGGTCTGGGAAGCTGACGAAAGCACTTGGGGTTTATGACACAGCTAACCTAGTTACCTCCGCTGATCGTAGGTTAAGTTCTGAGGCTTTCCAAGGCTTCAAGTCATGCTAGGCTGTTTAAAAATATTTCCATTGGAATTGTACAACGTTGTGGTCGTACTGGGTAACGTTCACTCTTCCGGGGATGGTTGGGAGGAGTAAAGCCTGCTGTGTTATTTCCCATACTCACTCCATACATTACCTTATTCTCTGCATTACTACCATGAATTACTGTTCTTTGGCTTAGCTCATTTCATCGCAGCTTCCAGCAAGTAAGTCGGGTTTGCTTAAATGATATGAAAAGCCACTGTGCTAATGCAATGATATTTTTCGAGAGGCCACTTCTCAATAGAAATGGTGCGAAGATAGTCTCATATGCAGACGACGTCATAATCACTGTATCAGGTCCATTCAACTATAAATGAAATTCTGACAAGGCGCTTCCAAAACTTCTGGGAAGCCAAAAGCGGCTTTAGCGTAAACCCTGGGAAGACGTAAAATACCATAGTTTCAAAAGCCCTAACTGACAATTTTAGATAATACTATGCATACATAAGTTTCGAGATATATAGAGATACTTAAATCAGCTAGAACTTGCATTTTGTTGCTCTCTTAGCATTTGCTGTTTTGTGTCAGTTTATTGCTTGAAATTGCTAGAAAATCCGTTTAAATTAAATTGCGACACGCAATCAACCCGAAACGAGAAGCGATGTTAAGTCTATGAAATCAAATATTCACACATACCAACACTTAAAACGTGCAGTTGTGTGCTCTTTTAGCAAAGTTGCCGGCTAAGGCCGACACTCGAACGTAAATAGCAACGACTTACAAGACGTTTGTGGGGCACATATACCAACGTAAATGCCGGCTTGTTGTTACTCTTTACCGTTTAATTTATACCCAAGAGTACATTGCTAAGAGCCGCCATCATTTGCCAAAAGCCCTTTGACAGCGATACAAGGCAGCCGTACCCGAAGCCGAAATGTCCTCCCAAAAAAAATATTGCTAGGTAATCAGCCTAAACTATAACGTGTCAGCCTCTATTATCGAGTTCCTGAAACAAGTAGTTGGCACCCCCAACCTAAATCCGGGAAGAAAGAATGCCGCCTGCGGCGTATGTATCTCTTCTCAGCCTTCTCTGGGGCTTAGCTATTCTGCCACTCATAAACTTGCTGTTGAGTTCTGTAGTAGAAGAGCCCTTCCAATGCCCTCTGGTAATATATCATTGAAGGCTTCTTCGATGTCAAGGAATGAACTCCAAGGTTCTTTTTTCTCTTGGCTGATACCTTAATTAATTGAAGGACACATACGCTCGTCCGGCGTGCTGAAATTTAAAAAAAAAACTGCTTTCAACGTTCAACGTTCAAACTTCAAATTATTTTATTTAATATCAAAAATCAATTATACTCTTGGCGACGTTTTTGTTCCATTTTGTCCCCATTGGCTACTTTGAATTTTCAACGGGCTCCAAATGAGACAAAAATTATCTATCATATGATCCAGCGATCCATCATTAAACCATATATCTCACACACAAAAAATTAACATTAAGTTCACAGCAGATTATAAAATGCATTACACTATCTGGGCGAAAATTGTTTAGCCTTAAATTTTATCCATTTATTTTTACTTCTGCTTCCACTCTTATTTTATTTACTTTGTTTTACTTTTCTTCTTCAACACATTCATTCTTGTGCCAATTACAAAGCTTGCTTCCTGCATCATAAGCTTCCTATCTGACTCAAACACTTCTTAACTTCACTACCCGACATGAACTGTTGCCCATGTTGCTGCTACCTTCAATTATTTTACAATCACTGGCACCTTCCTTCATCTCTCGTGTCTTCTTTTTCGTATATAACAGTTGAAATCCCTTTGCCCCCTTCAATGTCTGCATTATTTCTTTGCACTTTTAGCCGCTTAATCTTTCGTTGTGCACATGCAGCACTTCTTTCGTTATACTCGCGTCGTTACCAACACGCTACTCGTCCAAATATATGTATACATATACGTACACACACACACATATTTCTATTGCAGAATTTTAAACGATTTGCGTTTTTTAATTCATTGCAAAATCTACTTTTGGTGTTATGTGAATTTTCATCGTGTCACTATGTAGGTACTACGTGAGACCCCAATGTTGGTTTATTAGCAACGCTCATCTACAACAACACAATGATTGGCATGTGTTTTCGTTTCTTTTTTGCTTCCAGCCACCTTAACACCGTATTAAGTTTATTTGCAATTTAATTTCTTTTTCTATACTCAGCGTTCTGTGCACACAGAGTATATTAACTTTGATTGGATAACGGTTGCTTTACAGGTATAAAGGAATCGAGATAGATATAGACTTCCATATATCAAAATCATCAGTATCAAAAAAAAATTTGATTGAGCCATGTCGTTCCCTCCGTCCGTCCGTCCGTCCGTCGGTCCGTTAACACGATAACTTGAGTAAATTTTGAGGCATCTTGATGAAAATTGATATGTAGGTTCCTGGGCACTCATCTCAGATCGCTATTTAAACTGAACGATATCGGACTATAACGACGCCCACTTTTTCGTTATCGAACATTTCGAAAAACCGAAAAAGTGCGATAATTCATTACCAAAGACGGATAAATCGATGAAACTGGGTAGGTGGGTTGACTTTATGACGCAAAATAGAAAATTAGTAAAATTTTGGACAATGTGCGTGGCACCGCCCACTTTTAAAAGAAGGTAATTTAAAGGTTTTGCAAGCTGCAATTTGGAAGTTGAAGATATCATGATGAAATTTGGCAGGAACGTTACTCCTATTACTATATGTACGCTTAATAAAAATTAGAAAAATCCATATATGTTATACTTCTATATTGCTACAAAAAGCTAAGTACATTCCCCAACATCATAGTGCCGATATGTTGCTGTTTACCTGTTTTTGTTTTTGTATTCAATAATCGAATGTACCAAAATTTAAGTTTTTCCTTGTCAAACTTATGCTGCTACAATCACAAAAATTGTATAGGCTGTCTTGCTTTGATTTCGCATCCAAATCACATTGCGAGCATTTTCTATTAGCAATATAGGAGTATTTCATATATGGGAAAATCGGAGAAGGGCCACGCCCACTTTAAAAAAAAAATTGTTTTAAGTCGAATTTTAACAAAAAATTTAATATCTTTACAGTATATAAGTAAATTATGTCAACATTCAACTCCAGTAATGATATGGTGCAACAGAATACAAAAATAAAAGAAATTTTCAAAATAGGCGTGGCTCCGCCCTTTTTCTTTTAATTTGTCTTGCATACTTTTAATGCCATAAGTCGAACAAAAATGTACCAATCCTTGTGAAATTTGGTAGGGACTTAGATTCTAGGGCGATAACTTTTTTTGTGAAAAAGGGCGAAATCGGTTGAAGCCACGCCCACTTTTTATACGCAGTCGGCCGCCTGTCCTTCCGCTCGGCCGTTAACACGATAACCTGAGCAAAAATCGATATACCTTTACTAAACTCAGTTCACGTACTTATCTGAACTCACTTTGTATTGGTATAAAAAATGGCCGAAATCCGACTTTTCGATATCGAAAATTACGAAAAATGAAAAAAATCCCATAATTCTATACCAAATACGAAAAAGGGATGAAACATGGTAATTGGATTGGTTTGTTGACGCAAAATATAACTTTAGAAAAAAACTTTGGAAGATGGGTGTGACTTCTACCATATTAAGTAGAAGGAAAGGAAAAAGTTCTGCAGGGCAAAATCAAAAGCCCTTGAAATCTTGGCAGGAATACTGTTCGAGGTATTACATATATAAATAAATTAGCGGTACCCGACAGATGATATTCTGGGTCACCCTGGTCCACATTTTGGTCGATATCTCGAAAACGCCTTCACATATACAACTACCACCACTCCCTTTTAAAACCCTCATTAACTTTTAATTTGACACCCCTGGTCCACCTTTATGGCCATATATTCAAAAGGCGTCCACCTATAGAACCAAGGCCCACTCCCTTTTAAAATACTCATTATCACCTTTCGTTTGATACCCATATTGTACAAACGCATTCTAGAGTCACCCCTGGTCCACCTTTATGGCGATATCTCGAAAAGGCGTCCACCTATAGAACTAAGCCCTCTCCCTTTTAAAATACTCATTAACATCTTTCGTTTGATACCCATATTGTACAAGCGCATTCTAGAGTCACCCCTGGTCCACCTTTATGGCGATATCTCGAAACGGCATCGACCTATGGAACTAAAGATCACTCCTTTTCAAAATACTCATTAACAGCTTTCATTCGATACCCATATCGTACAAACATATTCTAGAGTCACCCCTGGTCCACCTTTATGGCGATATCCCTAAATGGCGTCCACCTATAGAACTATGGCCCAATCCCTCTTAAAATACTCTTTAATACCTTCCATTTGATACACGTGTCATACAAACACATACTAGGGTTACCCTAGGTTCATTTTCCTACATGGTGATTTTCCCTTATTTTATCTCCATAGCTCTCAGCTGAGTATGTAATGTTCGGTTACACCCGAACTTAGCCTTCCTTTCTTGTTTTGCCTATCTTTATCCATCGCATCTCTGGGATGGCGCTAATGGTGACTTTTTCCTTCACGACGAAAGCAATCAGCCGGGCATTTGTACCAATCCCATCAAGATAACCCTCATTCTAGGTGCATTCCCTCAAATCAGAGACCTTTAAACGTTTACAGTGATCGTCAGCAGTAAAGAATAGTCTTTCTCCGAGGCTTTGTGTAGGTTTTCATTGAAATGTGGTTTTACTTGGCGGGTTTGTAGTCAAGCGCACAACCAACTTATCACGGCTCCACTTATTACTAATTACTATTCACATACACTTGCTGCTTCTAGCTCTGACAGCTGTATCACTCCCAATAGCTAGAGTTTTATCCTGACAAGCGCAGGATATGCTACCACATACCTAATTTAGAGGCATGTGATGCAAGAAGGCAGTGTCCAGTCAGAATACCCGTCACGAGTCTACGGTCCCCGAATTTCTCGCTTAGTCGATCGTGTGCACCTCTCGCTTTCTCGTAACCTCGCCCAAGCATCGAGGAATGTGTAATTTGTAGCTAGTTCAAAAATCTAAAACTGCTTGCACTCGCGAAAATGAATATTCGTTAGATATTTAATACACAAATACATACATATTTACTTACCGCAAGCCCGTAGCGAACAATGTGGTATTGTTTTGCACTCTTCCCCTTTCATTTTAGTCCTCTCCTACCATTCGCATTTGCTAAGCTCTAAAGTACATCTACTTAGCTTCATTTTTGTTGAAACCGTTATTTCTTCATGTAACAAAACATTTTGCAATTTCAACCGCACTTTTATAAAAACCCTCAAAGCACTCGCTTCATACTTACTTGCTTATTTTTTGGTAAAGAAAAAGTGTTGCTAATTAGACGTAATCGTATTAAACCATATGTTAAGAAATTTGTTGCGGTTAATATGAATTCTTGCTTGGCGCTGATTTGTGCATGTTCTTACCAACGAGTGTTGCAACTTTGTTGGCTTTTAGAAGAAAAATTTCTCTACAGATTAAGTGTAATTTGACTAATGAGCAAAAGGTAGGACGAAGGTGAATATAAAAGTTTTGATTGAAGAAAAACCTTTGCAACTGGTGGTTTGAGGTTAATTATGTCATTATAATTTATCGAGGCATAAGTATGATATTAGGCTGGCTCGTTGGGAAATAAAATACTAATATACTCCGGGATCTCTCTTTTCAAATGCTAAGAAAATTTTGAAAAATTGTTTTTGCTTCTCTTTCGCTTGAAAATAATTTTGGAAGAAGCTTTCAAAAAATCGGTTGAAGATGCATCCAGTCTCAATCTATCCATCTAATATTTCACATCCTTTTCATAAAAAATTTTATTTAAATCAGTCCTCGTTTTCTAGAAATTTAAACATTTGCATATAAAAACAAGTAAGGAAGGCTAAGTTCGGGTGTAACCGAACATTACATACTCAGTTGAGAGCTATGGAGACAAAATAAGGGAAATCACCATGTAGGAAAATGGACCTAGGGTAACCCTGGAATGTGGTTGTATGACATGTGTATCAAATGGAAGGTATTAAAGAGTATTTTAAGAGAGAGTAGGTCATAGTTCTATTGATGGACGCCATTTAGGGATATCGCCATAAAGGTGGACCAGGGCTAACTCTAGAATTTGTTTGTTCGATATGGGTATCAAATGAAAGGTGTTACTGAGCATTTTAAGAGGGAGTGGGCCTTAGGTCTATCGGTGGACGCCTTTTTGAGATATCGCCATTAAGGTGGACTAGGGGTGACTCTAGAATTTGTTTGTACGATATGGGTATCAAATGAAAGGTGGTAATGAGTATTTTAAAAGGGAATGGGCTTTAGTTCTATAGGTGAACGCCTTTTCGAGAAATCGCCATAAAGGTGGACCAGGGGTGACTCTAGAATATGTTTGTACGATATGGGTATCGAATGAAAGCTGTTAATGAGTATTTTGAAAAGGAGTGATCCTTAGTTCCATAGGTCGACGCCGTTTCGAGATACCGCCATAAAGGTGGACCAGGGGTGTCTCTAGAATGTGTTTGTACGATATGGGAGTCAAACGAAAGGTGTTACTGAGCATTTTAAGAGGGAGTGGACATTAGGTCTATAGGTGGACGCCTTTTCGAGATATCGCCATTAGGGTGGGCCAGGGGTGACTCTAGAATGTTTGTACGATATGGGTATCAAACGAAAGGTGTTACTGAGCATTTTAAGAGGGAGTGGACATTAGGTTTATAGGTGGACGCCTTTTCGAGATACCGCCATTAGGGTGGGCCAGGGGTGACTCTAGAATGTTTGTACGATATGGGTATCAAACGAAAGGTGTTACTGAGCATTTTAATAGGGAGTGGGCATTAGGTCTATAGGTGGACGCCTTTTCGAGATATCGCTATTAGGGTGGGCCAGGGGTGACTCTAGAATGTTTGTACGATATGGGTATCAAACGAAAGGTGTTACTGAGCATTTTAATAGGGAGTGGGCATTAGGTCTACAGGTGGACGCCTTTTCGAGATATCGCCATTA
This sequence comes from Eurosta solidaginis, assembly GCF_040869045.1. Lineage (NCBI taxonomy): Eukaryota > Metazoa > Arthropoda > Insecta > Diptera > Tephritidae > Eurosta > Eurosta solidaginis. Next base: position 379,904,331 of record NC_090319.1, read on the forward strand.
GGGTGGACCAGGGGTGACTCTAGAATGTGTTTGTACGATATGGATATCAAATTAAAGGTATTAATGAGGGTTTTAAAAGCGAGTGGCCCTTAGATGTATATGTGAAGGCGTTCTCGGGATATCGACCAAAATGTGGACCAGGTGATCCAGAAAATCATCTGTCGGGTACTGCTAATTTATTTATATATGGAATACCACTAACAGTATTCCTGCCAAGATTCCAAGGGCTGTTGATTTCGCCTTGTAGAACTTTTTCATTTTCTTCTACTTAATATGGTAGGTGTCATACCCATTTTACAAAGTTTTTTCCAAAGTTATATTTTGCGTCAATAAACCAATCCAGTTACAATGTTTCATCCCTTTTTTCGTATTTGGTATAGAATTATGGCATTTTTTTATTTTTCGTAATTTTCGATATCGATAAAGTGGGCGTGGTTATGGTCGGATTTCGGCCATTTTTTATATCAAGATAAAGTGAGTTCAGATAAGTACGTGTGCTAAGTTTAGTAAAGATATATCGATTTTTGCTCAAGTTATTGTGTTAACGGCCGAGCGGAAGGACAGACGGTGGACTGTGTATAAAAACTGGGTGTGGCTTCAACCGATTTCGCCCTTTTTCACAGAAAACAGTTATCGTCCTAGGAGCCAAGCCTCTACCAAATTTCACAAGGATTGGTTAATTTTTGTTCGACTTATGGAATTAAAAGCATCCTAGACAAATTAAATGAAAAAGGGCGGAGCCACGCCCATTTTGAAATTTTCTTTTATTTTTGTAATTTGTTGCAGCACATCATTACTGGAGTTGAATGTTGGCATAATTTACTTATATGCTGTAAAGATATTAACTCTTCTTTTAAAATTTGAATTTAAAAAAAAATTTTTTTAAAAAGTGGGCGTGGTCGTTCTTCGATTTTGCTAATTTTTATTAAACAGACATAAAGTAATAAGGGTAATGTTCCTGCCAAATTTCATCATGATATCTTTAACGACTGCCAAATTACAGCTTGCAAAACTTCTAAATTACCTTCATTTAAAAGTGGGCGGTGCCACGCCCAATGGCCAAAATTTTACTAGTTTTCTATTCTGCGTCATAAGGTCAACTCATCTACCAAGTTTCATCGCTTAATGCGTATTTGGTAATGAATTATCCCACTTTTTTGATTTTTCGAAATTTTCGATATCGAAAAATTGGGCGTGCTTATTGTCCGATATCGTTCATTTTAAATAGCGATCTGAGATGAGTGCCCAGGAACATATATACCAAATTTCATGAAGATACCTCAAAATTTACTCAAGTTATCGTGTTAACGGACAGACGGACGGACGGACGAACGACTGTGTATAAAAACTGGGCGTGGCATCAACCGATTTCTCCCATTTTCACAGAAAACAGTTAACGTCGTAAAATCTACTCCCCTACCAAATTTCAAAAGGATTGGTTAATTTTTGTTCGACTTATGGCGTTAAAAGTATCCTAGACAAATTAAATGAAAAAGGGCGGAGCCACGCCCATTTTGAAATTTTCTTTTATTTTTGTATTTTGTTGCACCATATCATTACTGGAGTTGAATGTTGACATAATTTAAATATATACTGTAAAGATATTAAATTTTTTGTAAAAGTTTTACTTAAAAAAAAATTTTTTTTTTAAAGTGGGCGTGGTCCTTCCCCGATTTTGCTAATTTTTATTAAGTGTACATATAGTAATAGTAGTAACGTTCCTGACAAATTTCATCATGATATCTTCAACGACTGCCAAATTACATCTTGCAAAAGTTTTAAATTACCTTCTTTTAAAAGTGGGCGGTGCCACGCCCATTGTCCAAAATTTTACTAATTTTCTATTCTGCGTCATAAGTTCAACTCATCTACCAAGTTTCGTCGCTTTATCGGTCTTTTGTAATGAATTATCGCACTTTTTCGGTTTTTCGAAATTTTCGATATCGAAAAAGTGGGCGTGGTTATAGTCCGATATCGTTCATTTTAAATAGCGATCTGAGATAAGTGCTCAGGAACCTACATACCAAATTTCATCAAGATACCTCAAAATTTACTCAAGTTATCGTGTTAACGGACGGACGGACGGACGGACGGACATGGCTCAATCAAATTTTTTTTCGATCCTGATTATTTTGATATATGGAAGTCTATATCTATCTCGATTCCTTTATATATGTACAACCAACCGTTATCCAATCAAACTTAATATACTCTGTGAGCTCTGCTCAACTGAGTATAATTACGCGCAAGTGTGCACAGAAAAGAATATTTATAATAAAAATTGGAACTGACAAAGAATTATGTGATTTCTAACAGAACGTTTGTCACAAAACTTCACAACTCACTAACACATTTCATTTGAGCGGTAAGGGAATTTGGAAGTAATGATGTGCACTATGAGTTCAATATAGCGGGACTTCAAATAACTGAAGTAGATTGTTGCATACGGCAGCGATCTCAAGAAAAGCAGTGTAAATTTTACAAAATAAAATTCTCCTTTTTTTATGTTTGAAATCCTAAAAAAAGCTTATATGAATTTTGTAAGTAAATCTATGCAAACTAGTCCCAAAAAAGTTTTCGAAAAAATTTTATAAAATTTTACGAAAATTTCTATTTTTTTATTTAGATTTCTCAGAATTCTTTCTTGTATGCAGTTTTGAAGTTGTTGGTCTCTCAAAACTCGCATTGATTTTTAACATTTTTTTTTTTTTTTCAGAACGCTGTTTAAGGTTTTCTTCCATACAAAGTATGAAAAATTTATTTTTATATGGAGGAAAGTCTCAAACAATCTTCGAAAAAAAATTTCAAACTCAATGCAAATTTTAAGAGACCTAGAACTTGAAAACTGCACATTATAAAACATTCTGGAGAGCTCTAAATAAAAAATTTTCGTAAAATTTTCTGAAATCTTCAGATTTTTTCAAAAATATTTTTACGGCTGCTTTGCATAGTTTGAGTTACCAAACTCATATTTTATTTATTTTGAGAAACTTAAAACTTGTACTTTGTTGGAATAAAATTGATGGGCACAAAACTGCATACTCGAAAAAATTCAAATTATCGTAAAATTTTATCGAATTTTCAGATTTTTTGAATCAACTTTGAGATCATCTTTGAGATTGGTTTACATGGCTTTTGTTACGAAATTCACTCTTGGAGAACTGCTCGTGTAGTTTTCTTAACAATGGCAGGGAAGATCAGTCACATCTATGACGACAGGCCCATTAGCTTATAATTATTTCTTCTCAAAACCTTTGAGAGGCTGCTTGATGGATGTGTTGTTACGTAAATTCCAACATGGACTGAAAATTGTTCTTAACAAAAAAAAGCATGCGTACAATAAATGCAAGTTAGTTAGCACGGCACTTCATAGGGTATAAGGAGCATATCTTAGGGTTTTCTCAAATATTTCTGGGACATTCAACAATGTCTCTAAACGGGGGATCATGGATGGTCTTAACTACATTGAAGTACAACTAGCCATAACCAGATCGACTACATGTTAAATTACGGAAAGATTACTTCACAACAGGGTTTGTATGAGGCTACGAAATCAGTGGACAGGGGCGCGCCATAGGGTGAGTTACCATAACCTCTGCTGTGAGACCTGGCTATAAGCCAACCGCTCAGTCGGTTCAACGAGGTACTCGTCAAATATACGACGTTGCCGTTGTCACAAGTGGAAAGAGCCTTCCAGAAACTACTTCATTGATGGATCCAGCGCTGGTAGGGTGACCCTGCAGGAGAAACCTTGCACAAAATAACTAGGAAAATGTGGTGGAAGCTCAACGTGGAGGAATGAGTAAAGAATCAGTTACTGAACGAACACACTACCTTAACCGTACCTGCGCTTTTAAGGGACTCATATAGCAGTGGAGAGGCGGAAGATTTGTTTAAGGGTGTCCAAGAGGCAGACGAGGCGATACACATGTACACTGATGATCCGAAAATAATCAGGTCTTCCAAACTGCCAAGTCACTGTAGTGTTTTTCAGGCAGAAGCAGTAGCCGTACGGAAACACTGGAAAAAAATAGCTTAAACTATAGACGCATCAACTTTTATATTGACAGCCAAGCAGCTATCAATTCAATAATTTCGCATAGCATAGCATCTTAAAGTGTGTTAGGGTATATGCAATCCCTGGAAAGAATCAGGAGAGGTGGAAGCATACATCTATATTGGTCCCGGGGCATATGAGAATGAAAGGGAAAGAAAAAGTGGATGAGCTAGATAAGAAGGGAGCATATCTAGAATCTTGCTCCATATACGTCCAAATCAGGCTGGGCGATAGTAGGAGAAGGCGAGAGTTGCGTATTATCGACCATGCGGGGCTGTCAAGTGTCGGAACATCATGTGAAGGTCTTACAGCCTTAGACTTACAAAGTTCCCTTATCACTAAACAGAAAGGAATGCGAGCTAATGACGGGTATTCTGACTGGACACAGCTTTCTGGCATCACATATATATGGGGTGCGAGTTGAAGGAAGAAACGATCGAGCACGTTTTGGGCTCATGCCCTGCGCTTACCAGGCTTAGACTCCAGCTATAAGGAGTAATACAGGCCAATAGGGCGGAGTTATTTTATAACATAGGTCCTGGTTTTTGATAGCGTTTTTCACTTTGGTTGTTTATCAAACTTCTGTTAACACTATGTAAACATCCAGTCTATGTGAGGACCTCACTGACTGGACAGTTTAGTCTTACTTAACCTTAATCATTGTTAGTTTAATATTTAACTAAAACGTGTCTTGTTTAGTTTGAAAAAATCATTAACTTATAAAGAATCCAAGCAGAGATATATTCACAGATGAATTATTCGATTTATCGATTGATTAAAATTCTAGATTACAGATTAAAAAAAAAGGTTTGCTGAAGTAAAATATTTTTTTATTACACAAAAATCAAATTAGTTCAGTTATTTCTCTTTTGATAAGTCACGGTTTGAATAAAATTATTCTAACTAATTCGAATTAGATAAAAAAAAATGTTGCTTAATTACTTTGAATATTTGCTTATTTAGTAAATCAAAATTGCAAAGGTTCAATCAATCTAAATGAAATTATAAAAAATGTGTTAATAAAGCTTAATCTAAAAATTTTGAATAAAACCTGTCAAAATAATTAAAACTAAAGCAATTCAATTAAATTCACCAAAAACTTTTGATCATTCCTTCCCAGCTCGGGATTCATATCACCAACACTGAAAACATGAAATTTTAATTGGAACAAAATTAGTAACAATAAAAATTTTAATGAATTACAGGTAATGAACAAAACCCAATTAAGGATTTGAGAGAGAGTGAGCGTAAATATAATTAGATTTGAAATAGGCGCACACAAACGTAGCTGATGGGCGCTTACAACACATACACACACGCGTGTGCTGGAATACAAATAAATAAGTAGATATTTACGTGTTAGTATTATTTGACAAATGTTTATTTGTTTGATTATTAAAATAAATGAAAATTATTTAATTAAAATATTTATTATATGTATACCCAGAAGTAAGGATGAATGGATGCAAAGACGTTGGATGTTTGAATTTATTTAAATTTCATTACTTTAATAGAAATGAGTGAGAATAATTAAATTGTTGAAAAGAGAACAGCGAAAAGTAAATATAGAAAAAGGAACTTGTGAAGTGCTTAAAACACTAAGTTTGCAATTCAGGATAGGTGGCAGCTTCACTCAAACAAATGTAAATTCCTAGGCTATGCATAATACGAGTTGTATCGTATTGTAACATATTGCAATATCTCAAAATATTTTTCTTAAAAACTGCTTCGGCGACCTGGTTCAGAACTATCAGACATAAGACAGAAACATTGACGGTGTCGAGAAAAGATGGGTTCACCGTAGGAATATTTCAGAGAAAGTGTAGCCAAAATATTTATATAAAGGTGTGTACGTTGGCGGTTAATTGACGAGCTTTATGAACTTTACACAGATTAGAACATGATGCAAGGTATAAAATCTAAATAACTCCCAGGCTCGCTCAAGCTAAAAACAAATATCTACAAGACCACAACGCTAGTCGAAAGGTTGAGCATATATGTATAACAATAACGTAGCACTTTTCGCTGTTCAAAATACCACTCTTACTCTCAAATTTCAGAATGTGTCTGTGCGATATACTAGAAATTGTTAGTAAATTCAAAAATAAAATTGGAATGAAAAAAACTTATAACAGAATGAGTCAAGAGAGACACCTTAACATACACGGGATACTTTTATACTCAAATTGTAAATGAAAGTCTAAACAAAGGGGTAGTTCATAACCTAAGGAAAACTTCAATTGTGGTACCAATAGAGAAAGGAAAGAATACTATAAGAGCTGATGAGATAAGACCAATTAACTGTAATTAAAAACCAGCTAATGAAATACCTAGATGATAATAAAATTATTATACCGCAGCAATCAGGTTTTCGGAAAAATCATTCTTGTGAAAGTACCTTGAACTTTGTTTTAGCTAACTAGAAAGAAGATCTGAGCAGAAATAAACATAAAATAGCTATATTCCTAGACTTAGAACGTGCTATTGAGACTATCGATCAAAATTTATTGCTAAAAAAACTGTATAGCATATGTGTTACTGAAATGGAGCTAAAATGGTTCCAAGATTTTATTATGAAGAGAAGTCATAGAACTGTTGTTGCATCATCCCTGACAGAAAAAAGAGAGATGCCTGTTGGACTTCCGCAAAGGTCTGTCCTGGCACCTATACTATTTAATATTTATATTAATGATATTACCAAATCTCTAAATTACTGTGATATTAAACTCTTTGCAAACGATACATTGTTGATGTTTAATGGAGATAATATCACTGAAATATATATAAAAGTACAAGAAGACTTAAACAGAGTATATGATTGGTTTTGCTCGAATAGATTGAAACTGAATATAAGCAAAACAAAATTAATGGCTATATCAAGAAGGAATTTTCAGAACAATGGGTTATCACTTCTTAATATAAACAGCGAAGCTATTGACGAAGTCAACACTTTCAAGTATTTAGGAATCAAAGTCGATGAAAAACTTTAGTGATCACATCGATTACACGGTTGGGAAAATAACCAAGAAGATACATTTCATGCAAAGAACCCGCAAGCACTTCAACAGAAAGTAGAAGGTAATGGTTTACAGATCGATAATAATCATATATTGTCCAACATTATTCTTCATTATCAGAGATAGCCAAATTTACAAATTGAAAAAGTAACAGAACAGAGCTATGAGTCTTAGGAAACGCTATGCCACACCTATCGGAGGTATGCTAGCCGCTCTAAATATACTAAGCATTAAACAGATACTGATTTATCATACGATGAATTTTATTAGAAACATAAAAGGAGGCCACTTGCCTCATTATTTGAAAAGTAACATAAAATAAGTAAGAAATGTTCATTCCGTTAATACAAGAAGAAGAAATGATTTTACTTTACCAGCTTATAGAAAAGAAGCAAACAAATATAATTTGTACTATAAGGACTAAAATTCTACAGTGAATTACCAAATGATGTTAAATCTAGTACATAAGGAATTTAAACACAAATTGTAAAATTACTGTAGAATACTGCCAATCTTGTGCAGGGTGGGCAAACTTCCGAATCACCAAGCATTGCATACATCCCGAATACTCTACGCTAGCACTAGGAAGCTTTCCACGTATACTGTAATGCACCACTCAACCAAATGAGTGCATCGCCTTCGCACTTTAAATACACAGCGTCAGATACAACTGCAAGGATTTTGCATTGGGGTCATTCGTCTGCTACCCATTCCTCACTCAATTTGGGCAGTCAATAGATGCATATAAACAACTTTAATTAGATTAGATTACTATATATAGATATCATGCTTTCTCATGCTTAAATTTATAAATGTCTATTTGTCCTCTAACAAATGCAAATATGCACGTGCTAGCACGTGTGTTAGGCTTGTACGCATTTGTCACCTGATTTTACGTGCCGAGATTAAAAATGCGTTTTGTTGAAAGGAGCAAGTGCCATTGATATATAATTGATTAAAATAATTGATTTTAGAAACATTCATTGCACATGCTACCATTTTGTAGAAGTCAAAGTTAAACTTTTTTAATTTAATTTTTGATATGCTTTTGAATAGGAATCCTTACAAGATAACATTGGAATGTCAGAATTTGTCCACAAAAAGGTATACAAACTTGTGTAGTCATATGAAGGGTTTAAAATTTAAACTCAAGTATCTTACCGTGACTGATCTCCATATCGAGGCAGCTATAATTGTCTATATCGATTAATTTATCGGCAAAGTCAAGTAAAAAATAAAAATAAATAAGCCTTTAGTTACAGTGCCAAAATTTGGCAGTTTGGAATGTGACCTCAGCTAAACATACATTAAAAAAGTTCGTAAAAGATATTGTCACACTGTCTGGCGCAGAGGCTTTGTAATCTTGAATTCTACTAACAGTTGGAAGGCCTTCGAAAAGCGACACTGATGATGGCACAACGCCGACACCGGTTTGCCTCGAAACCAAATTTGACAAGTGATGAGGGAAAATCGTTCCAGAATACATCATCACTTCATCATTAATCACCTTATCAAAGGAAAAAGTGGGCCATGCGATTATGAAAAAAACAGCTTCGTTGTATAGAAGTCTCGACCACGTTGCCAATAAAGAACGGGCATATTTATGTCGTCCACCTTTTGTTAGTTAACTTAGACGCACTTGCAGAACGGAAAGTTTTCTTTTTAACTGAGAGTTTACCTTACATATGAAGTTAAGTTCATACATTTTTCAAATTAACTCTGAGTTAAAAAGATAACTTGCCGTTCTACAAGTGGGCCTAAGTGGACAAATGGCAGCTCATGTGACTTCCACAGGTACTCAAGGGATGAAAATATATAGTGTTGACTATTTTCTTTATGTCAACTTATTTTTTGTCCCTTAGAAATCCAGAACGTAAACGTAAGGTAAGTGTAAGTTTGGAAGTGCTGGAAGGAATCTTGTTACAAATATGAATTTATCATACATATATTAATTAGGCGAGGCTCGGGCGATCTCAAGTTTCTTATGGAACTATAGAAGGGGCATTATGGCCTAGAAGATTCAATGTGGTCATATTAAATCCTTCCCTTAATGGTGCTTGCACCGCATCTCTATCCCACAAATGACCATCGACATTGATAACACTCCTCAAAACATTGGTAGGGTGTCCTTATCGCTACAACAACAACAGATATTACTGTCACCCATCCCCATTTGTTCATGGAATTATTTTAAAGTGAATAGTACTGCTCTTTGAGGAATTTAGAAATGTATGTGATGTGTTATCTTTATTTCCTTTATTTCAATGATGTGATATCAATACTTCGTTTAACATCAGTATTACTATGTATTACTCAGAGAGTTTCATTAAACAAAATGTATTTATGTATATGTAGCAGAATTTACCTCTTTACCAATTACATCGAAAACTATGTAGTTGTATATACATATGTACGTATATCAATAAATACATATAAACATATATCAAAATACAAAGCCCATTGCTGCCGTCTTATGTTCTCCTTATCTCTCTATGCTCGACCATTAACTGACCACCATGGTTCAACTATATGGTTGGATCATCTCTACAGCAACAACATACTTTTATTCAAAAATGCGTGTTGGTATTAAGCGAATGTAATGGAATGAAAACACAAACCCTGCAATTCTTGTGTGTTGTTAAGAAATATTGTCAATGTGTTAGTTGCAATTTTGCGTTTTCCATCTCCTTTTGATAAACCCTACTCCAGTGAAATGAAAAAAATAAAATCAGCTGATGAGATGAGCCAACCATGTAGTTGAGCCCTGCTGACTACCTTGCAGCAAGTTCTATTCACTCTTGGTTGCATGATTGTCAACAATAATGTTAATATGCGTTTAGCTTGTAGCCATTGTTGACATTATTATTGTCGTAACATAGTTACATGGACACGTATATTTATAAACATACATTGTAATCATAGTAAACAGTGTAAACTTAGTTAATCGACATTGGCTGTACAATAAATTGGTCACAAATGAAGCATCGCCATCTGCGGTTTGTTCATGCTATATTGATACTGATGTCATATGCTATATACATATATTGAAAGTAAATTTGTACAAAAAAATTATAGCCCTAACAAGTCATCAATAACAAAGCACGTTAATAAGTAAAAAATGTTTAAATAACTCAGCTTTAGTTATAGCGTGGCAACTTTTTTGAACAAAAAGTGTAATTTATGTTCATTTTCTTTTGTCTCTTAAATTTTATTCTTCTTTACTTTGCACGAAACGACACAATTATTCACCTTGAGGATAATTGCTATATACTACTTGGACGGCGACGCCTGAAATGCTGCTGCTGCTGCTGCACAACCACAAGAGTGCATGAAAATATATGAACACCTTCATGTTGGAATTTTAACATGCTACGCTAAATCTAAACTTTGCTTGCTATCGTTCCATGGTCATTTGCTCATTTTCTTCTCCTTCAAATTTACGCTTGTGTATTACCTTCTGCAACGTGTTGTCTTTTATAATAATTTTTTTAACAAAATTTTGGCTCGATAACTTTATTGTTCACGACAACGTCATTTAACCCCAATACACAATTTAATCTATCTTTAAGCTGTTTTTTATCTTACTGGAAAACACAAATCCCATCAAAGATTTTTAGCACGAAACGTGTAAAGCATTCAATGCACATTGAAATACATAGAGTGGTATATAGGGTGAGTAATGTGAATGTCCGTGCAACGGACGTCGCTGATCGGTATCAGTGGCGCTCTCAGAACGACACCTACCTTGGCACTGAACGTCATGCTGAACATATATCCATTAGATATTGCGGGAAAGGCGGCCGCGGAAAGGTTGTTGGTCAGGCTTCGTGATATGGGTCTATTATCAAGAGCTAAATTTAAGCCGCAAGTTTAAGTTGGCTGATCACTGCACTGTATTCCAAGCTGAAGTTGCTGCGATTAAGGATACAGTGGATGGAATGCTATCCAGTGCTACTACGGTTAGGGAATTTAACATCTACTCTTATAGCCAAGCGAATATCAAGGCCTTGAGCTCAACTACATCGAAATCGAGGTTGATCTGGGAGTGCCTGACCTCGCTTGTGATTTCATCGAATTTGTTTACAATTAAGATTATCTAGGTCCAGGGCGATAGTGATATTCCGGGTTACTGTCAAGCGGATCTCTTAGCCCGCATCGGTACAACAAAACCGGATGAAGATGGCTGTAGGGATTTCGGGATTCCGCTAGACGCCTGTGGATTGTTTCTCCATAGCTGTTCTGTCACTTCAGTAAACGTTTGGCGGATACCACATCATGCAGGGTAGCAAGATCTTTCTGGCCAAAAATGGATGGCAGGCGGTCTGCTGAAATAATTGGGTTCACTAAGGCTCACCTATCAATGGTCATTGGGGTTTTGACAGGGCACTGTCCCATGGGTAACCATGCGGTACGCCTCAATATAGTGGAAACTCCATCCTGCTGCAGCTGTATGGAGGATGATGAGATGGAATCACCAAATCACTTTATGCTTGAATGCCCAGCTTTTGTCCGAACTAAGCGAAAGAACTTCGTCGCGACTCACTTGGATCTCCCGGGGGTTTATTCAAAGTTGAGATCAGTATCATTCGGAGCTTTATCGTTCCTACTCAATGATTCTCTAAGTAGCTAGATCTAAGTCACCGTTATTTTTGATCTACGTGGTATCACAACGGACCTTCGTGTTGTCCAAGTGAGCTATCCTTATCAGGGCAGCTACCACCTAATCTAACCTAGGTTGAGTAAATTTCCAGATTCTCATTCTAGTTAAAATTCTATAAACAAACAACTTTACGACCTCATCGTTTTACGCCCACGAACGCACGATATTTGATTGAAAGTCGATGAAGAAGAAGTTAGTATTGACAATTTTTATCAATTAAATATTTCCCTTATATTTTCCATAAATTGGGGAAAGAAATCGATGAATTTTGCAACTGGAACTATGCAAACCAATTTCAATAACGTTTTCGAAAAAATTAGTAGTTTCGCGAAAATTTTATGGTAAATTTTACTTTTATTTAGAATTTTTTGAAGCAGTTTTGGGTATGCTGCATTGTAGCCCTATCAATTATTTTTTATAACGATTATTTTTCCGAAACCTGTTTCAAATTTTCTTCCATATAAAAAATATAGCTGGGCGCTCTTCATATGTCGGAAACTGGAGGTGGGAGTGAGATTTCGAATAGACTTGGGTTAAGCAGGATATACCTAAGCATTCTACGACCTCAGAAGGGAAAGGTGGAACGTTTCCGAAGTGGCTGCCGCGGTAATACCACAATGACAATTATCCAAGTGCATTCTAAATCATCAGGAAAAAATACTAGCTCGGAGTGTGGACACAACAGGAAATATAATGAAAATCTATGTGGATATTGAAAACCGTTTGTATATTTTCAAAAATATTCTTTTCAATAATCTCCAAACTGAATGAAAATTTTGGAAAATACAAAAATAAGTTGAGATGATATTCTTTCACCAAGCCTCGATGTACTACGAGGTAATATCCTGAGAAAGCTGTCAACATTTCCGATATGCGATTACTCGATTGATGAGAAATTCGTGAAGAGTTTGCATCAAGGTCCTTATTCCCTTTTGCTTAATCGCTTACGTAAAGATTTGGCGATCTTAAAGTAGAGGTAAAAGCAAATATATTATGCAACACTAAAAACAGTATAACTGGAGAGAATTGTGGCTCCCATACAGCACATAATCAATTTCTCCACTTGCACAGCACTTCCAGGTCAAATGAAAATTTTCTTCAAGTAAACTAAATGTTTTTCTCACAAAATGAAACTTGTTTCAAGTTTTATGAAACTTTTTTCAAATCAAAAAAATTTTTTTCTTTCAAATCAAATGGAACTTTTTTCAAACCAAGTGAAACTTTTTTTAATCAAATAAATTTTTTTTGAAGCCATATTAAACTTTTTTTAAACAAAATGAAACTTTTTAAAAATCGATTGAACCTTTTTCAAGTCACATAAAACTTTATTCCAATCAAATGAAACTTTTTTCAAGTCAAATGAATCGTTTATGACATCAAATGAAACTTTTTCAAACATGGAAACATTTTTCAAGAAAAGTGCAAGTTTTTGAAACAAAATGAAACTTTTTTTTAAATCAAATGTAACTTTTTACAAATCATATGAGGTTTCTTCAAATCAAGTTAAACTTTTTTTAATCAAACGAAACTTTCTTTAAATCAAATCAAACTTTTTTCAAGATAAATTAAACCTTTTTTAAACAAAGTCAAACTTTTCTCAAATAAAAATGAAACCTTTTTAAATACTATTGTGGTGAATGTTAGCATCACTATGCCGTTAGTAAATAAATACACAACACCAATAAAGCAACAGCCACACTTGTGTACATGCACACATTAAAGTAATCCATTTACACACGTACATAGAAAGCGACGAAGAATATCTCACATACACATATGTTGTCATTAGCTAAGATCAGGAGTAGTTACTCACGCATACATACGCATATGGTTAGAAGAAAAGCATAAACTGCAGATATATATGTATATAGCTAAATAACCAAGCTTGAGATACAACTGTTCTAGAAGTCAAGTGCGCGAAACGTCTCGACCTAAGGAGAAACGGGCGAACGAGGTAACCGAGAGTATAAAAACAGTGCAAGCTGAGGAATTAGTAATCAGTTTGATTTAAACGCGCTTTTCTGAAGTACGGTATAGTGAATGACAATTGTACTACTCCCAAACTAGTCTAAATAAAGACCACTTTTCAATACTGAATATGGGAGTCATTTATTCGACAGTTCAGCGATTTGGACGTTAGCAGAAAGTGCATAGTGTTACGAATATTAGCAAAACTGAGGAGTGCTGCCATATCCAGGCCGATGCTAAGCAGTGACGTGAATTCACATCAATAATTCAATCATTATGTATCTACATAAACGAATCAATAATTGCGTCTACACATATGTACACATTCCGACGAGCAACATTTACATACAAGGCAGCGAGAGATGAGATGTCACACACAGATGAATTTACTTATACGCTTATGTGTGTGCGGGAGACTGCAAACTACAAACTCACATATGTACATCGGAGAAATGCTAAAAAGTAGACAATTGTAAACAAGTAGAAACTATATGAGAACTATACACACACGAATATAGTTGGTAAGTTCTGGAAATGGAAGAGCCTAGAAGTATGCAGCGTAAACTATAAAAGCGGGGCAGGCGAGTAAGAAGTAATTCAGTTTGATTTGAGTTGTCAAGCAGTTGCGATTAAGATGATATCTAGCGAGCAATAGCAGTATTATTTTGAATAGTAGAGTTTCATTGAGCTATCAATCAGTGTGGTTATTAAGCAAGCTATTCGTTGCACAGTTTGGGTGTTATTGTGAAGTACTTTAATAAAGGCCATTTTGCATTATTACAAATTGGAGTTATTTATTCAACAGTTTAGTGATTCGAACTTAGCAGAGAATTGCAAATAAGAGGATTTGAAAGTAAATTCGTTACAATAGTAATCAGAATTCCCAAAATTAGTTACAATATGAAAAATTTTTTTTTTCTAATGACACTTTTTCACTTGCAATAATGGCAATGGAATTAAATTCAGTTGATATTATTTCTCTTTTTAAAGCTGATTAAGGTCAAGTTTTTACAATTTGAAAATGTTCGTCTTCAAAACAAAAATTTAAAAAAAAGCCATGGTCGAAAATTTTCGTTTTGTATCATGAAACGATTTGAAGTTCCATTTTAAAAAAATGCTACAGTCGACAAATTTGAAAAAAAATTCATTCCATTCGAAACAGTTTTCTTGTTTACATTTGTGACCCTCTGCCAATATCTTTAAATGCCGAAAGTGGTGCTCGTGAATTCCAGAACCATCAATTGGGTACAAGCCAGTTTGATTTCACCACCATTTCAACTTTCGACCAAAAATTTTCAGTTTGTTTTGTTATGGGAGAAATCCACCTTAGACGCAAAATCATCGCCTCTTGCCTTGGCTGCTCTACTACTGTTACGTCAATCGAGGGATGGAGAGGCTTTTTGTCACATATAATGGCTATGTCCAAGGGGTTATTCCTTTCATCTGCACCCCGTACTGTGGGTGAAATTTGGACAGCACACTGGTCAATTCTTAAAGGGCCATCTCTCTTTAGTCATTTAACGCATGCATCTACCAGGTACTCCGACAAGTTTTTTTCTCCCACCTCTTAGTTGCATTGCTTTAGCGCCACTGGTAATCACCGATGTCCTGTTTTTTAATTGTATTCATCGATGAGATACGGCTCATCCAATCCTCGACAAGAGTTGCAGCATTAACCAATCTTCCTCGGTTCTGCTTTTTATTCTTGTTGCATTTCTAGCGCGCATACTCTTTCCTTTTCTATTATGCAATAAAAAATCAAATGGTAAATTCCATTTTTTCTGAATTCCTTATCAGCGCTCTTGGTCGGCATAATACAATAAAATTACAATATCATCACCTGACTTAATAAAAATTAGAAATACAAAGGCGTGAATTCAAATGCTATAGTTTGAAAATTATCTGAATAAATCTAACAAAAGGAGACTAGCAAAAAAGGAATGCAAGTAATAAAACTCAATAAAATCAAAAAATGTGGGTTTGGAAGAGGAGAAAATAAATGATGGAGTACAATATGTGTGCTATTGAAAGGATTTAAACTTTTTGAATTAAGCCATGCAAAAGCTAGCGCGGAAGCGTAAGTGAGTTGTGGATGACAAGAGAAAAAAAGCACAAAAGAAACAAATAGGAAGGAAGAAAAAAAACAACATGTTGGCAGCATGTTTATCACTTCCTTGGCTACAGCCGGGGCAATGAAAACGGGCTAAAAAGGCAAACAAAAAATGTAAATTCTTTAGTTAGGTTAGTGAGAATGAATGTAGGCGCTTTATGTTTGGTTGTTTGTATGCCCAGTGTCTGTCGTTTCTCGTTTTGTTGTCATATAGTTTCCTTCCGATGTGTTGTTAAATGCCAATAATTCTAGTTACCAAGGCAAACACACCAAAACACGACCACAACAACAGCTCGCGGACGGACATATGAATGAAAAAATGCCAGCAGCTTGTCGACAGACAGACCGACAAACAAACCGAGCCAGCTGTGTTGCATGAAAAACACCAGTCGGTACCACTAACAGCATGAAAGCTGCATATGTTATCATGAATACATCCAAAGCTTGCAACAAAAGCATATATTCAATTTGAAAGTTGTTGCTAACACCAAGAAAAGTTTTGCAAAGCAAATGTGTGGTTGCGCGGAAATTGTTTGTTGTTGTATGTGTATACCGGTAAAGGCAACACAATAGGCGACAGCAATAAAATATTTTACTACGTAAGTTTGGTGTGAAAGATTCATAAAATACGACAATGCCCTTGCAAACACATACAAATTAACCTTGCACATGTACCCAGCAAAAAATTGTGTGAGCGATCGTAAGGAGTAAGGGAAAGAACGGCTGTGTTTCTTTTTTCTATGAGTTTCTTTTCATTATACTATAATAACAGCTTTGTAAACCGCACAACATGTAGTAATTAGCGAATTATTAACCAGGGGTGAGCTTAAAAAAAATATAAACAATTTTAATTTCGTTTGTTTATTATTCCAAGAAAGCTGATGTTTTGTACGAAAGCATTCTTGAGGCGTTATTTATTATTAAAATAGAGCGCAGCTCTCAAGACTCCTTTCCAGAGTCCGTTACTTCTAGCGACTATTTCAGCTGTCGATCACCGAAATCCAATTTTTTTTTTTTTACAAACTATGTGTTTCGTTTTTTCAAAGCTAGCACAGGATAAGCCACTTTTTTTTGTTAGCTCACCCATTATATAAGTAACTATCGGAAAAACAAGTTTTCAAACTGTGTAACTATGCGGATTGTTGTGCAAATGAAAAAAAGGATGAGCTATACTCAGCCAACTTTAGACAAACGATCCACATCCTTTTAATTCAAAAATTCGCATTTCTGGGTTCCAGCTTCACATACCAGACTATTTCGAGGTCATTTCCTGATCGATTCAATGTTATTTGCAGATCATTTGGGATTCATATCGGGATCACTGCGGCGTGATTTCGGTATGGCTTGGGCAGCTATTTTAGGGTTTCTCAGATATCATTTCGGGTAAAATTCCGGTTTATTTCGGAATCACTTCGGGGCATTTCAGATGTTTTTGGATGATTATTTTTGGTTCTGTTATGGGGGAGTCAATTTGTAAGGCTTTTTTGGGGTTTTCTCGAGGTTTTTTCTTTATCATATCGGGGCTATTTCAAGTTTGGGTTTTTTTTCTGAATGGTTTTGTGGAGTCTTTTTGTGGTCATTTTGGAGTCAGTTAGTGTCGATTTGAGACTCA
Source organism: Eurosta solidaginis (assembly GCF_040869045.1). Classification (NCBI taxonomy): domain Eukaryota; kingdom Metazoa; phylum Arthropoda; class Insecta; order Diptera; family Tephritidae; genus Eurosta; species Eurosta solidaginis. Next base: position 379,921,755 of record NC_090319.1, read on the forward strand.
TTTTCTTCGTGATAATTCGAGATGTTTTTGGAATCTTGTTTAGAGTATTTGCGATTTTTTCTGAGAGTCAGCTCGTGATGGTTTAAGAAAATACTTCTACAATACTAATTTCAGGATCACTTTGGGGTATGTTCGTATTAACTTCTAAGCCAATACGGATTGATTGTGAGGACTATTTCAGATCCATTTTGGTATCAGTTCGTCATCATTTCGGAGTCATTTAGTGATCATTTTGTGATCATTTAGGGATCACTTCAAGGTACCTTGAAACAATAAGAAAATACCTCAGAGATAGGTAGCAGGCGTACGAAACCCACAACGTTCAAAGGAAGAAACTGAACCTAAGGCTGAAGTACCAAAACACGGAGAGGTCGACTTTTACCTGACACAATGATATAGTAACTTACGCCAAGATCTCCACAGAAAGTTGAAGGTGGAATACTAGAATTGCCTCTACTGCGGTTATACAGCAGATCTACGCCACAATTTCTTTGAATGCGAACACTTCACTCAGCAACCAAAGACTGTAGAAGAGGCACTTTTCGACCTATCGCCAAGCAGTTTCGTCAGTAGCATTAACTTCGAAGAGGCCGGAGTAAGGGAGTTCTACACTCAGAGGGTCTTGCAAGGAAGCTTAACGAATCCCGCTTAGTGTATAAAACATTTTCTTCCACCATCAAAACTCAAAGAAAACAAAAAAAACAGCGCTCACTTAGGCAAAAATGTTTGTTTATGCATTTCTTGAAAAATGAAAGTCCATAGAACTGTAAAATCCGAAAATAAGACAGCATTAGGCCGTATTTATCCCATATTTCATTTTAAAAATAGACAAATTTTTGTTTGTAAGTAAATAGAACAATATGTGCATTTGTTGATCTTATTGTGGACTTCAAAAAAAAAAGCATCTATTGTTTGAAGTCTTAGCCTTTCATACACCCCGATCAAAGATATACCATATCAGTTTTGGGCTCAATTGCAAGTGTCAGAAAGGGAATTCATTGTTAAACCGAAAGACATCAGCACGGCAAAATAAACTGCATTTTAAGGAATATTTAACACAACTAAATACCTAACAAATTTGGTATTCATATGGGATGTATTTTGTATGCTTTATATAAGGTGCAATATTTTTTGGCGGGTTTTTGCTGCACACTTGTTAGCTGTACATATATGTACTGCATACATAAGTATCTCCTTTTTACGAGACCAACGCGTAGAAGAAAAGTTACTCGAAAAGTTTTTTACAATAGGCGACATTAGTGCCACTTTAAGCACAAAACACAATAACGTGGCAATGCCGACAGAGCCTCTGCTAGCAAAAGGTGTGTGAGGGGAAGTGTACTTTCGATTATAAATACATATAATTTGTAATGCTTTTAATAAAACTCATAAATGAAAATTTAACTTGAACTATGAAAAAGCGAAGCAAAGTTAGTTTGTGAAAAAAAAAAATTTAAGAATTAATGATGGGAAAAATGTGCTTAATTAAAAAGGAAAGTGAGGTGAAATCTACTTTTGTGGAGAGATTTTTTGTTCTAAGGCTCAGCTCATTGTTCAGCTGCCGTTCCAAAACTGATGTAATTTATGCCACTTTAAAATTTTGTAAGTTTCTTCACTTTAATTAATAATTACAGATATAAGATTTCTTATCTTGTACCCGCAGCCCGCACTCTCTCCAACTTAGTTTCCTTATGAGACATAATTTGTAAGCATTGAATAGCACTTTTACAGTTAGTACACCCATTATGTGCCTTGAGTCTTTTCTCTGTAGTTGTGGTTGTTGTTGTGTCTTTTCGCTGAAGGGCAGGAGTCTGCATTCCATAGCACAGTTTTGCTCTCATTGTAGAGATATAAGCAAGTTTGTAAGTCCCATTCACCTGATCGTAGAAATTTTGCAGCAAATGAGTTAAAATTATCAATGTGCATTAATCATGAGCTTTAAGCACTTCACAAGAAGACTTGTCACATAGCGCTCAAACCCTCATAAACCTTCTACCAGCAGTACCAATCAGCGCTTAGAGGAAATCAGACTTAAGACCAAATCCTGCCAGCCCTACCTATGAGTTCAATCATACTGACGTTCAGCTGAAGGACAAAGAAGTATAATCAACCGAAGGAGAATCACCACTAGGGTAAACTAGGTGTTAAAACCTTGTCACTGCAACTAGAAATCTTCGGTTGGAATTCAGCGCTTACGCAGATTATGTCGCTATAAAAGTAATCGGAGTATCTTCAGATTCTAGAAGATCTGCTTTGAAACGCATTGAATCCATGGAGAGCTGCAAGCGTTAAGGAGAATCCTGAGTGGATCGAACAACGCTATCTTAGAAAATGCACTGAGCTGCAAAAAGCTTGTCGCTAACAGAACAAGAAAGGCTTTTCTTGTTCTCCATTCTTCTAAAGCAACCATTTGTAAAATGTGAGGCATATTTAATTTATTTAATTTATTTGGATTAAAGTCGACACAGACACAATGCGGTCGACTACTAAGATATATAAAACATAAAATTAATGTTAGAATTAAAAATATTTAAATTCAACCATACATAGGAAGAAAGTACAAAATATCAGGCCAGACGTGACAGTATTGAATTATGCAACTCGGAAAACGAACATTCAAAACTGATGCAGTTATACAAGTTGTTGTAGTGCGAACACCAACTTCGCAGTGGATTATTTTTGGCAAAATTTTGCCGGCATAGTGGTAAATAAAAAGGCGCAAAGTGCCAGGAAGTTCTACAAGGAACAGCAAAATTTAGTCGACTAACAAGATCAGTTGAGTCGATCTCGCCCATAATGAGCTTGTGAATGAACATTACCCGAGTAAAATTCTTCGATTTTCTAAAGTTTGCATATTTATAAGGAGAAGCCTATTTCTATATGGTGGCAAATGCACACTAGAATCCCAGTTAAGACCACGTAGTACAAATATAATGAATTGCTTCTGTACTGACTCAATACGCTTTATAAAGTTTTGATACCCTGGGTACCAGACACACGAACAATACTCTAAGATTGGTCGTACCAACGATGTGTAGAGGGTCTTAGTCAGATACGGATCATTAAACTCCTTAGCCCATCGCTTCACAAAACCGAGTATACCCGTTGCTTTGCTTACCATTGATGAAATATGTATATTAAAAGTCAGTTTAGGATCAAAAAGAACGCCTAGATCACTTACGACAGATATACGCTTCAAAGGCGTGCTGTTTAACGTATACGATGTCAAACTTGGCTTCACTCGGTGAAATGTCATTAGTTTGCACTTCGAGCAATTCCAAACTAGTAAATTTGCAGTACACCAACATTGAGATGAGTCCAAGTCTGCCTGAAGAAACTCCACACGGGAAGACTCCGAAGGCAAGTATGAGTAACAAAGTTTAACATCATCCGCATACATAAGAGTTCGGGAATGTATGAGAGTTTGTGGTAAGTCATTCATAAACAAGGTAAAAAGTAACGGACCCAAATCACTACCCTGAGACACACCAGTCGTTACATCAAACAACCTAGAAAGGCTGTTTTTAAACAAAACTTTTTGAGTCCGATTCGCGAGATAGCTTTCGAGCCATTCAAGTAAATGCTTCGGAAATCCAAGTAAATCAAGTTTGTAAACTAAAAGCTCATGATTGACAGAGTCAAACGCTTTACTGAAGTCGGTATAGATCACATCCGTTTGCCTATTGTTTAAAAATCCATCCATTACAAAAGAATTAAACTCTAGCAAGTTGGTAGTAGTTGATCTACGCGGCACAAACCCATGCTGGCAGGGCGATAATATGGAGCTACACATGTGTTGAAGTTGACATATAATTATTCGCTCAAATGTTTTGGGAATAGCTGAAAGCTTAGCTATACCTCTATAGTTCTCGATACTAGACCTACTACCTTTTTTGTGTAAAGGTATAATAAATGATTTCTTCCAAATCAATGGAAAAGTGGCAGATTCCACAGATAATTGGAATAATTTATGTATCGGCTCAGATAAGTTAACTGCACAGTATTTGAGTGCACAACTAGGAACACCATCTGGACCCGGGGAAAAAATCGGTTTCAAACCGAGAAGGCTCTGAAGAACAGTATTCTTATCAATTACTGGATTAGGAATGCAATTAAAACTTTCCAAGTAGTAGGAGTGTTGACCGGGTTGAAAACGTTTAGATGAGTAGGTCGACCTGAAAAATTCTGCAAATAATTCCGCAATATAATTATCAGAACTAGCGTTCTTGCAACCAAAAGAAAAAGTAGCTGGAAAACCAGATGTTTTCCTCTTGGAATTAACAAAACTGTAAAATCTTTTCGGATTGTTGAAGAATTGAAATTTACAACTGCTTAAGTACAACTTATAACATTGTTGGTTTAGACAATGAAAGTTGCAACGAGCAACCGAATATTTAGAAAAATCGGCAGACGATCCTGAGCTCTTGAAACGTTTATAAAGCCTACATTTAACATTATTGAGTCTGATAAGTTGTCTTGTAAACCAAGGTGGTTTACTTGTTCCAGCACTAACACATCGAAGGGGGACACAGCTTTCAAAGGAGCCATCAAGAATACCGTAAAATAATGAAGTCGCTGAGTCGATGTCATTACTCGAATAAAGATCTGACCAGTCATGAGTAGCAATCAATTCGTTGAGTTTTATGAATTCCGCCTTATAAAAACATCTTGAGCGCGATCGAGATTTTAATTTTGTAAAGCACAGCTCCATAGGTGGCTGAATAATATCAATTGCTATTTCAAGCGTAGGATGTAAGGGATCTTCTGGAAAAGATAAAGGAGAAATACGATTGAGAGCAATACCCACTGATTCATCCACAAATACCAGGTCAAGAATCTTGTTTTTACAATTTAAAACATTGTTGATCTGTACGAGAGATGTATCTAAAATATTCTTAACGAAATCATGCTGACAGGTGGGAATCAAAGTGTTTGAGTCGCTCAAGCTAATCCAATTTACCGAGGGTAAGTTGAAATCACCAAGAACGACTAAGCGATCTTTGTCTCGCAACTGAGAGTACAAGTTTCGAATAATAATGGATGTACAAAAAATCCAAAAGAATATGCATAGTCTGACCACCAGAATGGAGTCATATGCAGCAAAGCCTAAATTAAATTGTCCATTAAAACACCAAAAAGAAGCGGATGTGACACTATCTCTAACAACCTAGACCTTCAGTCCTCGGCCATGTTCACGAATGGCTTCAAAAAATAAGGACTCAACATACCTAAGTATAAAACTGCAGAGCGGCTTCAAATTATTTCAGGCCGCTAAAAGCAGTGCATCAGGTTGTTCGATAGTTAGAATCTAGGAATAATATATCAACTTCAAATTTATCTGACCGCGAAGTCAACAGTATATTGCAAAAAGAAGCTAGAGTACAGAGGCCTTTGAATATTTCAAGCAGTAATATGGGACCCAGAATACAAATAAAGGCTATAAAAAAATTTAAATTTTTCTTCTTCTTTTGCCGATACCGAATGGTAGCTACAAGACATATTAATTTTGACCATAAAGTTTTCATGGTGGAAATACACTCGAACTACCAAATTACTGCCGGGTGCTAACCACGTTTAAAAAACTTATTCTTAATAAAAATACTTTTTTCTAATACTTCGTCTTTGCTGTGCTCTGGACTTGAACCCGGTGTGGTCGCAAATTTAATTTAACCCGTGACGTTGGATTGAGTCCCAATCATAATTAATCGTCCTTCCTAAGTTGACTAAAATACTCACAATTCGCTATAATCAATATGGATTGCGCGAATCAAGATCCACCGTAGATGTAATACAAACTAGAGAGCTAGAGCTAGAGCTACAGAAGCCATCTCTGGAGGCCAAAATAATAGGAAGTTCTGTGCACTGATTACGTTGGACATCAAGAATGCTTTTAACACTTCGAACTTGATGCAGATAATGGCAGCGCTGCGAAGCTTCGGCACACCAGCTTACTTACTCAGAATAATAGATAGCTATTTTAATGACAGAGTACTTTTTTGACACGGATCAAGGAGCAAAAGAGTACAACATCACTGGAGGCGTCCCACAGTAATCTGTTCTCGGTCCAACGCTTTGGAATGCAATGTATCACGGGGTGCTAAAGATTGATCTACCAGAAAAGACGCAAGTTAAGTTTCAAAGAGAACGTCAGAGCAGTGGGAGAGAAAATTACCAAAGATAATGGAGCACTTATGCGAATAATACCTAACATTGGTGGTCCGTTCGAAGCTACCCGTCAGCTATTGTCCACAGAAATCAGCTCGATAATACTATACGCAGCACCAGTGTGGTATGGATCTAAACGGACCCATTAAAAATATATATTAGCATTATACCGACTTGCAGCATTAAGAATAGCAAGTGCTTATCGGATGGTGTCCGAAGACGCGACCCTGGTCCTAACCCGGAAAATCCCAGTGGACTTACTAGCAAGAGTAATGGCCGATCTGTATAGCACATATATGGAGCGACCATCTGAAGAAGCCAAGAAAAGAGCAAGGACACAAACAATAGCTAAGTGGCAAGAACGGTGGGAGGCTCCGAATAAAGGGCGTTGGAATTTCACGCTAGTATGGGACGTAGCTCAATGGAAAGAGCGGAAGCACGGTGAACTGAACTGCAGTCTCACGCAGATACTGACTGGATATGGCAGTTTCAAAGAGTAGTTATTGAAGCGTAGGATAGAGGAAGATCTTATTTGCCCAATGTGTACCACAGAGTTAGAAAACGCAGAACACGTCATGTTCCACTGCCCCCATTTTCACGAGGAAAGACTCACCTTGCAAAGAGTTTTTGGGAGGAACCTACGACGAGAAATTTAGTATCCCAAATGTGCAACAGGAAGGAATACTGGACTGAAGGATGCTGAGAGCGAGCGCAGAGAAATGTGCAAGCGAATTAGTAGCGACTAAATCGACACTCAGAGCAAATATCGGGAACCTGGACGCAGGGACAACAGAAGGCTCTTAAATAATGAGATATATGGAATGCCACCCTGAAGTAAGGCGAAAGTAGTACCGGGGTGGGCGACTGTTCCAAAACAGGGCTAGTCTACGGACACACGGTTGCTGCGACGGCAGAAATTGTGATGCAATAGACTAATATGCTTATTAAAATCTTTTCTATTTTTCTCTTTTTATTAAAGATAATTGATTAATTTCTAAACTCTCCTGTTACTAAATGTATCATATGCCCACATTTAATCTAATTTCTTAAAAAAATATTATATTTGCTTGAAGAAACAAATACAATAAAAGTACGATTTTCAAGGCACACACTTCCTTGTCATGAATAATTTCAAAGAAGAGCCTACTTTTACTAACAAGCCCAAAGAAATATCCCCTAGGGACAGTCAGTCAGAAGAAAAAGATGTGCTTTTAACAAGCAATGAAATTTAGCTTAATGTTTATGACCTTTGATCTAGCTGAAGTGGAACTGAAACAAACAAAACGAAAAAAATATATATATGAAAAGCTCATAAAAATAGAAAACACATCGGTCCATAGCGTATAATTTGCCTACTTTATTTATTATTTATTAAAATGAATTTTCTAGGAAACACACAAAAAGTATGCATCGCGTTAATATCTTAGAGCTATCATTTACAACAAATCCTAAAAACATTTTGTTTTTTTTCGGATGGATGATGTTAATATTCTCTGCAAAAGGTTGCAATTGAATATGCAGAGATATTTTTTATTAAATTTTTTTCTTTTTGTGCTTATAAATTCTCAATTTATTTACATGGAAACTTGTCACATTTAAGCCAACACTTGAGAGCACTACAATGTGCACTTGGAAGATATTCCACTAACTTGCGTGTCCCTACTGACGCATTAACAGTTTATGTTTTTTGTTTTTGTTTTTAATATTTACTTCCCCTAAGTGGCTTTCTTCACGTTGCTCATACGCCATGGTGTGCTCAGTGAGCTCAGTAGCTAAAGTTTGAGTGTGGTTTTGGTATGAATAGGAAACAACACTCATAGTAAAGTTGTTTGTTTCGAGTAAATGATTTTTCATAGTTATTTTTTTCATGTTCATACTTTTAGGTGTTTTTATTATGTTCTGCATATTTAATCAATCACTTGGGGGCAAAAGAGAATTTATTATAACTCAAAAGTTGTAACTGAGATTTTATTACATCTCTTTTCCTTCCTTAACCTTTTACACATAAATATTTTGGTTTTATGAAATTTTTATCATAAACTTTTATGTTTATGAGTAAAAGGCAGTTAATAAATGTGGGTTTGATGTGTGTGAAATTTGTTTTTGAGGATGTTTTGAGCTAAAATAATTGTCACTTATACCAATCCGTATTTGACTACCAAAAACATGTTCACGACATATTTTTCTATTGTACGCAAAAAGAAGCATCAACTTGTGTCTTACAGGCCGCTTCAGCAAAAAATTTAAGTAAAATCTTCAACCCTCGGGATGTCAATCCTTTAATTTTAACTCTTACTTTAAGCTTGGTTTTAACTTTAACCTTGACAACTTAAACTTGATCTTTGCCATAAACTTTAACTTAAGCTTAAACTCAAACTAAACTTAAACTTAAATAAAAAAACTTAAACTTAAACTCAAACTCAACTTTAAATTTAAACTTAAATAATAAAAACTTAAACATTAACATTAACTTTAACTTTAACTTTAACTTTAAATTTAACTTTAACTTTAACTTTAACTTTAACTTTAGCTTTAACTTTAATTTTAATAAACCATGAGCACTTGGGAATGTCAAACAAAGTAATTGACAATAAACAAAAATCCAGCATTATCAGTGATTTGCACCAGATGGCGCAACACTGAATAAATATAGTTGGTAAAAAGGAATAGAAGTAGCAAATTTGCCAGTCAAACAAACCACCGCTGTATAGCTAAATGGTTAGCGCAGCATGCCTAAAGCGTACTGATGATGAAGGCCTAGCACCCTTCGAAATGGATCTATCTGCGGAGCTATGGCAAGTTGTCTGCAAAATTTTCTACTTACTATTCCAAAAACAAAATACAATTTTTCAAATTTAGAAAAATTAAAAAATAACAATAATTATCATTAGAAAAAAATTATTGTTCTGGCCTTGAGCTCGATTCGAACCTTCAATGATTTAACTTTAACTTTAACTTTAACTTTAACTTTAAATTTAAATTTAACTTTAACTTTAACTTTAACTTTAACTTTAGCTTTAACTTTAATTTTAACTTTAACTTTAACTTTAGCCTTAATTTTAACTTTAACTTTAACTTTAAATTTAACTTTAACTTTAACTTTAACTTTAACTTTAGCTTGAACTTTAATTTTAACTTTAACTTTAAATTTAAATTTAACTTTAACTTTAAATGTTGCCTCTAAGATATGTATGTATACATCCATTGCTCCCAACATATCAAGGGTTCTCGAAGTAAACTGGCCTGTCTTGAGCTCGTGAAAATCGAAAAATTCAAAATGCAGAAAATGATAAAAGTCCAGCACGCGAAAGGGAGAACGGTTTTTGGAACTCCCGGCCGTTTATGTCGAATTTTTCTACACAAGCGCCATATAGGGAATACTCACCTCTCAACTAGTGCACCAAAATATGGTTGAACAGCGCTCTTTTTCAGGATTCAGTTCCAAATATATTAACTTTAGGCACTATCCGCAATAAATATCAAATGAGAAACACTTAAATAAATTAAAGCTTACCAATATTCATATCTTTTGCTGGGTTCTATGACAAAGTCTCAAATACCCAATTTCTTTGAACTTCAATAACATTTAGCGAACTAACTAAGCGAAAATATTGCACACAATCATTGCAGTCCCAGGGGGAGTATTCACAAGCTCTCCGATCAACTTTTGGGTAAAGCAGTGACAGCATGGATTGAGCAGTGCTTCGATGAGAAAGCAATAAAAATAAATAAAATGTGCGTCAAAAAATTTCATGTGAGTACTTACATGCAATTCCCTAGGGGCTGCGAATGCTAGAACAGTACAGCGAAAGGATTGCCGCCGATTAGCTAAGCTGGTGAGCAGTTGAACAGCTTAAACGAAAACAAGTACTGGAGTTGAAGCTAAACAAAAACTTCATTGAAAATCGCTGAGAATTTTATTGCTTTTGTATATGAATGTGTATTAGACTGGGTCGAAAAAAAAGTTGCTTATGTCCACCCTTAAATTTAAAGATTATGTTGAGGGGGTTTCGGAAAAAATTTTTATTTCTTTTTTTTTATCCTTCGAAATACAGCCGAAAAGGTTTTTTATGACGTACGATTTTTAAAATTGATATGTCATTATTTTGGCCTTGATAAGCTTTACATTTCCGTTTAATGTCCTTTCAATATTTATTGCAAATGTTATTTTACCTGATTCCTATTATACTTAGACCTGAAACTCATGATATTTTTTGAGGAAAAATTATTATTAGGGTTTGCATTGAAAAGTTAATAAAGATATGCCAAATATCATAAATAGGGGAAGTCAAATTAAAGAAGTGAGTCAAACCTGTTGTTTTGTATTTAAAATAATAACACTATGTGACAAAATCAACTTTTTTTCTGGGTATTGGACAATTAGAGATTGAGGCTTAAATAAACAAAGTACTATATCCGTTTTTCGAAGTTAGCCTCCAAAAATAGATATCGGCTTTCGAAGTTCGAAATTCGAAAGTAGACATAGTACTATCCCCGTTTTTCGAAGTTAGCCTCCAAAAAATATATATCGGCTTTCGAAATTCTACATTTCCAAATTTAATTTTTTTGGTAACGCGCTCAGCAAATTAAAAAAGTAATAATGTGGTCGTGGTCCGCTCTTTTCCCTTATTTGAAGGGCTGATTGAAGAATTTAGTATAACATCTGTTATACGAGTTGAACATTCAGAAGTCAGAGTCTGACTGTAGTCAGAATACAGCGTTAACAAAAAAAATAAAATTTCGAAATGCAGAATTTCGAACTTCGAAAGCCGATATCTATTTTCTGGAGGCTAACTTTGAAAAACGGGATAGTACTTTGTCTACTTAAGCCCCAGTCTCTACAAAAAAGTGGGGTTTGTCCAATTCCCAGAAAAAAAGTTGATTTTGTCGCATTGTGTATAAATATAAATACGAAACAACAGGTTTCACTTATTTACTTTGACTTCCCCTATATATGATATTTGGCGTATCTTTATTAACTTTCCAATGCAAACCCTAATAATAATGTTTCCTCAAAAAATATCATGAGTTTCAGGTCTAAGTATAATAAGAATCAGGTAAAATAACAGTTGCAATAAATATTGAAAGTGATATAATTTCTTTGTTTATTATTTTAGTATTTTTTTTTTTTTATTGAATATATATATTTGCAGTCTATTCATAGAACAATAAGCAAATTATTTAACAATGGGAGTTTGACTTGTATTATTGATCTCCAGTGAGGTCAATAATAATATAGTGACAAATGTACAACATACATATACATATGATAACATATACATATTTAGATGTAGAGAAAGAAAGAATCAATTAATTAGTAGTTTAGTTATTATTATGTTAAACTTTTTTTTTTTTTTGGTTTTTTTTTTCTTTAGTTAGTTTCTAAACGGTAGGTCTTTTAAGCCTTATGATTTCGTTGGTTTCATCTAATAACGTAATAGCCAGCAGCTTGTCATGATAGCTGATTCTGCGTAGGTATGCTGCACTGAATCTAATAATTTCATTTTTTATAAACGGAATATTTAGATCTGAATGGATGGCTTTATTTGTGATGAACCAGGGGGCACTTGTGATCAATCTTAAGGTTTTAGACTGATATCTTTGTAATATTTCTATATTTGATTTTGATGTTGTACCCCAAAGCTGTATGCCATAAGCCCATATTGGTTTTAATATAGCTTTATATAATAAGAGTTTAGTCTCGAGTTATAGAGATGACTTAGATACAAGTAACCAATATAGTTTTTTTAGTTTTAGTTTTTAGCAGCGTTCTTTTGGCTTGAATATAACATTTCCATGTTAGCCGCTTGTCTAAATGTAAGCCTAAATATTTGACGCTGTCACGTTTTGGAATGGTATTACCATAAATACGAAAAGGGGGGGCAGTCATTTCGCCTTAATGTGAATAACACATGCACAGATTTATTTGGGTTGACCTTCATTTTCCAACGATCTAACCAGGACTGGATCTCATTTAGTTCATTCTGGACTAGGTTGGAAGTTTCGATTGGAGATACGTTTGACGCTAATACAGCCGTGTCATCGGCATATGTAGCAATAAATACATTTTCAGTTTCTGGCATGTCCGATGTAAGAACTTTGTTAGCTGGCCTAATCATGTGAACAACTTTATTGCTTAGAAGGCCATTAAACGGAAATGTGAAGCTTCCTAAGGACAAAATAGTGACATATCAATTTTAAAAATCAGACGTCAAATAACCAAGTTACAATGAAAAAACTATTTCGGCTGTATTTGGAAGGATCAAAAAAAACAAAATTTATCTTTAAATTTAGGGGCGGACATTTGCAATTTTTTTTTTTTTGTATGGGGACTGTGTATGCCTATCGAGCGGGCGTCTATTGACATTAGAGTCTTACCTGCTTCGACAAAATTTGGGGAGATAATAAATATTACTGTGATATGAACAGTATACCCTTTATTTTTTTTCTTGGATGTTGGGGAAGCGCACTACCTTCAAGTGGTCATGTGTCAACACTCGGTGGGGCCGCCGTTAGGCATAACATCACGGGAGGAAATACGATTTATTCACCACTGCTTCGCGTGTGTAATGCTCTGCGCTAGAAAGATCATCTTGCACACAGCAGTCCAACAATCTATCTGTTTGCAAATCAGGAGGACTAAATTCCTAATGGGGGGCTCCTCTCCAAAAACTCTTTGTACAAAGGATCATTCGCTAGGAAAATGAGGGCATTGAGGCATTACATGTTTGCCAACTCGGTGGGACAGTATACCTCTTTTATTGGTTTGGGTGTACATGTGTATCGTCTCTTACGCCATTTACACACCCTTGCGCCACCTTTCCATACATTTTGTGGTTTTACGATCTGTGTTGCAGCGCATTCCGGGATCAGGTAATCTCTCCGCCCTATTTTGTATTACACGGGCGACGCCAGTCCGTATCGGCAACACTCAATCTTCCCCAAGGCAATAAGTCTGGTAACATTTGTTAGCGTTACAATCTTGGTCACTGGATAGGCTAAGGGGTTAGTATGCATAATAGGCTTCATAATCGCTCCAATAAACCAACAGTTTAAGTAATTTATGTCTTACAATATCAAAATCAAAAACAAATTAGATTAAACCGTTTACTCAGCATCTCATCACGCTTTCTAACTCTCTTTTTAGCTCTTTAGACTTCACAAGGACACATCCCAAGGTGATACGTTTGCAATTTTGGCGAGTCTGCAGCTTTCCGGGTTTATTTGCTTTTGGTGTGTGTCAGCCTTAAAACCATCGAAAATTCACGTTTGTAAATAAATACGTTTATGTGCGAAGTAGGCAATCGAAAAGTTCGAATCGCAGAAAGACGCGCAAACTGAAACACATCGTCTACGTAGCTATGTCGTGTTGCGCGAATGAATCATGGCTCTCCGGTCAAAGAAGTATTCTTATCGGCACCCGCCTAAATAAGCTGAAGAAGTCAACGGTCCAGCTAAGCAGGAAGAGGCAGGTGGGATTTTATTTAAATTGCCTTAAGATCGCCGGGCCCCAGTTAGCACAACGAAGAAGCGACTGGCAGACGGCTCCCCTATTTACCAAATTTTAAACCTAAATTCCAATTTTTGCATACTGGGAACTTTTGGATCGATATTAATGCGTCCTTTTGCGGCCACTGCACAGAAGTATATGGAAATATATGTATATCTTCCTCGATTCGTTCGTGCATTTGAGGTGTGCAGTTATTCCATCAAAGTTCATATACCCTGAACACAAAGCGCAACTGGGTATACAAACTAAACGTCTGTCAGTGAAACGGGATACATTCACTTGTTACTTATATTTTCTATTTCCTCCTAGCCAAAATTTATACTGACCTTAATGTATATTTAGATCCCTTTTTATATATACATATTTATATAAATTTTGTAACACACAAATAAACGCATAAAATGTAAAAGTCTCAATTATTCTCCCAGCGGGACTTTTTTCCTTTTAATACAAAGTTTTATCATCAACAAGGAGCTCATAAAATATGTTTTCATCTTCCTGTGTGCATCGAAATGCTGTCGCTCCATCACCAGCAGAGCCATAGCGATAACGGTTGAAACAGACGTATCTGTTTGGATGTGTACATGTATATCTGCACGTAAGTATATTGTAGCAGCAAAAAACCAAAGCCCCTCCCGATTTTGATGCTATGCAGGACCAAAACAGTTATGCTTTTGTTGTTTCGCATCATTTGCCCACAGCATGGCCAGTAGCTATTTCTCCTGCCATTTAAGTATACACTGATAAAAAAAAATAAAATGCAAAGACACTTAGGCCGAGCTTCTCTTCCAATCTGCGTCTTGCTCCTTTTAATGTTGCCTACAAATTGGCGAGAACATGTAGGTCTCATTTTTAACGCGCGTCTCCGAAGGCAGATAAGTTTCACTGAGAAGATTTTCAAGGCAGAAATAAACTCGGAGTGTTTGTCAAATCACTGCCGAGGAGCGATGCTGCTAAGAAAATTTTCTCTAATTGAAAAAACTTATTTCTAAACTTTGGATGCTGTTTTGTCAAGGAATTGAACCAAGGATCGTCAGTTCGGTAGGCGGGCCACGCTACAGGCCACACTACGGTGGCGGTGACCGCTGGCTAGCTACTTTTTAATATACCCAGGTGTACTTGTAAGCACGAATCAATAACTTTAACCGCATAATATAATATGTAATATTGTAAACAAATTGAGGTGAATGTGGATTTGTATATATCAAAAATATCATTGTAACCAAATATTTTAATTTAGTGCTGTTCATCTGTTACAGTAATCTGGCAGCTTTCAGGATCTGTTTATTTCCAAATCAGTACAGTATCAGACTCTACTTCCTCTATTACTTTGGAACCATAGGTGTAGGCGTGTATCGCCTCGTCTGCTATTTGGGCGAAGCCCAGGTACGACTGGACTTTTAAAGCCACAAGTCGACCAAAAATTTAACGATCATAATTAAAAGTGGAAAAATAAATCGTTTATATCGATAGCACTTCGAGTTTTCACACTAGCATCAACAAAGCAATTTCATTCATTTCATTCGCATACAATCCGTGGTCGCACCTGTGTTAGCTTCTCGAAGAGTTTCTTTGACTTTTAGCTCAAAAAAATTATCAAAATTTGCTGTTGTTTCAAGAAGGTAAGTGTAAACTGATTACTTCCTTAATCCTGAACAAGCCTTCCATTTTCGATAAACGCTTCAACTAATGGCTTCGATATCCAACATTTGTCGATGCGTCATGTACATCCTTCCTCTACAGAACGTCGGTGAGTTCATCATTATCGTATTTACAGGATAAAGGCCTCCGAATATTTACTGGTCGTTGCATCCAACCGATACTTAAATACAGAACACATGACATATTTGTGTGCTCAAATGTTGGGAGGAAATGAAAAGTTCCGATTCTCATCTCTCTTATTGGCAACACGGTGGTGCTTGCGCCACAACCATACCTACTAGTTTGCTTACGTTCAATCCATCGGTCATTCTACATCAGCTAACTCTTCACAAATCCATCTGCTATTTTCATTGAACCACCATTTCGTTTTATGCAGCGAGTACCGATTGTCGTGCGATTTTGGCAGCTACTTACTTTTGGACATCTTATCGGATTCAGTCCATCAGTTATTTGCACACCGACTCATCGATAAATCGGTCATCTTTGCGATTGTTCTGCATTGGTGCACGTTAGGCAAATTTTCCAATTCACCGCCCATACCCAACGTTACCATTAACCTGTTGCACAACCTATATTTATTCCTCTGGTCCTTTGAGCACATTTCAACATTCGTCAGTTAGAAGTTCTGTCGCATAAGCCTCCACTCTTAGACTCGCTTCTAACCAGCTATCCTACGGGCCTTCGCTTGATGATTCTGACTCACCATTCTTTCTTTTCATTGGCCGTTTATAATCGCCGATTTCCATCGATTTGACTAATTGTACGCGTGGGTACCAAGTGCTCGTGAAGTTTTATGTGTAAACATACGAATGCACGTCTAAAATAAAAGTTTTTTGCGAAACTATATCTCGGAAATGAAAAGACTTTACTTTACGAGTTTCTGGCTATTTTCAAAAAGGGTTTGATATTTTTTTTGCTCTACTCCAGGATTGATAAAGGATCATTTCAGCTTGTTTTCTGGGCACATAAGGCACAAGGAACAATTCTTTAGTCGCTTATTTCTGTGAGTATCGAACTCAAAACCGTATTTTATAATCTACATAGGTATTACTTCCGGACTAGTTCGGATATCTGCGTGGTCATATCGGATTTACTTCAGAATTATTTTGCAATTGCTTTCGAGATTACTTCGAAATCAATTTGCAACTGCTGTGGGACTTTTTGGCTGTTTCGTTTAAACTCCGTACTTTTTGAGAAAACCTACATCTGATTGATAATGGTAACTACCGATTTCGACGAGTTATACATATGTTACTGGCTTGCTATCGACTTAATGAACTATAATCGGAATCTACTTCTGAGATGTCGACAAATTTGCTATGGAAAACAGGCCGATAATACTTCAATAGCCACTGATAACTCGCCGTAACAAACCGATATAACGCCGATTATAAACCGATAACTAGTCGGTAAGGTAAAGAGCGGATAACTGATAGATAATAATTCGAAACTATATACATCGCATAAATTAAGGAACTGTAGTGTTTTTATTGCTAATCTACAACTGGGTATATAATAAACTCCTACATTCGCAACCAGAGTACCTCGCTTCTTATTCCTTCAATACTCTCTATGCTTCCGTTTGTTTTAGTTTCTTTTGGTGCTTCTTTATTTTAACGCTTTACGCTACTTTTCTTGCCTCAGTTGCAATGTCCTGCGGATGCTCCTGCTAGTAACAGTTATATATCCTTTGATTTTGTGTAAACTTTCTGCTCCCTTATATATTTTTTTTTTTTTTTCTTAAATTTTTCTATCTTATTTTTTAAATTATTATTTGACAGTTGCCGTCTCCTACCCATCCCACGGATGTATCCGCTTGTTTGTTACAACGCTCATTCGTTTAAGCCATTTTGCAGCAATTTTGTTTATAGCCAATTTAGTTCTTGTACATTTATGCGAAAGCCAATGTAGCTAGCAATCGCCTGCAGCGCAAGCACAACTTAATTTTGAAGGGTGGGTTTGTAAAAAATTTAACCTCTGCCAACAGCTTACCTGTGATAATGTGCTAACATTTATGTACGCTTATATTTGTAGGATCTCTAGCTTCCGATTAACAAAAGAATGATTTTGAAACAAAATATAAAAACAGAACAGGGACTATAATATCCAAATTCAACCACATCTCAATATTAAAAGGCATACCACATCAAAAAAAAAGATGCATTCTTGTTGATTATCTAGATTTTGGAAGGATCAGATATCCTCGAGGCAAGTGTGTCTTACCGGGTGTATGGTCCATGTTCCCTAACCTAGTCGAGGTTGATTGTGTTGCAAAAATTTTCCTTGGCACATTACGGTAGTTTTACATACATATATGGTCAGTTATTTAGCGGGTAAACAAAAATTCCTTCACCACCACACACTATCGAGTGTATAGCTTTTAGTCGTCTCTTGTGAGAAGCATACCTTACCACGGCAAGATCATTAAGTCGCTTTCGATGGTTTGAGAACTTAACCGAAACACATGACGCCCTATTACTTCAGCGATTTAGGAGCATACATCTACGATTCTTCTCGCATAGGAGGGTGGCTCGATGTCACCGAAAAAGAAACCTCAACAATCTACGGTGAGCATGAGGTATAATCAGCTGAACTTGAACGGAGTATTTTTGATAACCGGTTATTGCGAGAAATCCTCGATCATAAACTAGATTGAGGAGGCTTAAGTTCAGGGTGGTGTGAAAAGAGTCATCGATCGAGTTATGTCGATAAGCCTACACTTAAAAGTGGCAATAGCCATGACCCATGTACCTTGGAATCTGTAAAGAATAAAGGTGAGAGAAATAGTGGTAGTATGCAAAAAAGAAATAAAATAACTGACAAACTAAAGGGGCTTACTTGGCGACTGTAAATTATTATTATTATTACTAGGCCTGGAAGCACTACGATTTTGTGCAGATCTATTGTGCATGATCTTTCAGCCAAATTTTGTATCTTGAGGCTTTTGATATATCTAAGTACCTCTTCAGACTTTTTACTACATATCACATCGGGATTAAGAGTCACACCACCTAGATGGGAGAATTTCTACCTAGCCAGAGCGACGCATTAGCAGAGAATGTGAACCGGCGTTTCATCCTCCAGCTCACATAAACGACAAATTTTGGTATCGGATAGATTTAACTTACCTAGTTGATATCGTAAAGCACAGTGTCCCGTATAGTACGCAGTGAGTGTTCTTAGGTCCTCCATGCTTAGATTAGTGGACTGTACAAGGAGGACCCGCTGCCGCTCCGGTTTTTCGCCGGATATTTTACTAAGGATTTAAACATTGCTCGATTGTGCGTTAATAAATTGTAGCAATGCTGGCGGCCCAAACCTCCCAAAAGGTGAATTTCTGAATTTATCATGGTAAAACTTTGGACCAGTCTAAATATATAAACGAAAATTTGTAGAAGTACACTTGCACAGCCCGCAGTGTTTGCCTCCGCTTCAAATCTAGGATGATTAAGGATAAAAATAAGGTCGCCATAGTGAAATAAAATGGGAAAACTTCTTAGAAGGCTAGACAAATAAATCTGCTAACTTGTTTGGAATACGGAAATTGCTCTTTTAAAAATCTTCAAAAGTGAAATGAATAAGGTGGAGAAAATAAGTGCTTTCCAGAGAGACACAGGACTGAAAATAGTAATGATATATAATAGGTAATCGTCAGGTAATGAGCCCATAGGGGTGCTTTTCGACACACTTACCATCGATATATAAAGCCGAAGGGCTGAGAAACCTTGACTCGAACTTAAGTACCTACAGCCAAATTTATGTAGTTGACAAGCGCTTATATACACTCAACAGATATTTTTTTCTTTCTAAAATTAATTAAGTCAAAATCCATAGTACCTTTGCAGTATTTCTTTCGCACGTTTCTGAGAACGTACAAACAATAATGCAACAAAGGGGATGGTAAGGCAACTGTATCTGCTTATTTTTAAGTAACTAAAGTATAATGGCTACCATATCGAGTATTTTTCGTTCAGTTAATGGTACAGCAATATATAAAATTTAATATTATTTAATGTTTAAACTATTGCACACATGGACATACTTACGGGTAATACTAATCATATATGGATTATTCCCCAGTAATATCATCAGTACTATTTTCAAACTTATTTCATTCGGCCTGTTTGCTCTAAGAATAATGTTTATCATGAAAAGGTTACACTGCGCTGCCTTTCCGAATGTATCCAACACAACTGCTTTTGAAGTTTAGCTGTAGATGAAGATGTAGGCGCTAAGGTTTCCAGTGTCGACTTTGCTATAACATATCATGTTTAAGCGCAGAGTTGTTTATTGAAAGCTGAGAGGAAAATTATGTGATAAGTGACGCAAGAAGTGACGTTGATCATGCACAGGCGCTCAAGCGGCTATAAATTTTTATACTCAGTTGAGCAGAGCTCACAGAGTATATTAACTTTGAGTGGATAACGGTTGGTTGTACAGGTATAAAGGAATCGAGATAGATATAGACTTCCATATATCAAAATCATCAGTATCGAAAAAAATTTCGATTGAACCATGTCCGTCCGTCCGTCCGCCCATCCGTCTGTCCGTTAACACGATAACTTGAGTAAATTTTGAGGTATCTTGATGAAATTTGGTACGTAGGTTTCTGGGCAGTCATCTCAGATCGCTATTTAAAATGAACGATATCGGACAATAACCACGCCCACTTTTTCGATATCGAAAATTTCGAAAAATTGAAAAAGTGCGATAATTCATTACCAAATACGGATTAAGCGATGAAACTTGGTAGGTGAGTTGAGCTTATGACGCATAATAGAAAACTAGTAAAATTTTGGACAATAGGCGTGGCACCGCCCACTTTTAAAAGAACGTAATTTAGAAGTTTTGCAAGCTGTAATTTGGCAGTCGTTCAAGATATCATGATGAAATTTGGCAGGAACGTTACTCTTATTACTATATGTCTGCTTAATAAAAATTAGCAAACTCGGAGAACGACCACGCCCACTTTTTAAAAAAAATTTTTTTTTAATTCAAAATTTAAAATAAAAGTTAATATCTTTACAGTATATAAGTAAATTATGTCAACATTCAACTCCAGTAATGATATGTTGCAACAAAATATAAAAAATAAAAGAAAATTTCAAAATGGGCGTGGCTCCGCCCTTTTTCATTTAATTTGTCTAGGATACTTTTAATGCCATAAGTCGAACAAAAATTTACCAATCCTTGTGAAATTTGGTAGAAGCTTAGATTCTAGGACGATAACTCTTTTCTGTGAAAAAGAGCGAAATCAGTTGAAGCCACGCCCAGTTTTCATACACAGTCGACCGTCTGTCCTTCCGCTCGGCCGTTAACATGTTCACGTTCTTATCTGAACTCACTTTGTATTGGTGTAAAAAATGGCCGCAATCCGACTATGACCACGCCCACTTTTTCGATATCGAAAATTACGAAAAATGAAAAAAATGCCATAATTATATACCAAATACGAAAAAAGGGATGAAACATGGTAATTGGATTGGTCTATTGACGCAAAATATAACTTTAGAAAAAACTTTGTAAAATGGGTGTGACACCTACCACATTAAGTAGAAGAAAATGAAAAAGTTTAGCAGGGCGAAATCAAAAGCCCTTTGAATCTTGGAAGTAATACTGTCCGTGGTATTACATATATAAATAAATTAGCGGTACCCGACAGATGATGTTCTGGATCACCCTGGTCCACATTTTGGTCGATATCTCGAAAAGGGGTCCACATATAGAACTAAGGCCCACTCCTTTTTAAAATACTCATTAACACCTTTCATTTGATACCCATATCGTACAAAACAATTTTAGAGTCACCCTTGGCCCACCTTTATGGCGATATCTCGAAAAGACATCCACCTATAGAACTAAGGTCCTCTCCCTTTTAAAATACTCATTAACACCTTTCATTTGATACCCATATTGTACAAACACATTCTAGAGTCACCCCTGGTCCACGTTTAAGTCGATATCCCGAAAAGGCGTCCACCCATAAAACTAAGGCCCACTCCCTTTTAAAACACTTATTAACACCTTTCGTTTGATACCCATATTATACAAACGCATTCTAGAGTCAACCCTGGTCCACTTTTATGGCGATATCTCGAAAATGCTTCCACATATAGAACTAAGGCCCACGCCCTCTTTAAATACTCATTAACACCTTTCATTTGATACTCATATCGTACAAACAAATTCTAGAGTCACCCCTGGTCCATCTTTATGGCTATATCTCGAAAAGGTGTCCATCTATAGAACTTAGGCCCACGCCCTTTTAAAATACTCATTAATACCTTTCATTTGATACGCATATCGTACAAAATAAATTCTAGTCACCCCTGGTCCACCTTTATGGCGATATCTCGAAAAGGCGTCGACCTATAGAACTTAGGCCCACTCCCTTTTAAAATTATCATTAACACATTTCATTTGATACCGATATCGTACAAACAAGTTCTAGAGTCAGGCCTGGTCCACCTTTATGGCGATATCCCTATATGGTGTCCATCTATAGAACTATGGCCCACTTCCTCTTAAAATACTCTTTAATACCTTCCATTTGATACACATGTCATACAAACTCATTCCAGGGTTACCCTACTTACACAAGGTGATGCAAGTTGTGATGCCGAACAATACGTCTTAGAAGGAAGGCCAAGAACATTCATTGTGGTCATATTAAACCATTCCCGAACTGTTCGGGCTAGCACCTTGACCCATTAAGCCCGGCACGTTGCGTTTGCGCAACCTTTACCGCTTCGCACATATTTCACGGGTTTTCGGAAAATTTTACGAAAAAATATCGAAAATTTAAGAAAAATGGACTTACTTAAAACGTGTTGTACTTATATTTGAATGTAGTGAAGATACACATTTATTTCGGTTTGAATATCTGCCATTTTTTGGGTGTCTTTTGTTAAATTATTAAAAAATACTTTCGAATTAATAGATAAAAAAATCTCCATGTTAACCGAATTTTGTCTAAACAAATTGACTGAAAATAAATTTCGCAAAATTGTTTATTGCAATATTTAGCATATGTATGCAGTTAAAGCTGTAAGTTGTGCAAATGCAATGTTATGATTTGACGCTAATAATATTTTCAACCGGCAGTATTCAGCCCTGTGAGCAGCTGATATTATTTATTTACATTTTCTGTAAAGAAAAAGTTTGACGTTTTTTTTTTTGGAAAATTGTTTCTAAAAGAAGTTTATCTAAAGAGATATAGAAAATATAGTTAAATCAGAACCAGGAGGATGAAATCGTAAATAATATAAAAAATGAGCTTCCGTTCAAATGATATTACTGCTGGAGACTGTAGATGCAGCTAGTGACACAGAAGATGTGGACGAAGATGTACAACTGCTTTCAGATCAAGCCGAGAAATTTCCTGGGGAAGTTTCTGTGGAAGTTGATGGTGCAGTGGAAATTATTTGCTTATTCAGTATCGACAATGATCGAATCGCAGAAAACCAACTTGGAAAGTTGGCTCATCAGCAAATCATCATGCCAGAAAAAGCTAAGTCGAGTAAGTCCTTGACCCTTTAATAGAATATTATGGAACCTTGTTTGAAAAACTGGATAAATACATATATAATAAAAAATAGTGGAGCGATTTGTAACCGTCTCAGTTTTTTTGTAGTGATACTACATTATTTCCAGAGGTTCGACAGAAATTCAAAAACGTTCATTGGAATTTTGTATGTTACTAAATTCAATACCATGCCATCAATAAGAAGTTACTGCTGTTGTTTTTGTAGCAGTGCTTCGCCCCATCCAATAGGTGCGACCGACCATAAATTGTCACCAATGTCCTCTAACGGGAGTCCAAGGAAACTCGCTGTTTCAACACGGGTTGGCTATAATGAGAGGGGTGTTAGATGCATTGGTACCACAATACAGTTAAAGAGATGATTTGTGTCATGTGGGGACACATTATAAGCAGGACATATGTTTTCTATGTCGAGGTTGATTCTGGATAGGTACGAGTTTAACCTGTTACAGTATTCAGATCGAAGTTGAGCTAGAGTGACTCGCGTTTCCCTAGGGAGAATACGTTCCTCCTCTGCTAGTTTTGGATATTGTCTTTGAGTACAGGATTCACCAGGCAATTCCGAGCGTAGAAGTCCAACGCCTCTTTGTGGAATTCACTGAGGACATAGGGTAACCTCATAAGAAGCAACTGCTGGAATTGCTTGTTTTTGAAAGTGTTTTTCGGAATATCCTAATTAAAATATATTTTATTTATTATCATGATTCCCTATTTTTCAATTTTCGCACAAAGGAAATAAATTATTGTAAAGATAAAATGAACTGAAAAGTAAAAATTTTTATATCACTATGACCTAACGTTGCGTGTACGCAACGTGACCCACCACCCAAATGGGTTAGGGCAGCAAATTTTTTTTGGTTTTTTATTCTTAATTGAACCAATTTATATGGCCACAGAAAATTTCATTGAAATTTCTCTAGCCCTTCTATGCTCAGGACTTAATGGGTAAATGGTGCTTGTTACCGGAACGCACTAGACCTACATATATCCGGCAAAGGACCATCAACATCAATCACACTCCTCAAAATCTTCGGGAAGTGCCTTTATCGCTACAGCAACAACTTACGGTACACTGTCGCATCCTTCGCCATGGAATGCACCAAACTATAAGAAAAGAGGTAGTTGGTAAAATAAAAAACAAACACAGAGATTTCATTGAAAACTTGAAATAGCGCACACAATATAGGAAGTCAAATCCAACTGCATACACGCACATTCCAATAAGTGGAAAATATTGCATAAAACAATCTCGAAGCTGCCAAAGCAACACCAGGTGATAGTGCACTAGCGCAAGGTCTCTACATCCGTACATATAATATATATACACACATGTTTACGGCCATAAGTGCAATCTTTACCTACAACAACGTCGAGATTAGAAACCAGTGTTGCCAGTTAAGCTACTTACATAAATTATTTGTATTATTCCTGAGAACTTTCTAAGGTAATTTCGTTCTAAACTGTTGCTACAGTCGCTACATCGAAGGCATTCTGGTTTGATGGTGGCGCATGCAAGCGGCAATCATAAACTACCAGCTCTTATATAGGGTAATATGCCCAAAATACTAGCTTTATTTCACGTCGCCACCACAACACCAAGTCGGCTTTGGGAGTCACAGTGCCCTTATTTTGTGATGGGTTGTGATGGGGATAAGTTACTGTTTAATATAAACAATCCGCTAAGCTATCCTCGTCGTGTTGATGAATACAAGCTAAAATAAAAAAAAAATAACAAGGGCAAAGGAGAAGCCAACACAAAGAGAAGATATTCAACCACGGCAAGACACAAGGAACAGATAAAGGCAAAAGGTGTATGAACTCCCCAGAAAACCCCGCTGCAAAGAAACGTGCCTCTGTCAATAAGTATGTTGGCGATGATGAATATGACTAGCACCAGCAAGCGAAAGCAGCACATCGCTGGAAGCAAGTAACTTACAGTCAGCCTGAAAAGATTCTGCTTCGCACTATACTAAAGCCCAGCAATATCAATAACTCGCCACAAAGTGGTAGAATTTGACAATAGAATAATTTCATAACCGCCTCGGACAACTCGAATGACTAGTCGGATGGCCAAAACCTCAGGAGGACAAAAGTAAGTGTAGGAGATATTAACTGATACCGGATTACATCAAGGAAGCCAGAGGTACGAAAACTACTCTCCCTAGCGTCTTATAATCAGCAGAAAAGCAGTCATACATTGCAGTCGCTAGACTTGAAAAACAAATCACTTTGCATGCACTGGGGTGAGTCACTAGCGAACTACCTCGCCTGCTGATAACCGGAAAACCTGCTAAGTAATGACCGAAGATACGCCAAACTCAAAAGTTTGGTGGATGGCCCAGACCGTAACTGAAGTATAGCAGACTGCACCAATCCCTTCCACAATCTAAATGTACCGAAGCAACATAGCTAAATAGACATTCTCAGAAGCACACCTTTGGTGGTCCTGCCTCGAAACTACCACGCAAATACCCTTATCTAGAATGAAGTTAGGCGGTTACAAGAAGTTGTCATGATCGAGGTTGCAAAGGGTTGCCGTTAGAGCCGGAGCATTCTTCGGTACTATTAAAGTGACTGGGTTTAAGGTCAACTATTGATTCAACTTAACGTAAACAAACTTCTATTGGCAACACTCCTCAACAAAATTTCATTGCGTCCACTGAGTGATGGATGCTGTGCTTTGGTACTAGGAAGGCATTCAATCAAAATCAAGTAAGCAAAAGTAAAAGTACAACAAAAACAAAAAGATGAGGAATATTGGAAATAAATTTTATCAGAGAACTGAAAAGGAGTAAATTTACCTGAGGATATAGAAGCATCAAATGAGCACATATGGAAAAAAAACATTTGAAAATTGCGCAAAGGACAAAACTATGCACTCATCAACAACAAGCAACACAGAAACAATAAAAACAACAACAGCAATAGCTTAAAACAACTAAACAATTGTTGTTAGTATTATTTGGTTTAGATTTTGTTTTTATATTTCACTTTTCTATATTCTGCATCGCATTGGAGAAATGCTCAAAGATCCTTCGATTGAAAGGAAAATATGTTGTATAATGTAAAGCGTGTGTAAACGTTTTCGTGTTGCATATATAGAAGAAGAAGAGGAAGAAAAGGTAAAAAAACGTATAGAATTTGAAAAGCAATTTCCATTTACTTCACAAGTCTGTCAGCATTTTTTTTTTCTCTGCAGTCTTAGCAATCTGATGGTTTTGCATTTTTCTTGTAATTGTTGTTATTGTTGTTATCGTTGTCTATGCTAAATAAACTACTTGCTCACAAAGCTTGGAATTACACGCTTAGACCTTTAAAATGTATGAGGTTTTTGAATATGAATTCCCTGCAGGGATCTGTGTCAGTCATTAGCAGGTGCTCTAATTTTCATTTGCTCATGCTTTTGTTCAAGCAGTGCTAGTGACGGTATTCCATCTCCTTCTTCTTGTAGCACTGCTTCGCTACAACCCATAGGAGCTATCACTCGCAAATTTTCATCAACATCCTCTTGAAACTTCCAGTTTCAATTAAATATGAAAATATGGTGGACGTCATACGGATATCGGGATTGATACTGGATAAGTAATAATCGAATGAAGGTTGCTACTCAACCGTGATTCGGCAAGCACTCCGAGTGTATTTCTGCCATGAAAAGCTTCTCAGTGAAAACTCGTCTGCTTTGCGGATGCCGTTCGGATTCGGCATAAAACATATAGGTCCCTTCCCGCTAATTTGTGGGAAAAATTAAAAGAGAAGTTCGGCTTAAAAGCGCTTCGGAGGTTATCGCGCCTTTAATTTTTTTTTTTTTAGTTTAGCTTTTTACAGTATCCATATCGAATTTGTATCAGAGTGACGCCCGCCTCCCTGGGAAAACTGCTCTTCTCATGTACAAGTGTCGGTATTGAACTCTGAGAACGGGATTTACTGGCATTTATTGACATATAACTTTGTCGTTTCACCATGGATGAGGCTGAGGGCCTGTTTGTGTTCATGAAGTTCAAACGGATAAATTCTTGTGATCCGGATTTCTTCTCAGCGCTGGCAGGGACTATTCTTTATGCATCTGGAAGGGGAAGCCCCTTCAATCAATTCTCTGTTATAATGCCTAGGTTTCTACGTATTTAGCGCACTCTGTTTGTTCAGTGTATTTGCTATACAATGCAAAAAAAGCGTTTCCTGCAGGGCCCATTTTCTTTTAGGTATGTATGCACATTTTTTTACCTGGATAAGCACTAGCCAATGGATTTTAGTATAATTTGCTCTTTCGCCAATTCACTCAACAACTCAACAGTCTGCAGAAAACGATGAGCAATAATAAAACAAGCTGAGGTGTTTTGCAATCAAATTGCAAAAAGATAACGACGTAATCATAATAATGTAGACAACTAATAACAAGCTATTAAGTAGAATAAGCACGGTATTTTATTAAATACCAGTCAATTACACGCAAACATATCCGCACTACTAGAAAAGACGGATACCGGTGCGTATGAGTAACATTTTTTTTTACCATACATATTAGTAAATCAAATAGAAGCTTGTTAAAAAACGGTCCGAAAAACATATGCGGAATATTTTCTTCACTTATTTACCAACTCACAAGAACTATTAGGCGTCTTATTTCGATTACTTCTAATTTCATACGAATATTCACCCCTATTACGGTTGTCAACGTCAACCATCACTTCGTATCGTCATCGACATCACGTCGTATCAACGTCAATGTCACGTCAATGCATAATTAGTATGTACTAAGAGAATGTATTGATGTCGACGTGATATCAATAAAACTATGAACTCTATATATTTTGACAGTTGTTTATTTACAATTTGTATTGAGTAAATTTTTTGTTTAGTGAACAATTTTTGGATCTAAATAACATAGTGTACAATACCAAGTGTGTCTACTAAGCGATAAACGTAAAAATTACAAACAGTCTCGCTCACCTGATGCAAATCTCAGGTCTAGTGTTGCATTTTTGGTACGTACTAGTACTTTAAGCTGAGTTGCATTTGATTAGTTTAATAAAAAATTTTAGTATTTATAGTTGAAATAGTTGCATATATTTCCACGGAAATATAAATAATGGAAGACTTTTAGCCTCCAACAATGCGAAAACATAAGGACATAGCAAAATTTATTTAAAATAGAGTCAAAAAAGTCTAGAAAAACTTAACAAAATATAAAGCGCCACACGTGTAACATTGTTGTTTTTTTTTATTTAATAATGCTGTTACCAGATTATTGTATTACACAAATATAATGAACTTGGGTACAGAAATACAGAAATCATAGAAAATATTTTACCGATATAGTTTGTTGTTGTGTTTAAAAAGTTTTTCACAATAAACTAAAATTGAAAAACTATACGCTTTCTATGCTTTTTACACTTAGAGGAGTAACCTCATGAAATAAATTTAATTTTCAATGAAAATCAGTAATTCTGAACTGAACAATTATCGCCATGAAAAAATTAAAATGCTGTGTAACAGGAGCAACACTTTTGTGACTACGTAAACCCTGTTTCAATCTTTTACGTCCTTGCACAGAATCCTAATTGACCGTTTTCAACCGAAACAACAATGGCAACCCAGATTTCCCGTTATGTTAACTTAAGCGAGTGCCTGTCAGAAAGAAGTCAACACACTTGTACTTACCCACAATGCTAAAAAATTGCTGAAATCTATTAGTGCACAATTAAGCATTCCGGGCAAAATACACACAAGGAATTTGTTTACAACTTTACTGAATATATTGTAGATGATAGCATTTCTCTTTAGTACACCATTAGCAAATCCTCTACCTCCCAAAACGTGGTGCACTAATGGAAAACTTAATCGAATTCCGGAGTGGTATTAAAATACCCGAATTTTAATGAACCAATTAAAAGCTTGCAACTGTTTTTTTTTTTGTGCAAATATATCCCAACGCAAGTAAAATTTTTAATTTCCGCCTTCGGATTATTAAAATCGAGGTCAATACGTGTCTTTTGATACATCTCCTGAGTTTTTTGGACGTGTTTTAGCAGTGGACCACTGCCCTAGAACATTACCACAATTCTATTAAACTGACTGTTGTTGGTTATTTTGACTATTTCATGAAACTGAATAAAAAATGAATAAATAATGAGCATAAAAAGCATAAAAAAGCTTATTTTTTTTATTTTTTTAATAGCTGAGTTCTGTATTGCCGCGCCTGTCGTCACCAAAAACTGTGTCAACAAATTTTGTGTCGCGTCGCGTCTACACAACTTCAACATTGTTTCAGCCAATACCAAAAAGCTTCAACACCTGTCAATAGTTATCGACGTTGACAACGCCGATTCCAATTCAGGAGCGTCGACACTAATTTTCTCACTATTGACAACCGTAATAGGGGTGATTTTCTTGTGCAACTCGATAACAAAAGAATGCGCCTATCGCAACTGTTCGTTATAAACGAGCTAGCGCATGATATTGAATATCTAAAGCCTTAACGAAGATATAGTGAACATTTACTTACAGATGTGCATTTGGGGCTTTCCAAAGTTAAACGAATTAATTTGGATCATCGGTTTGTTGAAATTTGAATTGATTTTGGTACTCTTCGAAAAAAGTTTATATGACTTAACTTATATATATATATTTTTTTTTTTCATACAATCTGAAGGTTTCAAAATTTATAGATTTTGAACTAATAGGGCTTCAGTCTAAGGAATAGGTCTTAAAGTCATATTTCCGGCTTAGTATTCTTCAGAATAATTTTATTTTCCTCATAGAGCTAAAGTCTTGAAACTTGAAACCTAGTTCAGAACTCGATGGCAACGCAACATGAGCAAATAACTTTCGCCAGGTGGCGCACGGTACGTGTTATATGCAAAATTCGTTCAAAATGGGGAATTTTGAGCCGCATAAGATTGCATTATAGCTTTAAACCCAAAAAAAGTATATAGAACTATCTATGAGAGGCTGGAATCGAGATATTTAGGAAATACATTTAGAACAGAAAGAGTCTCGCCATTGAATTTTAGGTACCTTTCTCGCACAAAGTTTAGAGCGAAGAGTCAGTATAACAATAGGATAACAGTGTCCTACGTGGCGAACGAATTGAGATAGCTTGAAAATTGGTAAGAGATTTAGGAAATGGTAACTGTTTTTAAGTTAGAGACAATGAAATTCCAGAAGTCGTTCAGAGCCTGAAGGCAGAGACTAATGGTAATGGCAGAACAACGCGAGAGACATACGGATGGAGATATTATTCGCAAAAAGGTACAGAAGGTGACGCACGTAATTTTCGGAAAGACTTTTACCAGTTTAAGTTCATTAAATTGCAATGCGTGTTCCAAAATCAGAAAATTTAATGCAAGTTCAGAAAATTCGATTCAATTTCATTACTGCCAATATAAGTACCGGAAATTGCAATTTAAATTCAGAAATTTCAAATGAAATTCAGAGCTTTACAATACAAAATAAAACGATTTTATTTTTAAGTCAAGAACTACCAATTTAAATTCAGAAAATTACAGTTCAATTTCAGAGTTTCCAACTAATGTTCAGAAAATTCCAATTCAAATTCAGAAATTCAAATTTAAATTCAGAATATTACAAATCATATTCAAAGTTTCCAATTTAAGTTAAAATAGCAATTTAAGTTCATACACTCCAATGTAAATTCAGAATATTACAATTCAAAATCAAAGGATTTTAAATTTAAGTCAAAAATTACCAATTTAAATTCAGAAAATTACAGCTTTCATGATATAACAACTCAAAATAAAACCAAAATTACAACTCAAGTTCAGAGTTTCCAATTTAAGTTCAGAAAATTGATATTTGAGTTCAGAAATTCCAATTTAAATTCAGAAAATTACGATTCAAGCTCAAAATTTCCTATTTAAATTTATTATGTTGCAGTTCAAGTTCAGTATTTCCAATTAATGTTCAGAAAATTGCAACTCAAGTTCAGAAATTCCAATTTAATTCAGAAAATTATGATTCAAGCTCAAAATTTACAATTTAATTTCCGATTATTACAGTTCAAGTTCACATTTTCCACTGAATGTTCAGAAAATTGCAATTTAAGTTCAGATGCTCCAATTTAAAATCAGATAATCCAATTTTAATTCAGAATATAACAACTCAAAATAAAAAAAATGTACAACTCAAGCTCAGAATTTCCAATTTGAGTTCAGAAAATTGCAATTCAAGTTCAGAAATTCCAATTTAAATTCAGAATATTACGATTCAATCTCAAAATTTCCAATTTAAATTCCGAGTATTACAGTTCGAGTCCAGAATTTCCAATTAAACTTCAGAAAATTGCAATTCAAGTTCAGAAATTCCAATTTTAACTCAGAAAATTACAATTTCAATTCCAAAAATTTATATTTAAGAACAGAATAACCAACTTTAATTCAGATAATTACAAATTAAGTTCAGGAAATTACAATTCAAACTAAGGATTTTTCCAATATAAATTCAGAAAGTTATGAAAATAAAATTTTTCAAAAGTATTGTGGTAAAAAAATTAAAAAAAAAAATTTTGACAATTTTCAGAATATACAATTCTTAAAATGGTGCAAATTAAACAAAATTTCAGCAAAATCGGTGATACAAAATACAGCGATGGGATTCGTTGGGGTGCAAGTACAATTGTTATGTCCACAGTCCACTTGGTAGATTATTGAGTCACCCAATGCTTTAGCGTCTTTTCTAACTTCTTCGGGCCATTTTATTATTCAATATTTGCTTAACCTTTTTTTATCAATTTCAATTTTTTTTCTTGCAATGTAAGCTTGGAATTATTTATGATTACAAATGGGCAGCAAACATATGGTTGTGTTTATACATATATATTGGCTTCTCTGCATTGTATGCTTAACCTTTACAACGTCTGTAAGTATATATATATAAGGATTTAACAACATGCGTATCGTATGTATATACATGCAGCATCCAAGTAAGCTCTTCCAAGAACTATTTGTTACTTATCGTCTTGTTATCCTGATATCATACTACAGCTATATACAAATACTAAGAAAATTGTATACACATACCCACACACCTCTGCTGAGAAAAAAACAATGTTTTTTAAGTTTTAAATCATTTGGTTTCCGTACTTCACTTTTGAGCAGAAAACCGCAGTATGTTCAACTTTGTTCTCATCTCTTTCTATATTTTGCATTCATTAAAATTTATTTAAAACTTTTGCCTAAAAGAAACAAATTCAAATGTGGTTATTCTGAACAACAATTTACATTTTTGTTTCTCTCTTAAAATTTAGATTAAATGAAATTTTTTAACCCTTTCATTGATAGGAAAGTTTTAAATATATCTTTTGTACTATGGGAGAAATAAAATGAGCCTTTGGCAGCTTTTCAATATTAAATGAGATTTAGGAATACCCGGAAAAGGAGCTTGGCTGTCAAAAGAATATTGTAACGAATTTCAGGGAACTCCAATTATTTACAAACTTCTGCTTACGTTCGTATCATTAAACTGTTGACTAAAACACTCCAATATTCTGTATTACAAAATGGTCTTTATTAGACTGCTTTGAAAGTACTTCACAATTAAACTTCACTCCGCAACTGATCGCGTGCTTAAATCAAACTCATTACTGCTTACTCAGCTTTCGCTCTTTTATACTCTCCGCTATCTCGTTCGTATACTTCTAGGTGTTTCTTCTTCTAGAATTTACTACTTAGTCACCAGCTATAAACTTACTTGCTACAAACTGCATATGCACGTTTATAGCCTCTCGCATAGCCATATGCGCGTGTATATGTGAGTAATACTTCCACTGATGATTGCATACTTTTGTGAGCATCTCAGATATATGCATGTGTATATGTGAGATTTACTTTGCTGATGATTGAGTACGTTTGTGAGTATCTCTCCGCTGTTTTTATGTACATATGTGTATACATTATGATTGATTTGTTTATGTAAATACAAGTGACTGCTTAGTATCGGCTTAGAGATGATAGTATCCCTTAGTGTTGCTAGTATTCGTCACAATATGAAAGCTGTAGTGAAATGGTAGGCCTTTTGGCTTCAAGTAGTTAAATTCTTGTAAATGTATACCTCTGTAATGAACATAAGGAAATTAAGAATATAAACGTTTAAATGAAAGACAAAAAGGTTAGCTGGGACGAAATGTCACCGCTTCTTTTTCTCTGTATACAAAATTACAAGGATTTGTGTATTTAATATTTCTTATGTATATTTTACTAACAATTTGAGCCATTTTAAACAGATAAGGGAGAATTTATTCCGCCCTTTCTTTGCAATGTGGTGTGGAGCCTGAATCATTTTTTCTCGTGCACACTGCTAGTTCAGGAAACTCTATTATAGGTTCAATCTAAAGGTCTATGCGCTATACATAACTTACCCACTTCAAGAATTTTCTTGTAGGATATGTATCGTGCTGCTTCAACATCGAACGACACTTTCTGTTCCTGTTTATGGAGACAAAGTGTACTGAGGACCAATACGTCTAGCTTTAAAAATCGACCGAACTCTATGATTTTTAAGACCATCGAAAAGTAATCGATTTGTTATCAAAAAATTATCGACTTGCTATCAAAAAGTTATCAATATATTTTGTAAAAGGTATCGATTTGTTATCGTAAATTAAGCAATTATTTATCAAGGAGCTCTACATAGGTTATCGAAAAGTTAACGGTTATTTACAAACTTGTTATTTGTGTGTTATCGATTTATTATCGAAAAGCTAACGAATGCTTACCACAAAATTATCGATTTTTTAATTAAAAGTTATCGATTTGCTATCGAAAATGTGACATTTTTTATGAAAAATTATGATTTGGTATAAAAATATATCGGTACCTTGTCGGAGTGTTACCAGTTTGTTATCGACGTGTTATCAATTTGTTTGTTATCAACGACTCATCATCTTTTTATAAAACAGATACTAAAAAATCTTTAATATAAAAATTTATGACCACATCACAAAAAAAAAAAAACAAGCTATACTCAAAAGCCCAAAATTATTTGTTAAGGCAAAAGTATGTCTGTTGTGGCTTAACTTTAACCCGTGGTAAAGCTTTAGTTAACTTAAAAACGCTTACCCAACGAACTTTATTAGTAGTTGTTACGCACGCCTTTCCGTCCCAACTATTTGTATGGAAAAAAAAAAGTAGCAAAACGCAAACTTTAAGACATGCACAGCCTAAATCTCCTCGAAGAACTAGCTAGTGTTTCCCTTTTTTTAGACATATTAAAAAGCTTGTTTAATTTTTCGCACTTTTCCAAAATTTCAGCAAGTTATCGTTCTTGAATTTCCCTTGAGCAGCACACAATTTATGGCATTTACGCATGACATTGATGCAATAAATTTGTGTTAATCAAAGCAAATGTGTGAAGGTTACATAATAACACAACAGAGTTCAAACTACTGATAAATACACAACACACTATCTGTACTAAAATGTGAGAAAGCGTAGATCCTATAATTATATAACATTTACACATGGATATATGTAAAAAGATAAGCGTGGCACTCATAAATCATAACAACACAAAGCCAATTTAAGTTATTAATAAAGATGTTAAGCGTGATAATACTTTCAAATAAAATTAGTCAACAAAACAATGTAAAGGGACAAGCTAAGTAAAGTAAGAAAATTGCAGCCACGGTAGTGGATAAAGGGTAGTACTATCATTACACATACATGTCTACATATATGCATACCAAATCTGTAGGGAAAATCTCTTGTTCAAAACTGGTGCACTTCTTTTGCATTCGGAATGACTTCTAGTTCGCTCTGTAGCTATTTAACGTGCCTTGAACTAGCGAATTGAACATGGCAATGTCATTGGCGGTGAAAGTTTCCTTCATTGCATTACATCTTCTATAGTTCCTAAAAAGATATATATTTCCTCTTAAGAATAAGTAAGCTTACTGTTACAATTTCGATAGTTCCTAACTAGTCTAAAAATTTACAGTTTAGATCTAGTTCTTTTATTGTTACTATTTCGTTGGTCCCGAACCGAATATATATTCTACATATTGATTTTAGTTCTATTTTATACCCCTTTTTGCAAGTTCCGAACAAGTTAGAAGGGTTTAAAAGTGTATGGAATAAGCACACTCCTTAAAACTATCCTGTACGCAAAGTCTCTACTTCAAAACTGGTGCGCTTCTAGTGCATTTGGAATCACCAACAGCTACCCCTCTATCTTTTTTCCATGCTCTCAACTGGCGAATTGAACATGGCGATGTCCTAGGCAGTGGAAATTGTCCCCGCTGCATTACCTTTTCTATAGTTCTGAATTAGATACAAAGTTCCTCTTAAACTAGTACTCTTATTGGCACTTTCTACACAGTTTCGAACTAGTGTACAAATTTACAGTTTAGATCCAATGGTCTTTTTGGTATACTTCGTTAGCTCCGATACAGACCGAAAGTTTACATGTTGTTTCTAATACGATTTAATCCTATTTTTCGTTAGATCTGAACCACTCCATAGATACCTGCAATGGAAATATCTACTCCCATTTAAAGAAAGTTCTGATCCATACCAAAACTACAAATATTTAACTGGCACCTTTTTCCATAGATTATATAACAAAGCCGATTTCGAGTTTCGATGCAATATTTCGGATTTCCTCTGATGGCCCTAGGCATGTTTAACATCAGATGAATCAAGTGTAAGGTGCTTGCCATTGTATACATATACTATGTTGGATCTATAGCGATATATTTGCTATAAAGTTTACATAAGGAAAAGGTTTCAAAGTAAGGGAAAAGAAGCCGTAATCAAAATCGAAGCTGCTTAAAGTTTGAATCAGTTTTTTAGATGGGATATGTATCCAGTATGGATAAAAAGGATATATAAAAACATAAGCTGTCGATTAGAATAAATCTATTTTTTATTGAACTAGTACTTATTTGGTAGTTTAGGTCTATATCTGAACCAGAAATTGTTACAACTAGTTACGGACTGTTGTCGTTGAATTAACGACAAAGACACTCCCCGAAGGTTTTGGGGAGTGTTATCGATGTTGATGGTCCTTTGCCAGATATACACAAAGCACCATTAAGGTACTAGCGAAACTCTATCGGGAACGATTTATATGACCACATTAAACCTTCTAGACCATCCCGCCCCCACCCCTAGTTCCATGAGGAACTTGGAGTCACCAGAGCCTCGCCTGCCAAATATGTGTATGATACATTCATTTTTGTACCAGGATTCCCCTCGCGTAGTTGAGGTTGACAATTGGGTTGTGCGAACTTTGAAACTTTAAAGCTTTGTATTGCGCTTGTTAACCCCTTAAATCCCTGTCGTTAATACAACAACAAAAACTAGTTACGGACTTTCCTACAGGGTACCGGCTTCTTTGTAGAGAGTCTATATCGTAGGTCCCGTGGAAGACTAACACACTTTAATTGTTTTCAATATCTCGGGAACCATAAATGGTACACAAAAATTTAAACATCAATTTGATTCGTGATGAAATTTTCTATTTTTTTTTCACTTTGGCCATTTTTATTAGATAATGTCATACAAAAATATTAAAATGCAAAGGAAACCTTTCATTTTCGTCCACACTTTTTCGCGTATTTTTGCACCCTACTTCAATTTTAATCTAATTTACGGAAATTGTTCTTTTGTAATACGCTTTACAGATGTCACGCAATCCCTGTCGGGACATGGACTTTGTTTGAATATTAAATGAAGAATCGATAAGTTCCCGAAAACGTGTGGCCGAAAATGAAAGTTTTCCTTTGCATCGCAAAGCTGACCAGAGCAAAGGATATAAAAAAACTATCAGGAGTGAAACGAATGTTAAACTTTCTACAACCTATGGTTCCCGAGATGTTGATTAAATTAGACAACAATATGTATTTTTCCATAACTTTGCAAAAACTATTCGCAAGACCAGCCAATGCAAAATTAAGCTTTCCTTAACGGCTGTGTTTGGCTTCCACGCTAACAACTGAAACGTGCTAGTTTTCCGTTAGAACAAGCAAAATTTGCCAGTCTTCCAGGCGAAGAAACCAAACGTGTTAATCTTGCACGCGAAAGTCTTAAATGTGCTAGGTGCCAATCATGTTAATCTTCCATAGGAACGACGATATAATATAAATATTAAGTGCGAAATATAAAAGCCCAAACTGGTGGTTTTGTAACCAGAGAAAATCTAGTTGCTATCGCTATAACACTTTAGGTCTAGTTCTAAACCAGAAATTTGTATCACTAGTTACAGACTTCCCTTCAGCGAAGGTATTGATGTAGTTGAACGTATATACTTGACTCTTTAATATGAATTTTGCTTAACTTGATATTCAAACACTGATTTTTGCACTGCAGCTCAAAAACTTTCAACCAATTTTCATGGCAAAAATTATGGTTCATAAATACAACCTACAACAGCACAATACAATATAGACTTATTTCAGTTCCGTACTTCTTATCCGCCCTTGCTCGAGTACTTTGCATGTTATGTATGTATGTAAATAGCTTCTTTCACCCAACCACTCGTATTTTAATTAATCGTGTGTAAGGTCTCAAACGAGCCCTTTCATCGGAATCACAGTCACCAAGGGCTGGCAAAGTGGCTTAAGAAACAAAAGTTTAATTATACAATAGCAAGTTCTTGTGAGATGGGGAGGGAGGAAGGCAGGCAAGCAAACAATTTTCGGTGGAAAAAAAATAAAAAATATTACAAACCATAAAAAACTTATAGCACAGCACTTCGCCGCTTGAAACTCAGTAGAAAACCACATTTTAATCCTTTGCATAGCATGTGCCTTTGGTTCAATATAAAGTTGGTGCTATACATGTACATATGTATGTACATATATATGTTTGCATTAATTTGAGTATATACACTTCGTAAAAGTGACTTGCATATGAGTTTGGTAAAATTGAAATATACAGCAATTTCTTATTTTTTCGTTAAAACTTTTCGAGTTTTAAATTTTATTTATAATTTAAATACGGAAATGAAGACAAATATTAATTTATAGGTATTAAGCACGTAAAGAAACTTGTTAAAGGATGTATTCACGGGATTCTTGTTTCATTTATCGAAAGTAAGCCTGCTATTACAAATAGCGAATCGAAAAGTAAATTAAAGTTTTACCATATTCAAAAATTGTATGATAAGTTGATTAATTAAGTCAAGCTAAGCAATAAAGATATTAGTTAATTTAATGAGTTATAGACGGTTTATAATACCTTCACCCTCGCTCTCTCCAATTCTTCTTAATTTCAAACCTCGCCCTAAGTTTCAAAAGACCTCGCAAAGTTCAATACGAAACTAGCTCTAATGACTGGTTTTGAATTGAAAAATTTTGGTTTGAATTTCTTTTCCATTTCTCATCTGGCCGCAGGCATCTTTCCCGCAAATCTACTGGATGTTCACCTTGACATTCCATGACAAAATAGGTGTTGTTCTAAGAGCCCCGCTGATACCAACCAGCGCCGTCCGTTGTGCTCAGATGCTATAATGATGGTGGTGTCCCTTGATATCGGCAAGTGATTTTTGGCGATTTCAAACAATTTCTAGCAGCTATTTATCGCGCCGTCAACAATATTTCGAAGTTTAAGTATTTCAACCGCTAATTCAAATATCACCCTTTCTTGCCTGCTACTTCTAAAACGTCGAACCTGAGAATATTTTTCAAAAACACCCTATTCACGAATTTGTTTAAAAAAGGCCATGACTCAGTACTCGCTTGTAGAACGCCCAATCTCAGAGTTTTTATCATAGGCGCCTAAGCTAATCTCAAATGTATTAACTTTAACCACAGGTAGGGCATGTCTTCAACCGAATTCGGAGAAAGGCTGTTTCAACACAGCAACTGATATAGTGTTATATTCCACCATGGCTCAACTATATGGTTGACTCATCCCTACAACAATAACATACCTGTGTACAGATTCTCAAAATCTGCATGTTGAACTTTGTAAGTCTTGTGGTTTGGGGGAAGGTAATGCGCTAAATTAAATGCATCAATAAATATAATAGCTTGATGCGATGTGAAACTACTTATTAATAAAAAAATTACCAAAAAGGCAGTAAATAAGTGTCAATGTGATGGTAAAGTATTGCATTTTCCATTTCCTTTTCACAAACTCTACGCCAGTGCAATGAAAAAAATAAAACCAACTGAAGAGATGAACCAACCATATCATTATGCTATGTATTCTACTCAGCAGTCAGTATAACATTGAATTCTTTGAATATCAAACAAGTTTCAAATTTTGTAGCCTTGAATAAACAGACTTTTTAGAGTAGAAAGGAGAACTATTTTTCCCCTATAGCAGAGCGTTTGAACTTGAAAAATTTGAAATAATTTTAATCGAAATTTTACCTTGCGAAGGTGAGCAGTGTGATGCTGACTACCTTAATTTGAATAGTCTGAGTTCATATTTCTTTAGGCGTATTTTGGCATCCAAACCAATTTTTGAGATTTGTTAGTTTCCACTCTATTTATAAACCAAAATTTAAATCTAAGATTAGGGTCACATCACTGAAAATCTCAGACACTTTCCATAATCATACAATCTGTAAGCCAGCATATTACGGGCCCTCCTTGAATGTAATCCTCTAAGTGCACCAACTTTAAAGCAGCAACTTTCTCATCATGGATAGTTGCATAACAAAATTTGCAGCACTTTTAATGAGCACACATATTAAATTTCACTTTACTTATATGCATGGGTATATGAATGTATATGGATATCTAATAGAGCAAAATCTCATTCATTGTTACAATTAAGTAGTGCAACATGCGTGAAGAAAACAAAGAAAAATTTAGTTCTTCGTTGCATAACTTTCTTGGCACACTTTCACCCTATTACACTTTCCTTTTGCAAGCCAAATTCATAAATACTTCAAAAGTTTGTCGTTTTGTTTTGTTTCAAAAACGCGCCAAAAAAACCCACTAAAACCAGTAGCCCGCCAGCCAAGCTTGCACCCACAAGATTCACTTGCATATACATATATGTGTGTGTGTGGCTGCTGTACCCAACAAAAACTGGCATTAGCGCTTGTAAGTAATAAGGAATACTGGTTTTACTCCTGATAGATGAACCTTAGAATTATGTCGATAAAGCACATCATCTCATACCTACAGTAAATAAAAAAAAATTAAAAAACGTTGCCTTAATTTAAAAGGAATACATGATAAACAAAACCAAGCTATAGTCGATAAATTTTCGTAATATTTTTAAGGAAATAAGATTTTTTTATTTCAAAAATTAGAATTATATTTCTCCTTATCTGAGGAGATCTGTTTGCGTTTCTATTGGTATACTGCTTTCTTATCTTTCCTACGGTGGCCCCCATAAAAAACAAAAATTCAGAAACACATTTTTTTCAGAAAACATTAGTCAGAACCCTTTTTTCAGAAAGACAAAATTCAGAGGTTAAAATCCAGAAGTCAAGTCTCAGAAGTCAAATTTCAGAAGTCAAATTTCAGTAGTCAAATTTCAGAAGGCAAAATTCAGAAGTTAAAATTCAGAAAGCAATCAGACGACAGAAAAAACATTAAATTTCTCTCGTTTATTTGGATCGTATTTTGTACATATAAATAAAAAGTAGCACAATCTAGAATTCTAAATTGTGTGCAATGGCAAGCATGTAGTTAATTAAATTGTGTTCGCGTTTATCTTTTTCAGTCGAACTTACAGGGATCAAGCGGTTGATAAGAGCAATACACAGATTTATAGCTCCAAAGCTTCCGCAACCCAATTGTCAACCTTACCTACGCGAGGGGAATCCTCTTACAAATATGGATGACACACATATTTAGAAGGCGAGGCTCTGGCGACCACAAGTTCTTCATGGAACCAGGGGGTGGGAGGGCGGTGTGGCCTAGAAAATTTCCCGATATGGTTGGGCTAGTACCTTAATGGTGATTTATTAACGGAACGTACATATCTATATCCGGCAAAGGACCATTAACATCGATAACACCCCCCAAAGCCTTCGGGGAGTGTCTTTTTCGTTAATACTACAACAACAACAGCAAAGGAATTTACAATATAATTCGATATGGCTCGGCTCAAGCTGAAAAATGCTGCAATTTTATTTCTTTTATTGCCTGTTCTTTTTTTTTTTATTTATGGCATTGAATATGTTAGGGTGTGTCCTAAACGCACTTCGAATGACATTGTGCCACCCTTCGATAGAATTATTTGTTTGGGCTTCACACAATTTGGTGCTATTATACATAATAATACATCCATAATTCGATTGGATATAACGCTTTCTTTCGACGTTGCTGTGTTCCAGGAAGTTACCAAACGGCTGAAAAAATATTGAGAATTTAAATTCAGAAGTCAAAAAGCAGAAAGTAATCAGAGAGCAAAAAAACATTAAATTTTTGGCAAAATTTTATGTTTTTTGCTTTCTGATTACCTTTTGAATTTTGACTTCTGAAATTTGACTTCTGAATTTTGATTTCTGAATTTTTGTTTCTGAGTTGTGATTTCTGAATTTTGCCTTTCTGAAAAAAAAAGTCTGACTAATGTTGTCTGAAAAAAGGTGTTTCTGAATTTTTGTTTTCTGGGTTTATGGGGGAAACCCTTTCCTACATACTGGCGGGAGGTACGTGCTTTATGCGATTCTAAACGACATCTGGAAATGACATCTGGTAAATGAATGTCGCGGCTGCTGAACCACTTCTGAGAACTGACCGCGTTGAAAAAACTTTAAAATTTATTTCTAATGTAAAATAAAAATTTAAAGCGCGATAGCCCTCAAGAGATTTTACGTCGAGCTTTTCTTCCAATTTGCATCATGCTCCTTTTTTACTTTTTGCTAAAAATTGGCGGGATGGCACCTACTTGTTTAAGCCGACTTCGAACGCCATCTGCAGGGCAGATGAGTTTTCACTGAAAAGCTTTTCATGGCAGAAGTACACTCGGAGTGCTTGCCAAACACTGCTGTGGGGCAACCCCGCTTAGACAAATTTTCTTCTAATTGAAAAAACTTCTTTCTAACATTTTGATGTTGCTTTACCCGGGGCGTGAACCCAGGATCTTCGGTGTGGTAGGCGGATCACGCTACCATCACACCACGGCGGTCTACCAACATCTAATGTTACTTTTCTCGTAAACTAAAAGTAGGAACTGAAAATAAATTTTCAATGAAATATAACCAATATATGCTTAAATAATGCTTTGAAATAGCTGATTGAAGAAACTCAAAGTCAGATGGTGTCTTATTACAATTCCTGTGCAACCTTGATCTTATATGTACAGTTAAACTTATAATAAGGTTGTAATACAGCATACTATTCCCTATTCTACC
Organism: Eurosta solidaginis; assembly: GCF_040869045.1. Lineage (NCBI taxonomy): Eukaryota > Metazoa > Arthropoda > Insecta > Diptera > Tephritidae > Eurosta > Eurosta solidaginis. The sequence goes on from NC_090319.1 coordinate 379,963,910, forward strand.
TGGTTCATATCCTTAAAATCAGGTTTTGTACTCAACGTATTATCTTATTATAATGCCTTGCATGAGCCCCATTTTCATTGGACTATAAATCTTATATAAAAGATCCTAATGCAGCATGTAGTGTCTTAAAATAAGACCTTATTTAATGTACGCTTTATTTTACTCGGCCCATAAGCCTTATAATAGGGTTGTTATATTCCACCTAATTGCTTACAATAATTTCTTATGAAATCCTTATGTAATATCGGCTATAAGCCTTATACATGAACATCCTTCGAATAAATTTATGCATAAGGTTATAAGTGCAGAAGAATAAGTAGTATTGTAAGGAATACGTCATAAAACTTATATTGTTTAAAGAATTAAAGACTTATGCCATAAGAGTTTTGGCCAAAACGAAATAAGCCTTATATAAGATTCAAAAATTTTTCTGGGTAACCACGCACCCCAGATGATATTTTACCAAAGTTTACAACATTCGCTTGGCATCGCATCTTACAATGTGCAGTAAACTTTTCATTTTCGTTTGCATTTAATATAAATGTTGGGTGTGTGTCTTTCCTTTTTTTTTTATTTTTACTCAACTAATTAGTTACCTGCTCCCAGCGCGTAGTGCATAAGTAGCACCGGAAATTAAAGTGAACATTGCAAGTAGTTAACAGGATTCAGGGTGAAAAAAGCAATACGTTTCGTTGTAATATTTTGGCTGGAATGCTGTATATACTTTACAAGAGTAAGTTGCTGCAACTTTTCTTAGTAAATTCAATTTCAAGTTATTGTGCAATATTAAACTTTTTTTGATCCTTAAAACATTTTAATTTGCTTCTGTAGGTCAACAGTGCGTATGATTAATTTTTAATTTTTACAAGGAGATTACAAGTTTACAAAAGCTGAATATGCTTACGGTATATTATGTTGATGTGACTTGTATTAAGCCTTAAGCGAACTATATTGAAAATATTATTACAAAGTCTTCATCACCCCGTTCTACGAAATCTGCACTCTGAAATTCGCAGAGGAAATTATCACTGTGCCCTGAGTCAATCTTTGAAAATTTGAGATTATGTCACTGTACAAGGAGTTTGAGTTATGACCCCTAGTATGATGTTTATGGTATAAAATATTAGTAGTATTAATGTACACCTCAGAAATTCACCGAACCATCACCTGCGCTTGGCCGTTTTATGTTCGCTTGAATGGTGGTACACCATAACGTAATCGGTCAATATATATTTAAATAACAGTAAATAAAGTAAAACAAAATCTAAAAACATGCTTTTAAATATTAATTTTTAGTATCTTCAATCCACTTAAATATTTGACGTTGAAAGCACCGTAGCACAGAAGTGCGTGTCTCCGCTATTAAGCACAACTCATTCTGTAGCGAGTTACTTAACCACTGCCGCTAGATGGGTCTAATTCTCCTTTGCGCGCCTAGCCTAGGGAGTTACAAATATGCATACATACAAAAAAAGCTAATATAAGCGTGCTAAAATAAAGGTTATTCCAAAAATAACCGGTTTCAATAATGAGACCATTTACAATAAGTAAATGTGTTTCAGAAGTTAATCTTTTGCAGGAACTAGTCACTTCAAAGTGACAACTTTCAAAAATTTAAGCGGTCTAAACAAGTAGCGTTTTATAAAAGTAGCCGGTTCCGGCGGCCACCGTAGTGTGATGGTAGCGTGCTTCGCCTACCACACCGTATGCCCTGGGTCCGCATCCTGGGCAAAGCAACATCAAAATTTTAGAAATAAGGTTTTTCAATTAGAAGACAATTTTTCTAAGCGGGGTCGGCTTTCGGCAGTGTTTGGCAAGCGCTCCGAGTGTATTTCTGCAATGAAAAGCTCTCAGTGAAAACTCATCTGCCTTGCAGATGCCGTTCGGAGTCAGCATAAAACATGTAGGTCCTATCCGGCCAATTTTTAAGGAAAATCCAGAGGAGCACGACGCAAATTGGAAGAGAAGCTCGGCCTTAGATCTCTTCGGAGGTTATCGCGCCTTAAATTTATTTTTTTTTTTCTAAAAAAAGTTACCAATTGCAAAATAAGTAAATCGTTCAAAAAATAACAATTCTATAAAATTGACCGGTTCAAAAAAAGTAAACGGTATCAAAAAAATAACCGGTATCAAAAAAGTAACCGGTATCAAAAAAATAGCCGGTATCAAAAAAGTAACCGGTATCGAAAAAGTAACCAGTATCAAAAAAATAACCGGTATCGAAAAGTAAACGTTTCCAAAGGATAACCGGGTCCGAAAAAGGTAATAACGGAATCAAATTAATACATAGTTATAAAGATAATGGCGACTTGGGAGCTGATGTACAGAGCGTGCTTAATTGGTAGGGGAGCACTTCTCCTCATTGCTATAACCGCATATGACGGAAAACATGTTTCGCCATACGGCTATGATGAAGTGAGAATGGCAGTAGCCCAGCTCAACAATAGCAAGGTGCCCGGTAATGACGGACTATCCGTCGAGCTATACAAACACGGAGGCAAAAAGTTGATAAAGAGCACGCACCAGCTCCTATAGAAATATGGTCGAACGAGCGCATGCCTCCAGATTGGGATTTAAATGTGCTCTACCCAGTCCACAAGAAAGCCGATCTCGCAAAGCACACTAGTTATTGCGGAGTAAGCCTGCTTAGTATCGCATATAAAGTTCTATCATGCGTACTGTGAGAAAGACTAAAGCACAAAATGAATTAACTGTTTCGACCTTATCTTCAGATCTCTTTAATTCACTTTTGACCAGATCTTAACTGTGCGCCACATCCTGCAGAAAACTCATGCGATTTCTGTAACTTAATGATTGAGAAGATAATCTAAGCAGTCAAGCTAAGCCGTGATGGCATAATCTGTTATAAGGGCATGCAATTACTAGCGTATGCTGATGATATTGATATTATTGGCCTTAAAAAACGCCAAAAAAGTTAAGTCCTTCGCCGGTGAACAAAAAACACGCTTAGTAAGTCGTACTGTTCTAGTGTGTGACTCGGAGTCATAGACAGTGTCGAGAGAAGATGTAATGGCCCTTGGTGTGATCGTCTTCTAAAGATTTACAACCTTGTCCATGTCGTCGACTTATTTACAAGCTATATGAGCTTTAAGCATATAAAGATTGTGTGCTGAATAAAAGTCCAAAGGCTTCACTGGCTAAGTCGTATTGCGCGAACAAGCGAAGACGCTCCGGTAAAGAAAGTTTTCAATCTACACCGCAGTTTGGAAACAGAGGAAGGGGGGCAACTCCGCTGAATATTGGGGAGGCAGGTGGAAGTAGACTTGATGTCAATTATCGCGAAATAGGAAAAGCCGGCGTGACATGTTATGAAACGGCCAAAATCGCTTAAGCGCCAATTAATGATGAATGACGAAGAGCTTAAAAAATAGTAAGCGGTTTCAAAAAAGTAACGGCTTCAAAAAAATGTTGTTTCATCAAACATGCATTCTGGATTTCATGCCACCGGGAACCTGGTAATGCAATGTCTGGCCACTTGTATTCATGTGGTCGCAACCAGTTAAAGCACTTGCTTCTTTGATGCAAGCCCACGATTTCTTTATGGCTATTGCTCACGAGCAAATCGACGTCCATGAAACTATCAAATTATTTTATTGCAATAGATTCTTGATAAGCCTAACTTTTTTTATATCAAATTTTATAGTGCTAAAAAGAAAAATTCCTCCTGTCCTATCTCAATGAGCTTACATTGTTCAAATCAAACCTTATTGTCTACTCGCCACTTCCAGCTACTTCGCTGATTTGATCAAACTATTATATTTTCAATGTTTCTATTATAACCCTACTCCACCACGCCGTTGTACCTATCAAATGTTGCATTGCTGTTTGTCTTTGAAAAGTTTTTAATACATAATTACATCATATCCTTTTATGGGAAGCAAAAACCCTGTCCTCGCCTTTCCAGCTACGCTTTCTAACCTTACAAATTATTTAATTTAAATCGATCCTTAACAAGTCTAGGAAAATTTTATTTAATTTTTATTTTTCTGAAAACTCAAGTTTCGATTCAAGCTCAAGGCCAGAACAATAATTTTTTTAATGATAACTATTGTTTTTTTTTAATTTTTCTATAATTAAAAATATGTATCTTGTTTTTGGAATGGTAAATAGAAAATTTTTCAGACAACCTGCCATAGCTGCGGAGATACATAGATCCATTTCGAAGGGTGCTAAGCCTTCATCATCACGCTTTAGGCACGCTGCGCTATCTTTTTAACTATATAGCGTTGGTTTGTTTGACTGATAAATTGCTACTTCTATTCCTCCTTACCAACTATATTTAATCAGCGTTGCGAAATCTGTTGCATATCACTGATATGCTGGATTTGTTCATTGTCAATTACTTTGCTTGACATTCTCCTGTGCTCTTTGTTTATTAACAATCGTTTTTGTTTTATAGGCCTATGGATAAAGGCCTCAATGTTCGTTTCAAGGCCAGAACAATAATTTTTTCAATGACAATTATTGTTTTTTTTTTTATTAATTTTTCTTTAGCTGAAAATTTTTATTTTGATTTAGGAATAGTAAGTAGAAAATTTTTCAGAAAATCACTTACCAATAGGCCGATGTTTTTGTTTCATTTGTTTTTTCTGAGAATTTAAGGATGACAAATCTAGTCTGATGAAGCTTTTACGTACATACATGCTAGGTCCACGAACCATACTAAACAAATTTCTTACGAGGTTTGCCTTCTTGACCATGCGATTTATAGAGAGAATTTTACAAGTCGTCTTCTGTCTTTTTGGCAAACTATATATTTTTATTTTAAGGTATGCAGTTAATAAATTGTAAAACTATAACAAATATAACAATGTTCAAGTTTCATACAAATAAAGCTACTACGAACGTGTAAAAACTAACTGGTTTTAACTTTTATTGACGATGCTTAAAATAATTCATGAATTGTAGACACCAAATATTAAGTCTTATAAATTGCTTTTGTTTTAAAATACTTTTCTTCGCAAATATTTTAAGCTGCTGCAAATAAACCCGATACAATGTTTAACAATGATAAGTCATAATAAAATTTTTAGTTAAACGCTTAACGCTAAATTCTGATAAATTTTTTTACAAATATTTACTTTTAATTTTCATAAGATACTAAAAGTAAAGTAAACAATAATAGTGACCATGCACTAACGCACACGTGCGTACACATATGTAGATATTTACATACCTAAATTAAATATCTACACTTTTATAAAAACAAAAAAGATTATGTGTACTTAATACTTACTTATCTGCTTTCTTGACTTTATGACAAAAACATAATAGTGGAAATTTTAAATTTTAGAAAATCAAATTTTAAATTATTTCTTTGAAAAAATCTTCATATTTGGAGTTACTTTCGAACACGCTTTGCTTGTATGTTGATGTAACTCTTTTATAATAAATAATAAGTAAAAAAAATGATACCTATAGGTACCCGTCTTTTCAGGTGATACGAATACGTTTGCATCTAATTGGTTGGTGTCAATAAAACGACGTACTTATAGAATGAGCTGTTCAATTTAGACAAGACATCTTGTGGGGTTTCAGTACCTGCACTTATTATCGAGCGATTAGTGTCGAAATTCGTGGCATTCGTGATTAGAAGTGATATACTCGCATTAATAACGGGGATAACGGGAAACAAATAGGTAATGTGGACAGCGACTTCCAAAAATTACTTCGATTAAAATAATTTTTTTTTTTTTTTTAATATTTTTATCGGTGAAGGCTCTTCAGTAAAGAATTTATAATTAAAGGATCTGTCTGGAGGTAGAAAAAAGTGTTGAGAGCTAAGACTTGTTGTACTTATACTGTAAAACCTTCTGTACTGCTTTGTTCCTAATGTGAAACTAGGAAGTCGTTCATGTGAGCAATTACAAGAGCTTTGTTATCCATTTACTAAAAAATCAGTAAATTGGCACATTTATGCTTTTAGCTAGAGGATAATGAAATTTATTTCAAAAGTTACTCATACGACATGCTCATCCCACCCACACATACATGCTCTTAATTTTTATAACCCATATGAACTTCTGGATTATGCATATTTATATGAATTTTTTCCAAGCACTGCTACACAACTTGAAGCGTAAGTGAATGAGCATATTTGTATGTCCATATGTACGTAAGTACGTTTGGCTGAGCATAGCACATCTTTATGTGTGCACATATTGTGCAAATTAAGTGCAAACTCAAATTTCAAAGATAAATTTATAAATTTGCCAAAATGTATATAAACGCACATGGGTGTCTATATATCTAGAAATAAAATTGTTAAAACTTCCATTAAGATAGCGTTTATATGTTTATATTTTTAATTCTCACATTTTAATAGATATAGTATATACATAGACATGCACATTTTTGGGAATACGTATAAAAAGTTTATTTTAGTTTTTAGTCTGAATCACATTTTCAATGAAATCTGATAAAATTGACATGCATTGGAATATGTACTGCAAGATACGCTAGATATAGATTAGATTAGATGAGATTAGATCAGATTAGACTAGATTATATATTGTATCAGATTATATTAGTTTAGGTATGTTAATCCTATATTGGATTAGAATATATAAGTTTAGATAAGATTAGATTATTTAGATTAAATTAAATTAGATTAGATAAGTTAAGATAAGATTGGATTTGATTACGTAAGATTAGATAAGATAATATTAGACTACATCGCATTAGATTAGACCAGATTAAATTAGAATAGATTGGATAAGATAAAACAAGATTGGATTAGATTATTTTGGATTAGACTAGATCAGACTATACTAGATTGGACAGGTTCAGAATTGACTAGATTAAATTAGATTAAGTTAGGTAGTAATTTATTAAATTATAATAAATTATATTGGATAAGACTAAGCTAGATTGGATTAGAATAGATTAGATTAGATTAGATTAGATTATATTAGATTAGATTAGATTAGATTAAACTAGATTAGATTAGATTAGAACAGATTAGATTAGATTAGATTAGATTAAGTTAGATCAGATTAGATTAGATTATCTTTTATTAGATTAGAATAGATAAGGTTATATTAGATTAGTTTAGATTATATGAGATTTGATAAGATTAGATTAGATTTGATTAGATTAGGTTGGGTTAGATTAGATTAGATTAGGTTGGGTTAGATTAGATTAGATCAGATTAGATTAGATTAGATTCGATTCGATTAGATTAGACTAGATTAGATTAGTTCAGATTAAATTAGAATAGTCAAGATTAAATTATGTTAGATTAGATTTAATTATATCAGATTAGATTAGATTAGATTAGATTAGATTAGATTAAATTAGATTATAATAGACTAAATATTAGATTAGATTATATTAGATTAGATTAGATTAGATTAGATTAGATTATATTATATTAGATTACATTATACAAGATTAGATTACATTAGATTAGATTAGTTTAGATTAGATTAGACTAGATTACATTAAAATAGATCAGATTAGATTAGATTAGAATAGATTAGATTAGATTAGAATAGATTATATTACATTAGATTAGATTAAATTAGATTAGTTAAGATTAGATTATATTAGATTAGATTAGATTAGATAAGATAATATTAGATTAGACTAGATTATACTCGGTAAGATTATATTAGATTAGATTAGTTTAAACTAGATTAGATTAGACTAAAGTAGATCAAATTATATTAGCTTGGACTAGATTAGATTAGATTATATTAGGTTAGACAAGATTATATTAGATAAAATAATATTGGATTAAATATAAGAAACCACAAACACAAAGTCTCTATTAACATACGTTTTGCATCACTCTTTCAAGAAAAGTTGGTCTGAAAAGTAAAGGTTTGACTTAGCTCTACTAAAAAATATTTTTTATACTTGTGTAGAAAATTTCTGACAAGGTAAAACATTGGTAGAAAGTAAAGCAATGCACCTTTTCATACTCAATTCAAAGAAAAGCTAAACTACGACTTAATTATCGTTTACGGATTCACATTCACCAACCCAATTGCGTTATCGACGCCTAATATTAAAATAATAATGTCTACCATAAAGTCGTGTATGCTTCCCGATTAAGAGCTCACTTAGCTTCCAATATATAATTTCAAATGAAATGACAATTTACGTCATAAAGGGCATATTTGGATATTTATATAAATATATGTGCACAAGCATGAATATATCCGATTTTATTTGTAGCCCTTATCCTACGGTGAATAAAATATTTATATAAAAGATACAAGAGCATAAATGTTGCTGCTTGCCAATAGGCATTAAAATCGGTCGTGCCGTGCATAAAAAACAATCTTGAATACTACAAACATTGCCACCCTGGCACACTTATACACTACACCAGACAGTCGCTATTTTGCATGCAACGCAAAACTCACTAAGTTTGCAAAGCTAGTACATGCTCATTGACACTCATTGCTCAGCAGTACATTTCCATATATATGTTGGTGTGTAAATATATACATATATATGCAAGTTTGCACGACCCACACACTCCGTCGCACTTACAGGCGCATAATTGCTATCTAAGCACAGAAACATCAGCTTTTCATGCACTCAACTCAACTTGTGACTTTTCGTGCCTCTTTTAGTTTTACTTCTTAGGCTGCTCTTAATATTCATTCCGTGTTAATTTTTTTTTTTTTTTTTTTTTGTAAGTTTTTGTTATTTATTTTTTTGCCAACACTTTTTGGTATGTTCATATATGGGTGCAATTTGCTTGTGTAGCCCTGTGTAATTTCGTTATAAACACTTGCATACTTGCAGGCTAGATTATAGCTTTTGTGCATTTGCAAAGCGAGTAAAGTTTTTGTAGGCAGTACGTAACATACTAGTTACACTAGCGCACGGTGGGCCGGAGGCTCCTGACAATATTTCAAAGTATGATGTATATCTCAGTACAGCATGTCGTATACGTAACTTTTTGAAGGTTTTGGACCAGCTCAAAAATAACCAACGACAATGGACCAGGGAATTTCTCTCACTACAATTTTGAAATTTGGAAATTCAAAATGACAGAACATACTTTTAACAACTTTGTATTGTGATATTTGCACAACTCTGCGACTCTTTACAAATCATCGTTTACTGTGAAAATATTGTCATCCACTCTTCCATAAAAGTGTTTCTTTTGGCTGACTTGGCAATTGAGAACTGAAGTAAACGTCAAAATTCTAGCTCTATAAGTCATACATGCCATGAGGTTGTGATTTATTGACAATGTCGAACGGGAATGTGCATGAATAAGTACAATTAGTAAAAAACCATCCGTGTTTGCGAGTTTAAACTGTCGATACATGCAATAGCTTCCTTTTTCGAAATAGCTCTAGCACTAAGGAAATTACACTTTGAAACTCGGGTTGTTGTATTTGCGACCTACATCGTAGCAGAGTCAAATGATCGCCTGATTGGTAAGGAAATTGTGTTGCTGCAGAGGTGTGATGTATTTTACAAGACAACAATAAACATCTATAAAAGCCGTAGCTTCATCGATGTCCTCAGTCATTGAGCTCTATTGATGTTGACATGACCTTTAACTAAAGCAAATATTCCCGACCTTGTTACACAGCCCGTTTCTTAAAAATCTGTGCAGTCTTTGCAATATTATCTTTTATAAATGGGCAGCGACATCTTTATCGAGCAAATAGGTTCTTTCCCGAGTTCAACTAACATATAATGTAAAAGTCTGTTTCATATTAGACTAAGTGAGTTCATAGTGTTTTTAAACAATCGCCGCAGGATTGCCTCACATGCTCAATAAATCTTATTTATTTTCCATTGCTATGAACCCCGCAGCTCGAAGTTCTGATGTCTACTTTTTCTCAGCATTCTTTGAGCTCATCAAGAGCCTGATAGATATCAGAGAACATATTTTTGTATCTCGCAAGCCCATTTAGAACAGACAATTTTTCGATATCGAATTGATACCAACTCGATATAACGCACAGGTAACACGCTTATAGTAAACTGGCTACAGTACGATTACAATTCGATAAATTTTTTAATAATAAATCGATGTCTTCGCCATGACATAACGACATTTTATAGATAGCTAACGATTATGTATCGATAACTCTTTGATATAAAAAAACCTTAAAAGCAAATCCATAACAAATCGATTACCTTTCGACAGCCGATAGCTTGCCGATATTAAATTTTTTAACACTCCGGTAATAAGTCGACACTTTTTCGAAAACAAATTGATTACACGCTGCCAGCAAATTGGTAGTAATACGATAATTAATATGATATTAATTCGATAAATGGTCGATGTAACATCGATACATTTTTAATAGCAAATCCATAACTTTTTGATAACAATTCGATAGCTCGATAATTTGTCGATAATAAGTTTGTAAAACTCTGATAAGATTTCCGATATCAAATCGATAACATGCCTATAACAAATATGTTATACTCCGATAACAAATAGCTTACTTTTTGATAAAGAATAAATAACCTTTTCACATCATATGCATACCTTTCGATGAAAAACTACCGTTTCGATAATATTTTTATAATAAATCGATAAGTATTGAAAGATAAAAGATTAATAACTCATCGATAACCTTTGTTATCAATATCATTTTATATATTACTTTATAATACTTTGATAACAAATCGATAACTCGTCTCTAAGTTAGCGATAACACGCCTATACCATACCTATAACCTGTCAGTTTGTAATGCATAATACGACCATAATCTGTCGACCACAAGCTGTCGACGTTTCCCTTTAGATATGTAATTAATTTTTTATTTACTTAACTTCTCGACTATTGCATTAATTTCATTCCTTTATTCTAATTTTCCTTCGAGACTTATGAGCATTTTCTAGCCCACAGTGTTCAGTGTTATGCGTGCGCCAGTTGTTTTTTGCTAAACTCGTATCAAACTGTTTTTTCACTCCAAACATTTATTACCACTTGTGCATTTTGTAGTCTTTACTTTTGCATAATTTAACATTTTTAGTGGCATAGCTTCTTTTTCCAACACACATTTCAACATAAGTATCTTTGGTGTTTTTTGTACTTAAGTTTTTTCTATAACGTACTTTTTTTAATTTGCCTACTATTGCTATTATATAAAGGCATAAGTTTCAAGTTTATGCAAACACAACACCCCACTTACTAAACTTAGCTCGCACTTTCTTTAACTCCACCCTATCATTAGCTCATTACTATCGCTTCGTTTACTTAGTCGGTATTTGTAAAATTTTGCCTGCTTTTCTCAATGTTATCCGTATACTTAGCATTTCCATGCCGCTCGCTCGGCCTGTGTGTGCACCACGTCGTATACGTAACTTTTTATATGTTTTGTATGCTTTCAAGTATAACTTATTTCTTACATATGCTATTACAAATGTATATACATACGTATGCACTTATGTGTATGTAAGTGCCTATATACAGTGTGCAATTTACACATAGCTTTTGTGCTTGTTTGCTTTTGTTTGTTTTTGTTTTGCTTTGGCGTTGGTGAGCTGCTTGTAAGCTTGAGATTATCAAGTTACCTTTACTCTTTTACACTTTGAAGTGTTTTCGAAATAATTTCTAAGTGTTTCGTATAACACGTTTTACAGCAACAACTTTTTTACAAAATACAAATACCCACATATACACAAACAAATACTCAGAATTGCATTTATGAATGCTTACAAGTGCTACTTGACTTTTTGACAGCGATAGTTTGTTTTCAATGTTTGCGTACTTGCATACATATATTTAAACTTATCCAAACACACATACACACAAAAATTCAACAGTACTCAATGCTATTTTTTTACGTCATTCAATTTCATTGTTTTGTACACCACCATAATCTCATTTTCATTCATTCACTTAAGCGTATTTGAGGCAAATACTTTCGCATGTGAAATGGCAGGGAAAATACGTATGTATGTACATACCATAAATATAAGTTTGAAGTTGGTGGTGAATTTGTTGCATTTCGGCATTTTTTATTCACATAATATGTTCTCACTTTTATAGCTTTTGCATGTCAAGAAGAAGCTCATTGGTCAAATAAAAGTGCCTATATTCGACATACTTACGATTTACGATTGTTTGATTCGAAATTTGATTCGTCCCAGTAACAAGCGAATGGCGTACTGCATAATACCACAGAAGTCAAAACCTCTTCGAGCCGACTGCTACAGGATATCCATCGAGCTTTTAGGCATTCTGAGAACTTGCACCAACTTCAATGCAAAATATTCCTGCACGCTGCTATGTCCGAACTAGAGTTCCTTTAAGGGCTTAAAATATCTCAATAAGGATAGGTTACGACGTTTTCACGACATTGGAAGATACAAGAGGCCGCCGTATTACATTATTCCTTAAAGTTTATGCTGGAGAAAAGGATATTTTACAGCAGATTTTAGCCCCAATGATCTTACGCTGTTTTAAACACGTTTTACAGTTTATTGAGGACAAAGCAATCTATATATATATTTTAGAAGAATAAGAACATTTTTGCTAACAAATCCATCTTCTCATTGTAGCTACGAGCTACTCCCGAAGGTTTGTGTAATTTTACCGATGTTGATGCTGCTTATGAATGCTCTAGGGGTACGTGGTGTTCAAAAATGAATTGAAGAAGGCTGAGCTACACAACCCCTTGGATGTCAAAAATCTTATGGGCAACCTATTTTCTCTCAATACGGTTGGTTGTATCCAGGCATACGTCATGGCAATAGGCTGCTAGAGCGTGATTCGTAAAAAGCAATTCTAAAGCTTCTACAGCGCGATTTATGCTATCGCTTAGAATTGTATCTATATAATAACGCTCTAGAAGCTGCATTGATATACGGCGCGAAATAATGAACTACGTCGAAATAAAATTAAATTTGTATTAGATGTAGCGAGCAAAATATATTCGTTGGGATTTATGATCACGAAATGTATATAGTCATGATCTGTGTTACCTATATACACATATGACAATAGTGTAACGAACAGAACCCAAATGTTTCCTTGGCTATGTCTTATGTGAGATTGACAGAAGACTATGCAGCTCAAAAAACATTTCAGCATCGTATTTGAAAGCAATAGAGAGAATTGCCTACAATTGCTTAGAAGAGATAGGCGGAGGAAAACTTGAATTGCCTTTTTGCTCCCAATCAGCGTAAGTTATTAAAAGTGAGGATAGCTGGTGCTACTTGTAACAAAACTGAGCGCAGACTGTAAACAAGTCGACAATGAAGTGCACAAGCCAGCATTCCATTTCCGAAGGAAAGGGCTTTGAAGAGATTATCATAGTATGTTAAAACTTTGGTCGAGTTTCTCATCCTGATGTGGTATTATTTAAATTTTTGACCAAAATATTAAAAAAAAAAATTTAACTCAAAATTGCTTTAAAAATGTGTTTTAAACAGTATAGGGGACCCTCAGTATAAAAACATTTACAACAACAATTACCTGCTCATAAAGAGCGCACCAACAACAATGCTTAGTTCTCGGACATGCAACTACATTAAGTATGCCTTCTACGAAGTTACAATTAAATGCAGAAAAAGGCAATTGTAAAAATGATGTTAAGTAACAGGACGTAGTTTTGGTCGGGTCTATTTTTGAACACATCGATCATTCCGGGTGAAAAGGGGTTGAAGAAATTCACAAGGTGCAATCATAACAGATACCACCCTTCGCCTCTCTTGATCTTTAATAAAAAGGTTACATTTTCTTGTTTTTGTTTCTTCGGCAGATGTTACAGCACTGTGAATGCCAATTGGCAAGAAACATATAGGAAAATAAATAAATAAAATAAACGAACCACGGCAGTAATGGCTGCATGGTTAGAACTGCGTTCCCTACACGTTGCTGCTGAAAGAGTTTGGCAGTTCCCGTAATGGGTCCACACAATGAGGTTTGGCACTTGTCAAAAACTGTTTCTTTTTTCTTTTCTAATTAAAAAGTTTTTTCAATGAAGAAAAATAATATTGTAACGAATTTAGTGCAATTCCGCTTATTTGCAACCTTCTACTAACGTTCGAATCTCTAAACTGTTGAATAAATAACTCCACTATTCAATAATGCAAAATGGCCTTTATTAAAGTACTTCACAATAACACTTATACTTCGCAACTGAAAGCTTGCTTAAATCAAACTGATCCTGAGTGCTCAGATTGCGCTCTTTTATACTCTTCAACTTCCTCGTTCCATACTTCTAGGCGTTTCCAGAATTTACTTAGTTACTGCTATAAAATTATAACTACAGATGCACGTGTATAGCTTTTCATATGCGTGTGTATATGTGGGTGATACTTCCACAGATAATTGCCTACTTTTGGGAGCATCTCAGATAAGATATATGCATATGTTTGTGCATCTCTCTCCGCTGCGTGTATGTACATATGTGTAGACATAATGATTGATTCGTTTATGTAGACACAAGTGACTGCCTGCTTTATTGTTGTTGTGGCTTCATTTACTTAGCATCAGACTAGTGATGTGATTATCACTTAGTGCCACTAATATTCGTCACAATTTTATAACAATAATAATGACAAAAAATTATATTCTTGCTTTCTTCTACTTTCCGTCATCTAACTCTGATTAGAGCGTAATTTTTGCGCCCCTCTACTAGTTCTCATAAAGCTATCAATTTTAAAGCTACGCACAATCGTCTGGAAGTGGGGTTACTCATTTTGGTTCGACCACAATATTTGAACTGAACAGTATCAACCACATTATCGGTTCCTCTTCCAAACGTGCCACCCGAAAATATGCCTCAATATCCAACCTCCCAACGTAGTTTAGTGTAAAACAACCTAATTCACTTTAGGTCCCTATAGAGAAACTCAAAGGTTTTATGAGTTGCTTATGTCAAATAACTCGCGAATTAAACATTCTGCAGCGTCAACTTAAAAACTGCAAATTATGGAAAATTCTTCGAAAAATTTCATGTTATATCTCTTCACAATGAAATGTGCGAAATCTACATGCATAAGCATTCTTAAACATAAGGATATTCCCATCTAAATCGCGAGACCTATGTTCGTTATATCAGCGCTAATCCTGTAAAAGTTGTATCGATAATTGCGACTTTATCGCCGCTTGTTAGTGCACTACTTCAACTAGAAGATAAACTGCTTACATTTGATAGAGGAAAATCTCTACTTACACATTTTCAATATTCTCATATTACTTCAAGTAAAAGTTACTGATAACTAACATAAATAACATAAAAATAAAAACAAAAGAACATAATATCAATAAAAGGGATGTATCCAATACGAAGCAACAACTTAGACAGATAGACGGATGGAACACAAAGCTCCTGAGAACTTAAGTAGATGAATTAAAGTCGAGCATCAGCCAACTGTTTAGTAAGATAGCCAAGAAGATTGAAAAATATATGCTTGAAAGGATAGCATAGCTAAATAAAAATAAAGCCGGATAATAAAGGAAAGTGGTTAAGTATGTTGAGATAACGGAACGGAGGCGGAAGGAGTGCGTGGGAAAAATAATATAAAGGGAAAAAGTAAGAAAGTTAAGAAATACGTTGTTTATCTACATATTTAAAGAAAGTATGTAAACCACGTATTTTTTTTTTTGTGATGCATGTTAAAAATGTCTCAAAAAATTTTTGCATGCACTAAACAATTTTTTTTTTTTTTTTTCATTGTGGTTTGGTTCTTTACTTATTCGGAACTAGTCTCAGAGAGCGAGCCGGAGAGACTTACTTCAATGTTGAAGCTTATGGGCATACAACAATAATCCCACTTATCAGTCTAGGAGGTCAGGCTTGAAGCTTCCCAGCCGTCGCACTTTAAGTTACTTGACTTATCTCTTTGGACTTACCAACTGCTATCAGCGAAGGGTTTTTATATTGTTTCTCAATTTAGAAATACATTAGCGGGATGGATAGTAAACCCTTCAGTGTACAACCCGATAACTGGAGTTTTTTAGTGTTGTGATTAAAACGATATGTATGTATGTCGATGCTCCATTGAATTTTGTTCACTTTTCAGGTGATAATAAATTCGAGTCGTTGGGTAGTTGGAGGTTTCAAGAATTTTACGTTGAAGGATAGGGTATGTAAAAAGAAACCCAACCTAAGCCATCTAAGAAATCTTTGCAATGAAGCTCACGTGCAGTTTTCTATGTCCTTCGAAAAGGCGATAAAGCAGGTTTCAATGGGCGGTCCACACAACTCATCGTGGTTAGCAGGTTTTTTTTTGCAGTAGTGAAACCACGCTACTCGATATTCGCAGGTTGAAAACAATATCAATTCTATATATATCTTGATATTTTGACAAGATTTTAGACTCGCTTGAGACAAAGCTGTTTTACAAAAGCGTGCTCCTTCTTTCGGTTTCTATTACTTTGTAGGTTTGCGATATCTACTGCCATGCGCAGTATCTAAAAAATAAATACAAAGCGCAATAAACATAACTCCCAGGAAGATAAGGCCAAGTTTCTCACTAACAAATTGGGGGAACAAAACCTATATATTTGCTGACCCGTGCGACATCTGCAAACAGGTGAATTTTCGAAGAGAGGTTTTCTTAGCAAAATAACACTAGCAGTAGTTGCCAAACAACTGCCCAGGAGCGACCGCGATTAACAAAATGTCCTTAATTGATACGGGAGTATGCGAGCATGCTCACGGCACACTAAGGCGGCCCAGTATCTTGGATCTAGAGGAATAAGCTATCGGCTTCTTATTGGTTTCTAATTGACTTGTTATCAACGTTTACCGCAATTTGTTTCATAACAAACTGATGAATCCTCGATAGCAAATCGATAATACGCCGATAAGGTATTGTTGACACTCCGATAAGAAACCGAAAGCTTTTCGACAAAAAGCCAATAACAAATTTGTAGCACTCCAATAACAAATCGATGCCTTGCAATGGCTAATCTATAATTTCTACAATATAATAAATCGTTAATTTTTCGGCAGTAAATCGATAACTTTTCGGAAACGTATCGATAACTTGCTGATGATAAATAAATAAACTTCCGATTAAAAATCATAAACTACCTACAAGAAGTCGATAACGCGCCGGCCTTAGATTACAGTTCGAAAACTTTTCGGTAACAAATCTATTACATTTTAATGACACATCGATACTTCTCCGATTAACAGTAGGTAACTTTTCGACATTGACTAGGTACACTTACGACAGCATCCCGATAACCCATCGATAAAAGATCAATAGCCTTTGTTATCAATAGCAAATTTAAAACACTTTCATAACGAATCGACAGCTCGTCCATCCCTCGTCGATAACACACCTTTAGCATAGCGATAACTTATCGATAACAAACATTTAACATGCCATCTGGTTTCGGGCCTAGTTTCAACATTTTACCTTTCTCCTCTTCTCCTCTCCTCTAACCTCTTTCCCTTTCTCACCCGCTTCGTTTCACATTCCTTATTTTGTCTTGATTTTCTCTCTAATTCGCCAAAAGCAAAACTACATCATGCATGTGGGAACAACATATGGTGACTACACTGTAGCGCCTACCCTTGCAAATACATTCTGTACTCCCCCAAGTAGCGTATAAGTTCCAAGAACTACGCTAACGCTTACATTCTGGATTCCTTCACACCGTTAGTAAAGATGTTTAAACATAAAAACTGTTACTCATACGCAATGTATGTACTTATCTGTCTACACAAATGCACACGTATGTATTATACGCAGGATTCAGGCAATAATAAAAACTGCTGTGTAACCCCCGATAATCAGGCCTTTCTTCGCTTCGAAGCTACCAAAGCGTTTATGTGAATCGGCCATTATAAAATGTAAATGTAAATATGTATGTATGTAAGTACATATGATTTTGTGCTAATTAGAATTTGACTCTACAAAAACAATGCAAGGGTTAGGTTAGGTTAGATTGAACTGGCCGGCCCATGAGGACCTCACATTGACTGATTGAGTCCGTAGTGTTACCAGAAGTTTGATTTAATGACCAAACTGAAAACCCCTATCAAAAACCAGGACCTATGTTATAAAATAACTCCGTCCTTTTGGCAAATACTGTAAGCTACCTAGGACTTAATCCACTTGCTGCTTCAAGATATGACAGCTGTAACACTCCTCATAGTTGGAGTCTTAGCCTGGCAAGTGCAGGGCATGCGCACAGAATGTGCTCGATCGTTTCTTCCTCCAACCAGCACTTCCTACATCTGCTATCACTTACCAACCCTTATTTAAAAGCATGTGACGCCAGAAGGCAGTGTCCAGTCAGAATACCCGTCATGAGCCTACAGTCATCTCTTTTTAATGATAGGAGCAACTGTGTTAGTCTAAGGTTGTAAGACCTACACATAATCTTCGACACTTTACAGCCCCGCGCTTGAACCCACGCCTTTCCCGCTTGGTCGATCATGTGCATTTCTCGCCTTCGCTTAATCTCGCCCAGTCTAATTGGGACATCTACGGAGCAAGCTTCAAGGGATGCGCCCTTTTTAGTTAGTTCGTCCGCTTTTTCATTCCCATATGCCCTGGAACCCAATATAGATTTATACATCTCCATGTCCCGATTCTCTCCAGAGACTGCTTACACTCTAACACGCATTTAGATGCCATGATATGCGAGATTATTGCCTTAATTGCTGCTTGACTGTCAATATAAAAGTTAACACGGTTGCAGCTTAAGCTATTTTCTTCCAGGCTTTCTACTGCTTTGGCTACGGCTAATATTTCCGCTTGGAAAACGCTGCAGTAATCCGGGAGCCTGTAGGGGTAAATAAGCAAATTTTAAACGTTAATATCTCATGAACAAATTAACCAATTTAAATTTTGTGCAAACATGCTCATAAAAAGCTTATATTTCATTTATGTACGTATTGTAGTTTAGCTTAGCTAAGCGCTGTGTTTTAGAATAATACAAAGATTATAATAAAGCGAACAAAATAACCGAAACTCATAGAAATAAATGGACCAAAGGCACCCAACTCAAATTTCGAAAATTCTATACAATAACACAAATATTTCAAAACATGCCCAAAATGTTTGCATTTATGTTCTGTTTTTAGTGTTGTTGTTGTACACCCAGTCTCAGCTACGTTTTAATTGATGATGTTTCAATAAAATGCAACAAATTTGTATATCTACAGTGAGGATAGAGTTGATAGTAACATGTAACAACAAATGAAAATATTTCTCTTATGATAAACAAAAAAACACCATCAATTAACCGAAAAAAACAACAAAAAGAAAATAAATAATCAATATTTTTTTTGCTATGAACATTCATTACACTACTTTTGCTTTTCTAGTTTATTGTTATTTAGTTTGTAGGGGCCTTGGGGGCCTTGCACAAATGTATCAAAAATGCTTTTATGCGCTGAACATCAGTTTTTCCAATAAAACCGTTTTAGCTAGAAACAGTTTACTGAATTTTTTTCCGACATTTTACATTGTTTGGCTAACAACACAAAATTTTTATTTTTTATTTTTTAAATTTATCGGTGAGCTAATAAAACAATCATTCGATGTGCCAGTTATGCCGCTCTGCGTGAATTTTATTTACACAATTTTTTTATTTGCTTAGTTATATGTACATATGTGTGTGCATGTGCGTGAATAGGTGCCAACCTAAACATGTTTTCACACAAAAGCCGCTAACAACTTTCGTAAAATTGTTGCGTTATACACAATTATGTATATATGTATTAAGCTGGGTTGATTTACATGGACGAAAGTTAACCCATATCGCGCCATCGATTTTTCGATAGGTTTTGGGCTCAGGAAAAAAAGTTCGACTAAGCATACCCAAAAGAATAATTTTCGAGCCTGCAAAATTTGAGTTTTTTGACTTTTTTCTTTGATTTTTAAGGTTTCTTTCATGACCTACTTAAAAAATTTTCATTTGATTTTAAAATTTTCATGTATACCCTGTCCGACTGAAAATTGTCCGCTAAAAACTTTGGTGATAACAGTTTTTGAAAAAAAGGAGTGTTTTGGTGAAAAAATTTATTTTTTCGCCATTTTTTTTTTAAGGATTTCTTCAGAAACGTGCAAAGGTGTTGCCGATGAAAACGAATTTGTATCATAGTTCCTGTCCCATTTAAAATTATGCGATAAAAACGTTGGGATTAACAGTTTAAAAAAAAATTTTTTTTTGGTTTTTGTCGGTCGAAATCGATTTTTCTCATTTTCAAGGCTCCAAATCATTTTTTATGTATATGTTTCCGTTAGACCCACCAATAAGTATACCAAAATGATCAGGCATGTCCGTCTGTCCGTCCGTCCATCCGTCCGTCTGTCCGTTTGTTTGAACGCAAACTAGTCCTCAATTTTTGAGATATCTTGATAAAATTTGGTAAGCAGCAGCATCAAGATCGGACATTTTTATAATATATATCCCATACAACCGACTGTTCAGGTAAGAGGATTTTCATAATTTTTTCCGAAATCGATTTTTAGTCCGATCTTGATGAGTTTTGAGACAACAATCTATGCCCAATACGTAAGCTTGTGGTAAAATTTGATGTTGCTAGCTGTTAACATGAGGCAGAAATGACGAAAACGCTCTTATTGAAAAATCGATTGTATGGGAGGTATATGCTATAGTGAGCCGATACGGTCGATTCCGACAAACGTCAAATCCCCCATCGAAATATGCCTGCTTACCAAATTTCATCAAGATATCTCAAAAATTGAGGGACTAGTTTGCGTTCAAACAAACGGACAGACGGACAGACGGATGGACGGACGGACAGACGGACATGGCTAAATCAACTTAGCTCGTCTCCTGATCATTTTGGTATACTTATTGGTGGGTCTTACGGAAACATATACTTAAAAAATGATTTGGAGCCTTGAAAATGAAAAAAACTCAATTTCGACCGACAAAAACCAAAAAAAAAATAAATTTTTTTTTTAAACTGTTAATCCCAACGTTTTTATCGCATAATTTTAAGTGGGATATTCGGGGGGAATTCGTTTTCATCGGCAACACTATTGTACGTTTCTGAAGAAACGCTTAAAAAAAATGGCGAAAAAATAAATTTTTTCACAAAAACACTCCTGAAAACCCAAAAAATATATATATTTTTTTTTTTTTTTTCAAAAAACTGTTATCGCCAAAGTTTTTAGCGGACAATTTTGAGTCGGACAGGGTTTACATGAAAATTTTAAAATAAAATGAAAATTTTTTAAGTAGGTCATGAAGAAACCTTAAAAATCAAAGAAAAAAAGTCAAAAAACTCAAATTTTGCAGGCTCGAAAATTATTCTTTTGGGTATGCTTAGTGGAACTTTTTTTCCTGAGCCCAAAACCTATCGAAAAATCGATGGCGCGATATAGGTTAACTTTCGTCCATACAAATCGACCCAGGTTAATGTATATATGTATGTATAGATGTATTTCGATAGTGTTATTTTATTTAAAATTTTTGTTTTTGGTTTTTTTTTTTGTGATCGCGATGTGTTCTATTCACACGTATATCATTGCAGGATTGAGTATTAACACGTTTATGTAACCGCTTTTCTTCTTATAACTGAATTTTTTTCACGAACCTGCTAATATTTTGCAGCAAGTTTTGATTGAATAATAGTATTAAAATAATAAATACAATAAATGTAAGGCGCATTAATCTCCGAAGAGATTTAAGGCTGAACTTCTTTTCCAACTTGGATCGTGCTCCTTGTTAATTTTCCCCACAAAATGGCGGGATGGGACCTACTTGGTTTATGCCAACTCCAAACGGCAAGGCAGGTGAGTTTTTACTGAGAGCTTTCCATGGCTGACAAGCACTCAGAGTGTTTGTCAAACATTGTCGAGGGGCGACCCCGCTTAGAAAAACTGTCTTCTAATTGAAAAACCTTATTTCAAAAATGTTGATGTTGCTTTTCCCGGGACATGACCCCGGATCTCCGGTGTGGTAACCGGAGCACGCTACCATCACACAACGGTGGCCGCCGCATAATAGTAATAGTGAGCAAAAATTCCACTCCAGGTAATTCTACTCTTATTTGCCGATCGCCAAATAATCCATTTGACAATTAAAGAGATTACAGTTTCCTTGCTAGTATCTCAATTAAAAAAATCATTTTTTGGCGAACTTAAAAATTAGGGAAATTTTCTTGGAAAAAGTAGGACTGTAATACATACAAAATAATCTCAAAAAACTTACGCGAGGGGAATGTGATGTTATATGAGAGCATTGCGATCTGACTTGGAACATTTGGGTCTCAATGAAGTGAGTTTCTTGAAAACAGGCCTTCCCTTGATGCATACCAATAAATTTCTTTCCTCTTCCGCCACTAAAAACCTCAACGCTCAGAAGCTCCAACAAATCCTAAAAATACCCCGACAAATAGCATTGGATGCTTATCTTTTTACTCGAAGAAAATGTTCCTCAACGGGGCTTCTATTCACATTTCTAAACTTCCTAATTTGACGTCGTGAAACCTCAAACTAGCGTTTTTACCCTCGGTAAAATGAAGAAAACCCATTAACAGACGCTTTAAGGAAACTAAGCTACAACATGTTCTGTGTTATTCAACAACAGTAAAAAAAACACTTCAACTAACCGACGGTAGCACGCGTTAAGAACAAAGAGATGATTCGAATGAACTTTAAGGCGATTAGCACTATTTTCGTATCACGGAATAAGGAAAATACCGCATGAAAAACGTCAAGTCTATTAAACTGTCACCTAAACTGGCGCCTTGGCAGGTTCAAAAAGTGTGTACTTACCATTATTCTTGAAAGTATCCACGACGATCCCAAAAAAATTCCCAAAGACTCAAGATTCGAAACGAGCTCAAGGCCAGAACAATAATTTTTTGTAATGATTATTGTTTTTTAAATTTTTCTGTAATTGAAAAATTGTATTTTGTTTTTGGAATAGTAAATAGAAAATTTTTCAGAAAACCTGCCATAGCTGTGCAGATAGACCCATTTCGAAGGGTGCTAAGCCTTCATCATCAGTACGCTTTAGGAACGCTGCGCTAACCATTTAGGTATCATCGGTGGTTTGTGTTGACTGATAAATTTCTACTTCTATTCCTCTTTACCAACTATATTTATTCAGCGTTGCGGCCTTGAGCTCGTTTCGAACCTTGAATCCTTTATCAATAGGCCGATAAAACAAAATCAATTCCCAAAGACTACAAAAATAATTTCGATTTTCTACGATATTTTTCAAATCTTACCAAAATATTGGTTTTCTCGAAAGTTTTGTACACGCACTTATGTTCCTCTCAACCGAATCTGAAAGCTTAGACAATTTTTGTTGCTGTGTCAGCAATTTTGAAACATTCTATGCAAAGTATTTAAATGTAGTAAGCGACCAAATTAAGAAAGATTCAGCAAGCGATCAAAAAATTGCAATGTTCAGAAATAGCGTATGCGCCAATGACATACATTTTTTATTTTTTATTTTCATTCAGGGATAAGATACATCGGTATGGCTCTCCAAACAGCCACGCCAGCTTCTGCAGAAACCAAGCATTTCCTAACCTTCTATGCTATGTGGTTCTATTTTGTGCTTTCCTTCTTTGAATAGTTCCACGTTTGGATTTCCTCAAGTGGCTTGCTCATTTTCTGAGAGTAGTTGAATCAGAAACAAAACCACAAATAACAGCGTTTCACATATTGGCCTCTCCATTACCTGGTTTGGTGGACGAACTTCTCTATCCACTTCTCCATAAAGTTCTTTTCTGTGCGTGAACCTATTTTATTTGATGATAGTATAGAAACTCTTAGTGCTGCTGTTGTTGTTGTAGCGATAAGGTTGCACCCCGAAGGCTTTGGGGAGTGTAATCGATGTGGTGGTCCTTTGCCGGATGCAGATCCGGTACGCTCCGGTACCACAGCACCATTAAGGTGCTAGCCCGACCATCTCGGGAACGATTTATGTGGCCACATTAAACCTTCAGGCCATCCCCTCCCTCCCCACCCCCAAGTTCCATGGGGAGCTTTGGGTCGCCAGAGCCTCGTCTGTTAGTGAAACAGGATTCGCCGCGGATAGGTGAGGTTGCCTATTGGGTTTGGAGGAGCTGTATATTGCGCTGGCAACCTGAAGGGTTGCCCTATACACCCCTTGAATCTGGTATTTTAGTCGCCTCTTACGACAGGCATACCTACCGCGGGTATATTCTGACCCCCTTACCAGCTGGAGGTAACTCTCTTAGTGCTCGCTTTCCGCAGCATAGTTTTCGTAGCTGTTTCACTCTTTCACCTACATATATACTTTCTTCTTCCCCTACCACGTTCTTCTTCCTCCTATATTTCTTTTAGGATGTAAACAGTACGTTCTCTTCAACCAGCTTCTATTTCATTTTTTCGCATACCAATGCCGATGCCAAAACTCTGCAGCATCTAGCTTGGATGCGTTCCTCGTCGGTATGTTGCATCGCGCGTTCGTTATCTATCACCGACCGTTTAGGGAGACATTTTTAATTGTGATCTCTTTGAGTAAAGTCCTCCATGACACTTACATGATGTAATCAAATCGATTTATGGCAGCCGCTAAAGATACTGAGTTCAATTCCCAGGAAAAGCAACATTAAAAATTTATAAACAAGTTGTTTATATTAAAAAAAGTTCTTCTAAACTGGGTCGCCCCTCGGCAGTGATTTAGGAAACTGTCCGAGTGTATTTCTGCCATAAAAACTTTTCGGTGAAAACTCATATGCCTTGCAGATGCCGTTCAGGGTGAGCGTAAACATGTGGGTTCCGTTCCGTACGAAAAATTAAAATGAGCACGACGCGAATTGGAAGAGAATCTCGGCTTAAAATTTCTTCCGAGATTGTCGCACCTTGCATTTAATATATATTTTTTTTATATGTAAAGCAAATCATCACTGGCAAGGCAGTTTGCCCTTTGTAACAGCAAGTGTCGCTCTTATCATGGTACAGGCTCTGAACCCAGGTCTGGTCGAGTTTTGAGTTACAGGAGTAGCTTTGTGCGCATTCGGTTGAAGCTGATGCTCTACCAACATTTTGCACACACTTCCAGTAAACAGCATTTCAGTCTGGACACGTGAAGTCAGCTCTTCTGTGTCCTTAAACTTCTTCTCTAATCTGTTTTAAGATAAATTAAGGTAAATTTTATTAGAGCAACTCATGAGAGCTCGATTGCCCCTCAGAAATTTCTTTAACAGCATAAAACTTGGAAATTAATATGAATGATTATTCCATTGACGATGTTACCATGGTTACGCCGCGGGTTCGCTTTAGTTGCCTAATTAATTTTAGTTAGGTCCGTTTAAAGAAAAATAAGTTTCGTTATGTTAAGTTCAACCAAAGTTTGTTTCACTTAAGTAAACTTGAGCTAAATAAGGTCAAGTACTTATCTCAATTGACTTATAGTTCCCCTTATGTAATTGCATATACATATATATGATTTAGGTAAAAGCGTCTATAGAAAATTATGATACACAACGTAGTTAAGGTGCAGAAAATCAAGAAACTTCTTCATTCATACCTAACGAAGTACTTAATAGACTCCTTTAAAGAAATTGAACGTAGCTGCACCAAAAAATGCAATGTGCTTCCATCATCATTTTCTTCGATAATATTCATGAGTTATTGCTGCACACCTGAACAAATGGTCGCATCTATGTAAATCTTTGGAAAGCACAAAAAAGATCTTCCGAGAAAGAAGGGCAATGCTTACATATACATTAACTCCTATACTTACACTTGAAACATTTATCACTGCTGAATATTAAAGTATTTATCGACAACTTCTCTTCATTCATTTTATCAGCTTGTTCTTTCGTACTTTTGCTGTACTTAACATTTCATTCAAGCTTTGTAATATTCTGTCAGCTGCCAGCGACAAGTGCGCCCTCACCTAACTACACAATACCCATATGCCTTTTCACCTGCAGACACACAAGTTGAAGTGCAACAACAACATACTTTTTAGTAGACCTTTAAAGCAGCTTGTAAGTGCATCTTCTTCTACTGTTGTGCTTAGTTGTTGTTGTCGAAGCGGAAGTCTTTCAACGAGATGGCAAAGTAGAGGAAGGAAATGTGTATTCACGTTAGCATATCCTTCCCACAGAAATTTATCAGTTACTAGTTTTGATTGCCTCACCAGCCACAGTTGCGATGAACAATTTATCTGATTCGATTGTGTTGTGTAGCTCGCTTTATAGTGGAATGGGTAAATTGGGTGACTGTTCAAGATCCATGAGCAAACTATATGTTTGGAGATATTGCAGTTGTTGGTATTGACTTTATATTGTACACCAGGAATCGCGTCAGTGCTTTCATTGTGATTTCAGTACGTTATTGTTGTTTTTGCAGCCATAAAAATACTCTCATAAAGGCTTGTATAGTGTTATCGTTGTTGATGCCTTGCAGATGCCGTTCGGAGTCGGCATAAAACACGTAGGTCCCGTCGTATCAATTTGTAGGAAAAATTAAAAGGAGCACGATACAAACTGGAAGAGAACCTCGGCCTATAATCTCTTCGGAGGTTATCACGCCTTTAATTTATTTTATTTTTATTTTTACATGAAAGCTTCTAGGGCATCCCGCCCTCCCACTTACTAGATCCATGAGGAACTTGGAGTCGCCAGAGCATTGGCTGTTAAAGAAACCGGATTCGCTACGGGTACATGAGGTTGACAATTAGGTTGGAAAAGCTATATATTGCGCTATATATTCCCCTTAAAAGAGTTGCGCTACACAACCCCTTGAATCAATTTGGTATTTTGGTCGCCTCTCACGACAGACATAACTCCGATTGATTTTTCTGATTTTATCACATAATCAAAAATAATGTCAGAGAATTTTTTCACCACATTTTTTCAACTAACTGAAGAGTTACTGATTGGCACTTCGATAATTTGGTTCCAATCCCCTTTTTTCCCTGCTTACTTGACCATGCGCGACTCTCTTTATCTTGTCCAATCTGGTAGGAGGTCTACCGCATATGCTTCAAAGGTTTACCCTCCTTTGCTAGCAAATACGTTTTCTCAGTAGGTTAAATTCCCATATAATCGGAAATTCAATACATTGCACTCTTTCAGTGATTTTTAACAGCTATCATAGTTTTAGATGTGGTCATATGAAGGATCATAGATTCGGTGTTAGTCATTACATTGACATGGCAGTTTGTAGTTTACGATTTTCTCTGCAGACACTACGCTTTTCTTTAAGTTGGAGCCCTTCGAGCTTAATCCGTTTCTGTTTATTTGGCATAAACGTTTCGAGAACATCATGGTGTTTGTGGTTGATATCCAAATGGAGAAGAGTTGCTTAACTTTAGTGTAGAGTTGCATTGCAACCAGGTGCCATGACCCATAGCTTGTAGGAGGTTTATATAGGCCTCCAACTGCGCCAAAATTATGTATGCCTACTCAAGTCATCGATTAGGACCAGGTTAATAGAGTTTTCTGTTCCGGCCAAGAGTGGCTATAACCAGTGTGTATTGGAGCACCGTAAGATTAGGCCAAGGACGACAGGTATTTAAACATCCATACGCTGTGAACCTTCTACCTTTTTTATGGCTTTAAGATCCTCTTTGAAGCGCAGGCTCAGAGTCAGGTACACCACACTACCTCACTGCAAGACATCAAATCTCGTTGCATTTTGTAACGTTTTGTTTTTCGGCGCCAAGTTCGTGCATCGGATAAAGGATAGGCTTCACTACCGCTGTGCGAACCCAACGAGAGAGAGAGAGAGTGACAGGTGCCAATAAAAGTCTAGTTACATGTATACATTGCCGTTTCTTGCTTCTCTCCTCCTTACTTACTTACTTACTTACTAAAATCTACTGATAGTTATCATTTATTTTAACATGAAGAAGTAGACTTGGATTTTTGGCACTTTTCTAAAATCTCGCATACTCTTAATGGTTCTGATTTATCACATGAACTTAATGTGATAACTTCGGTAAAAGATCGGTTAAGAACATCAGACGCCTGTACAGGATACATACCGCCCAGCACTTTAATTTTTGTTTGATTTTTAGGGTCTGACTGTAACTCTTATTGGGTTCGTGCTAAAAGGTCTTGGGGTAGGTGAGTAATGCTCGCACCCGCTGATAAGAATCATAAATACACTAAGTGAATAGTTCATTGTGGTGCTATAAAATCGTTTATTCCGCCCTATTGAACCACCTTAAAAAGTAAAAATTATTACACATTAACCTTCAATCTGACTTAAAGAAATTTTAATTTAGGCAGTATAACATTAATTTACTAAGTTTCAGATAATCACAAAAATTTACGTTATCGTTATTTCCTTCTTATTGTGCTTAGAATTCATAAACAACGTTGGAAGGAGTCCATTCTCTTACAATTAAAAGAACAGTTCGGGGTTAATAATGCAACTAAGATATGTATATTGCAACGGTTTTCCGTCATCCCCATCAGATTTGATTTACAGATAGACCGGTTCCAGGGTTGTGCCATCTTCAGTGTCATCTATCGTTCTGTATATATATCTGCTATTTTTCGGAGTAGGCATAAAAGAAGTAGGTGCCGTCCCGGCAATTTGTAAGAAACATGAAAAAAGAGCACGATGCAAATTGGAAGAGAATCTCGGCGTAATATCTCTTCAGAGCTTATCGCACCTTACACCTATTTTTTTATGTCGATATCAGCATAGGCCTCTAATCCCAAAAAATAAGAAAATTTTCTACAAAAGCTCCTTCAGTTTTTCTTCATAATGAGGTTAAATCAATTCTGAGTGTTGAATATCCTCTACAAACTGTCGGTCTTAATACATCTAAGATACTACGATAGTATCTACTTAGATGAGATAATAGTTTAACGGTGACAACAGCTTCAAAAATCACAGGAGAACAGTAAAGTTGAGTGAGCCTAAGAAATTCTGCTAGCCGATTGGTGTGATTACTTTGCTAAAGTGAATTCGTCAGGTAATTTAAACTCTGTGCTTTTTCCGCATATAACCAATCCATCCAAATATATAGGGTAGGGGGTCAGTGTACTTAATACTCCCCATATTTCAACCGCCTGTACTAGATGATCTACTTAGCAGGTATAATAAGAGTCGCTGTGTTCCGAAACAAGGATTGTATACAAACCAAAATATTTTA
Source organism: Eurosta solidaginis (assembly GCF_040869045.1). NCBI lineage: Eukaryota > Metazoa > Arthropoda > Insecta > Diptera > Tephritidae > Eurosta > Eurosta solidaginis. Next base: position 379,992,916 of record NC_090319.1, read on the forward strand.
AAAGTATCGAAAACGCGGTGAAGCATTCTCAGATCATAATGAGACTTAATGTTTGCGTACTCATGCCTTTAAGTGCTGCTTATCTCTCAGCTTGAGCTTTTTTGAGCTTATTGAGCTGCGATTTTTACACATTTTTATTTCAGCTCAAGTTGTCTAACGTCACAGTAACTCTTGACTTAAAGGCTCTTTATTTTCTCACTATCATTTAATTTATTAGGTGAATATACATTGGTACAGTAAGACAAATTGTCTTTTTGTAGTACAACAAACTAATTCATAATGACTAAAGGGAATCATATTACAAAAAATCAATATAACGTAAAATAAGTCAGAGCATTTAGGTACATGTTACCGATATGGAAAAAATAAATAAATATATGAACTAACATATATATGATTAAATAAATATGTATATTTGTATATAAATAAATAACTAAAAGATGCTGAATAACGAGCATATCAAAACAATACTTCAAAACTTAAAATTTTTAATTTTTTAAATTTTTAATTTTGGTTAAATTAATTAAGATAAAATTAAAATTAAATAAATGCCCAGTTTAAGTTTTGACTAGTTGTGTAATAGTGTTGGTAGTTGCTTTGGTTTACATTAGTCCTTATTGCAGTTGGGATAGAGTTCCAAATACGTATGGTGTTGACGAAAAACAGCCTTATCCAGGCAACGAAGTTAAAGTTAGGCACAACTAGATTACACGTCCTGGGAGACCTAGTGAATGTTAATTTCTCAAAAAGATATGCTGGTAATTTTGTGACAATCAAGCGGAACAAAAAAATCATACTTCTAGCTTTTTGGTAATCAAATATGTTACATCCTAATAGTTTGAACCTCCAAACCGAAATATGATCGAACTTTCGTAACCCGAAAACGTAACGAGTTACATGATTAAAGGCAACTTCAACTTTGTGTGCAGAACACGAGTCCAACTTGTTATAAACGTGCTCTGAATAGTTTATTATTGGCAAAAGAAGATATAGGGCCAGTTTTCTTCTAATATGCGGAGGTGTGAAAGGTGCAGTGGTATACACTTTACACATGACTGTATTGATATGGTCTTCACAAGTTAGAATAGAGTTGATAACGAAACCCAAATTTGTAATTCTAGAAACAATTTGTAAAGCCGTGTTACCAATGCATATTGGTGAGGCAAGGGCATCAACGGACCTATTCTTCGAAATGGGCAAGACGAACGATTTAGTTGCATTAAGGCAGAGACCATTATTATTGGCCCAGCTCTGTACTGACAAAAAATCATTATTTACTTTAAGGCAGAGGTTGGCAACGTCCATGAATTTACCAGATAAATATAATTGTATGTCATCTGCATATGCGAGCATTTTCATGTGCTGACAAACCGAAAAAATTTCGTTTACGAAAATACTGAATAACAAAGGCCCAAGAATGGAACCCTGCGGAACACCTTGGGGTAGGTGCTTCATCCCCGAAGTTTCGCCACCAGTATTAACAACATGTGATCCTCCTGTTAAGTAACTTTACATCAACATCAATAATTTTAGCGAATCCAAAATATGTTTTGAGTTTATAAGAATGTAACGCGTGGTCAACAGAATCAAAAGTTTTCGAAAAATCTAACAGACAAAGCAGATTGAGTTGGTTTTTACCAAACGGTATGCGTATGTCATCAAAAATTTTAAGTAGTACCGTTGTACAACTATGATTGGCTCTAAAGCCCGATTGGTACGGTGATAAGAGATTATTTATAGAAATGTGCAAATTTTTTTGTTCTGCTAGCAGCCTTTCAAGAACTTTCGACAGCGCTGTCAATATGCTATTGGGTCGATAATCACAGACCGAGCTTGCAAGCCTTTTCTTCGCGACGGGTTTTACCGTAGCACATTTCCACGATCCAGGAAACCGAAAAGTTGGGACGTAATGGTTGATGATGTGTGTGAAGGATGGTATTGGTATACCATCAACCTCGATGGTATTGGATTTAACTTAAAGTAAGCGCCTAACCACGTCGCATTCGGATACCGCCCTGAACTCAAAATTTTCTCCACTGTAGCGCCCAGAAGCGTTTGGAAAAAGTACAGTAGGACTACTCACAAACGCACCATTAAAAGTGTCAGCATTTAGTTCACATACAGGTTTTCCCATCCATATACTCGCAGGCTTTTAGATTACGCCAAACAGTTTTAGGAGGTAGCGAAGGGTTTAGCCTTGAGGTAAAAAGTCTACTTTTCCCTTTTCCTATTATCTTAGTAGCGATATTTCTGGCAGCTTTATAGGCAAGCCACGCAAGAGTGCTGTTAATCCTCCTCCACGATTAGTATGCCTTACTTCGTGCTTTTATTGCTGCTTGAACTTGGCCATTAAACCACGGACAGGAAATATTTATAGGTCTACTTGAGCGAATAGGCACATGCATGTTAGAGGCATTAACGATTTTGCTGTTAATAAACTCAAGTTTTTCATCAGCAGAAACACCAAAATAGTTCTTTGCAATGTTCCACACTTTTTAGCAAAGATTGCAATATCTTATGAGTTCTACCATATCAGATTTTGTATCGAGAAATTACCCCCTAAGAACCAGTAGTAATACCACACTTAAGTAGTTTAATTTATTTGTCTGGGTTGAAAGACAGTTCGTAGTATTCAGCCACAGAGTAATGTACCTGTAGAATTCCTTCTGATATGAAGTCTCAGATCCTCAATACAGAATACTACTTGAGAGACCATATATTAAGTGCGCTGAATATGGGACCTGACAAGAGCTATTGAAATAAATGGTGATAATGTAATTAAAGTAAAGTATTTTTTAATGTTTCTTAGCATTTTTAATACTTGCCTCAATGCTTTTCTTTCAGTAGTAATAAGAGGTGCCCTTTATGGAAATTTTACTACTTTAAATATCTTTTTCAGTGTAAAATTATACTGAATATTCATTATCCTTAAATGATTGCTATTTTGCTCTTTACGTAAAATGTGTTGGCCTGAATAACCTAAGTATTAGAACACTTTGTTATCAACTCGACTCACCCGCAAAATTCCCACATTTCACACAAATTTTCTCATTATGCCACTCACAGCTTCATCGCTTCTCATCTTACACTTCTGAATCTGGCTGCGTATTTGACGTACTTGCACTGGTATTAAGTCATCCCATTTGACTGACTGAAATTAGCTCAGTTCCAAGGCATTGCTGCTTTCATTTGTATTAAAAGCTTCCGGCTGCATTCAATCAAAGCTCACTCCAGCAGGGATCGTACATAACATATATTGTTTGTACTACTTCAATTAAAATAGTTGGATTATGGAAATAACATGAAAAATAACTAGATAGTATCCCCCTCCATCGGGCAGTCTTAACCTCGGGCTGACCCCAAGTTCCAGCGTTAAGACTGTTAAGACTAAGTGTTCAAAAGTTTTTTCCCTGGCGAAGATTGCCATGTCAACAGCAAGGGGCACTATTTGTAGCCCCTATCCTATAGGGTCACAGAATAAAAATTTGCGTCGCATTATTTCACTCGAAGTAATTGCCAAGCAACTGTGAGAGGTGACCGCGCCTTGGACAACTTTTTTCTAATTGATCAATCAGTCTAAATTTTTCGTGTTGCTTTGTCCGGGAATTGAAATCAGGCGCTTCAACGTGGTTGGTAAAAGAGTGCTCCCCCTTATGAGTTGTATGATTTTATTTTATTTTCCTTTACCGTTTTTGACAAAAGTCGTAATGATTATGGTCCCTGCTTTTTTGCTCTACGTCGTTTCTGCTCTATTGCTCCGGCAACAGTCGCTTATTTGTACATCAAATGATAAGCAATTTCATAGCTCAATAAAAAGCAAGCAGTTATGTCCAGGTATAATGAACGCATATGTGGGACCAACAAAAATTCGTCTAGATTTACTTGAAAGACCAATCAGCTTTGTCTGTTGTTGTCTGAATTTAACGTCCTGGCAATACTGACAGTGCTCAATGCGGTCCTCCACACCACCAACCCATAGAGCAGAATCGGATTGCCCATCATCTCTTTAAGCAAGTACTACGAGACAACTTAGTCTTCTTACACTGAGCCTCCAGCACAGTTTCGTATTCTTAAAAATCCCTTTGTATATGTGGTTTTCCAGTCAGATGTATAAAGATGCTCTATTGTGTGGTACACCACTGAACAATATTAGCTTTTAGCTCCTCCATAACCCAGTTTTTTACCCAAACCCAGAGATACAGAAAAAGACCTCCATTTGCCATCATGCTCTCGATTGTCGCCCCACCGTACTACTTTGCTACTAACCATAACACAGTGAACCAGGCCCGAAATTATTAAACGCCCTGGAAGCTTACTCATAAATCTAATGAAGTCTTTATTTTCTGAATGACAGCAGCACACTCGGAGCGTTTGCCATAACACAGCCCATGAGGGACACTAATTTGTAATGAAATTTTATCAGATTTATTCTCAGCTGTTTTGGGTACCCTCTCTTCAATCGAAGCTTCAAAGCTTTTGAAATGTGTTTGTAATACTTCGCAAACTTTAGTCGGTACCCTCCTATATTCCTATATTCGCGTATGAATCTATGTATGTGTTCATAATTGTGAAGTCGGATTAATGAAAAGTGAAACATTTTATAAGAAAATGTAATTGGCTATGCAGGAATTGTTTCAATGGCTGCATTTAGAAAATTGTGCATAATAGTACCTGGAACTAATTTATGAAAATGTCTAAAGTATATCGATGCATACGGTACATAAATAATTACATACACATCTGAACATACATATAGATATACTAAGTTATATAGAAAATACGATACAATGACAACACTTCGCATTACGTGTAATTACGTGAAAGGAAGTGGAAGAAGACAATATGGATTATATCTTCACAATAATCAAATGTCTACACTATTGTCAATATTCTTCTATAAGGATAAGCAAGTATGTACAGATGTGTATATTTTTGGTGCAAATTAGAGCTATGCGTAGCATAAGCATACCGCTTATCTGGTTAAACTACCTGCTGTCATGGCAGTCAACCATAATGGTTATACGTCTATGTACATGACTCATCCCCCATGACTGTCAAGTAAATTTGCATGCTACTAAGCGAGCATATACATATGTATTTGTGCTCAAATACAGAGTGAAGTAGATTATTGAAGACAATTATTATCCTTCTTTTTAATAAGCCCTAAACGTTCAATGTAATACGCCACGTAAAACTTTCCAACAAGCGCCTAAAAGTAGACTAATGGCATGTTAGTTAAATTCGTCCTTACATCCATATTTCACTAAATAAATATCTATATTTCTCGGCCATATCATAACCTTCGGAATTTAAAGGGTCAGATTTCATTTTGGAGCATACTTGTGTTCTTGCTAGCTGATATGAAAGGCTGACATCATGTAGCTAGTCACTCTTCACTTTGAAATGACGACAGGCAGGTGTTTCTTGCTTATATTTTGCCGTTTGTACCCCTATAACTAGACTTTTATAGTCCTCAGCTATTTTTACAGCAATGAACATGTTCTACAGTTTCGGGATGGCGCTTGGTATTCATTTATGCTTTCTTCTTACTGCCTCTGTAGTATCGCGTAGAATTCACCCCACTTCAAACACGCTTAACATTACCCATTCATTGACCCAGGTAACTACCGTAAGTTCATTCGCTTTCACTAAGTCACCTAATGCATTAATCCGTCATACCAAACTGCTCAAGCGGGAATCATACTGACAATATGTAGGTCAATAATTTGCTGACAAGCATTCCTCACTATTGAGTCATGCACCTTTAGTATGTAAATATTAATGTAAGTATGTATATATGCATAGGTTAAGAACCTCTGTATAAATAGTAATGAATTTCATCAATAAAGAACAATTGCAACAATTGCGATCCAACGCTACTCATCAGCGTACGGCTCTTAATCATTCTTGTTCAACTTTATGCTACACCTCCCCTCCCACTTATTCTCTTCCAACCCATGAATCAGCCAATTCAGAGTTTGCGCATCACCTCCTCACAACCTTTTACTGGCGTTCGTAAACGGCCTGCGGAATTCCTTTAGGGAACAATTTCATATAAATTCGTCCGCTGTCGTTATCTCTAAGTCTATCTATGATCACCTCGTCATATATTCAACCATTTAAGTTTAAAAGAAACTGTTCTGGGAGCCTACCGGGGTTGATGGTTTTAGGCGGACAGCTTGTTCTGCTGCAGGGGTGACATTATATATATATATATATCCGGTGGATATTACAGGAATATACGGCTGAGTTCCTATGGGCTTTCTGATTTCGGTCACTTCTCCATTAAACAGCTTGGACCCCATCCCAGACAACACCGATAATTATGTGTTATTTTATGGGAAAGAAACTGTGCAGAATGAATCATACGGGGCAGTGGTATAGTTAACTGGTTCGCAGAAGAAAAGGTTGGTGCTGAGGGTTTCTGCAATTTCAAGATATCAGTCGAATTCTCTAAGTAGCTTTCACTTACTTCGCCGATATCTTATGCTTTTAAATAAGCTTCTCCTTCCCGCGCAGCTTACACCCAAACTAGCCTCATAAACTCTATACCTCTTTTACTTTCTTTGATATTGAAGACCAACGTAAGGTCTCCGAGTTCTAAGCGCACCCTGTATACGTATGTTCCCAACATGTTGTTGAGTGTAATTGGTGCTAATGACTGTGTTGGTGTTTTTGGAATTTTATCTTTTATAGCTTTTGTTGTTGTTGATGCTGATGTTGTTAAGCATCCAACAAAGACGAACAATGACACTTGGACCGTGTGACACATATATAGATGTGTAAGATCTGATAAGTATGTATTTATATACATCGTTAGGTAGGTATAAGCGAAAATCTTTGTAATTGCCGTTAGAAATTTCCATGCAAATTGGATTTCATAGCAAGCTTCCAGCAAAGTTCAGCTCAATAGATTTTACTAGAGGAAAAGGACAGCAGCTAAAGGCTATGACAGCCCCACCATACAGTACCGATAGTTGTTTTTGTTGTTGTAGCTGCACATATATGCGTAGGACAAAATAAGAAAATGGTAAAATTACTAGGAAAATATCAAGCCGCTTTGTTTAAGCTTAGTTGTCATTTACAGAGTAAATCGCTAGCGGCCCTACAAACATACACACGCATATATATCTATCTACACGGAAAAGGTAAAATGTGTGGAAAATAAATACGCTTATGACTTTTTAAGCATTTATTGGGTGTATCGAAACATACTTACACAATTCTGTTGATTGCTTTGAGGTGCGGTATTGAGCCATTTAAATTTTTCTGAAGTTCAAAGAAGGAAATTTCTTTTTTTAATCTTAGGTGAAAGCACGTAAAATATTTTATTTAAGGTTCATGCATGAATTTGACAGATTTATCGATACTTAATCTGAATAAATTGCTATTTGATCCAATTATTTGAATTTTTTGTTGTTATAAAAATTTTCTTTTTTGAGTGGTTTTTGGCTTCAGGGTGGCCAAGTTAAAGAAATTATAGCTTACACATAATTATACAAATATGCAAGCCAACGTGCCGGGCTGTCGTAGCTTAAATAATTTTATACATCAGTATATCTATTTTATTTAGTTATAACTATTTTGACGAATATTAGCAACACTAAGGCATACTATCATCTCTAAGCCGATACTAAGCAGTCACTTGTCTACATAAACAAATCAATCATTATGTCTACACATATGTACATACAGAAGCGGAGAAATACTCACAAAAGTATGCAATCATCAGCAAAGTAGTTCTCACACATACGCATGCATATAAGTGAGATACTTTTGTATGCAATCATCGCTCATATTGCTATGCGAGAAGCTATAAACGCGCATCTGTAGTTTATAGCTGAGTTTATAGCTGGTAAACTGGTGGTAAATTCTAGAAGGAGAAACACCTAGAAATATGCAAACGAGGTAACCGAAGAGTATAAAAGCAGCACCAGCTTAGTTAGGCATGGGCAATCAGTTTGATTTAAGCACGTTATCAGTTGCGAAGTATAAGTGTTATTGTGGAGTATTTTCAAAGTAGTTTAATAAAGACTAGTTTTCAATATTGAATATTGGAGTTATTTATTCAACAATTTAGCGATACGAACATTAGTAGAAGGTGTAAAATAAGCGAAGTTTCCATAAATTAGTTACAATTCGTGTCAGAAGATGAATTGTTGAATAAATTCCGAAGATTTCGAATAAAACTTGGACAAGGAAAAGTTAAGTGAATTAAGGATCCAGCAACTGAAAAAGGAGTTGGAAAACCGTGGATTGAATACAACCGGCAATAAGATCGAACTTCAAGCACGGCTACGAGAGGCAATGGAGTCGGAAGGAATTAATGTGGACGATGATGTCTTTCATCCTGATGGGGACGAGACAACAACAAAAATTTGATAGAAAAACGAAACATCGCAGACAGTAACGAGCACAGACTTGAACATGATATTGGCTGCAATATTGGCTCAAACATCGACAGTGGCATCTCAACTGGAATCCCAGAAGACATATAAGGTATCTCAACTAAAATTCCAGGAGACCCGTATAACAACCAATATGGAATCCCAAGAGACACGAATAAGATTGAAGCCCAGGAGACGCGTATTTCCGAAATGTCGGCACAAATTTCAGCACAGATATCATCTCAGATCTCCACACAACTAGAAGAGCAGGAAGTCCGTATATCATCTAAACTGGAAGCGCATATGGAAGAAAAACTAACCCAATTTCATGAAGGCTTCAGTGGTCGACAGGATAAAATAGAGGCAAAAATGGATAATTTGAAAGTTAGGATCCAGGAATTACAATTGAACCGCCCAGTCACTTCAACGTCTAATCAAAAGGTATAAACAGCATCCTTTGACGGTTCTGTTCCTTTCCAAGTCTTTAAGCTACAGTTTGAGAAGACGTCGGCAGTGAAACCGGAATGCGGAAGATAAAGTAGCTGCACTGCTCATGGCTTTCAAAGGGCCTGCAGCTGAGATCTTACAAACTATTCCAGAGGGCGAACGGAACTGTTATGAAGCATTGATTGGCGCTCTAGAGAGACGATACGGCACCGAGCATAGGACACAGATATACCGAATGGAGTTACTGAATCACTTCCAGAGGGCTGGTGAAACATTGCAAAAGTTTACGTTGGATGTTGAAAGGCTGGCACATATAACGAATGGGGACGCACCCGTGGAATATACCGAAAAGGTAAAAATCCAGAGATTTATTTATGGAATACGGAATATCGAAACGAAGCGAGCGACATACGCAAACCTAAAACCTACATTCACAGAGACTGTACCACATGCTATGATTCAGGAAACAGCAATGCTTCTGTGTAAGCCAGCGTTCAAAACTCGCTGTGTGGAAGTAGACAGGCCAGACTGGGTGAACACAATATTGGAGGCGCTGAAAGGATCGCAAAAGTGGGGTGAAAGAGTTATCAGTTGCTTCAAATGCTTCTTAATAACAAAGCTGGAGGGGATGAGCAAGAGTGAGTAAGATTTAGAGATCAAGAGCTAGCTCCGGCTATTGAATGTCCTGTGATATATGTGTCGCAAATTGGAAGAAAATCAAGCAGTTTTACCGTCAGAGAGAATGTGGATGGGAAAGAAAATGTACTGACTGTAGATACGGGCGCATCTCATTCCTTAATCCGATCTGACTTGGTCAATAGGAGAGTAAACCGTTACCTGGAGCAAGGCTGCGTACGGCCACTAGCGAGTATAACCAAGTCCAAGTAGAAGCGGGATGTGAGGTCTTAGTTAGAAGGGTCACGATTCTACACACATTTGTTGTGGCGATCGTTAATGAAGTCATATTGGGAGTGAACTTCTTAGTTGACCATGACATAAGAATCGACGTGCAAAGAAGGGTTATGCGCTTCAAGAATTAGGATATACCACTTAACTTCAGTTTGGAGAAACGGTTCATCAGTAAGCGAGTGCTGGTAGAGGATATTCAACAGAGACCACAAAAGTCAAAGAAAGTAAAGCGGGCAAAGGTTGATGGAATGAATGGGCCAAACAAATCAAAACCCAAGGAACTCGCGAGAAAAACACTGGCACTGACAAAACCTAATAGATGCACGAAAACGAACGAAAGAATTTCTCAGAAAGAATGCAAGGGTGGTTTCAAGCCAACGCGCATTACTCTTGTGAAACGTCAAGACGATACTGATGATGCAAAGTCAATCCGCCAAGATCAAGCTCTGCGAAGTAGGTCTTCATTGGCCAAAGAACAGAGTGCGAGGGAACAGCCCAGGGTAATGAGTAATAAGATGAAACACAGGTACGGCGAGAACAAAAATTTGGAAGGTTCCTTGGAGGGAGATTTGGTACTGTTATACAACCCTCACCGGAGGAAAGGTGTTCCATCCAAGTTTCGGTGCAGTTGGGAAGGCTCATACCATGTTGTGAAGAGGATCAGTGATACCATCTGTAGGGTTCTTATTATTTTCATTTAACTTTGTGTTCAAGTTACTTTGAACTTTGTAATTTTAATATGTTTTACCAATATTTTAATTTTCAATATTGATTTTGTAATTATCAAAAATTTTCATTACATGAAAAATTGGGTTCGATAGAAATGATTTAATAAAAATATATATAATGATTTATATATATATATTAACCAACCATATCATATAACTACAATTGGCGATCTTGCCTAATAATTACAACGCTGATTCGAATTCCCCCTGACCATTTTACCATCTTCTTTACCATCCATTATCATCTTAACCGTGAAATTGGTGTATAACAAAATAGATAAAAAAAAAACAAAAGAATTGAGAATTTCATTGATACCAAAATACAAAAAGTGAATGCTGCGACAAAATGAAAAAATGAAAATGTGTGAATGAATGAAAATGTGAAGAAATAGAAACAATAAAAATTGGAACATATGCGTACATTAAAATAAATGAAAGAAATATAAGTTTTGTAGTTATTTAAGAGTTTGACAAATGAAATGTTATTTTAAAAGAAAAGAAAATTGATTGCTTGAAATTCAAAATTCAAAATAAAAACTTAGAACGAAAGTCGAAAGTTGGTGATACAAGACTATTAAAAGTTAGTGAGAAGTAACAAAAATAGAGGTAAATAAATAAGGAAACTGAAACGTATATATTGTGCATTTTGAGCTTGTAATCGAAAAAAACGTATCTACAATTGGCAACAACAAGAAAAATAAATGCATGAAACTGATAGAACAATAAATTTACATCAATATTTATAACAACAATCAAAATAACAGAAAAGCCAACATAAGAGCAATACGTAACTATTTATGTACAAAAAGTATATATTGATAAATATATTATATTTCATTCAGTGATATGCGAATTGATTTGATATTGTTTTATAATATCACTTATGTATTAATGTCATTCTTTTTCTAGTTTAATATTACTTTTGCATAATTCAGTAACTCAGATATAAATTTACACACTATTAATTTTTCTTTTGGTCAATAATAAAGATTTATTTTATTTTTATCTGGTAAAAGTTTTAAATTGTAAACGCTCTTTTCCAGAGATCTTAAATATTATTTTTAATTATCACCAATAACGTCTACTTTTGAGAATTTATTTCAATTAAATTAATTTATTATGTTTCATACACCACCACACGACAGACATTCATCTACACCAACACATCGGGTTAACGATTCGCTTATTGATTTAGAAGATGGTTCTTCGCAAAATGACCTAATAAATCCATATGCGAATCGAAACAATAACGAAATTTTTTCTACTTCAGTAAAACTTCCTCAATTTTGGACAAATTGTCCTGAAGCATGGTTAATACATGCTGAGATGCAGTTTAATACTAAAAAAATTACTCACGAAACAACTAAATACGAGTATATTATTACAGCATTACCTCAGGAGGTCATAATGACCATTTTAGATTTTATTCAAAATCCAAAAAAATAAATAAATATTCTGCATTAAAACAAATTTTGATTGAAAGACATTCCTTAAGTGAGAATGCGAAGTTAGATAAAGTGTTGTCCGATTCTGAAATGGGTGATCGCAAACCTTCGGAATTTTACTGATCTTTAGTTCTACTTTCTGATTCTAATTTTAGCCAAGAAATTTTAAAAAACTTGAATGTAATTTTAACAAGTTCGAATTTCAATGACATAAATGATCTGACTAAATTAGCTGATAACGTTTGGGAAATTATCAGTAAAAATGAAATTGCTTTGATAAACAGTTCTCAAAATTCTAAAGGAGAAAATTCTATTATTACTAATTTGGTCAAGACAACATCTTTAATTTGCCAAAATTTTCACAAATTATCTTTGGAATTAAGTGAAATTAAGAAAGAAATTAGTCAGAATTTTTCAAGATCACGTTCAACAAGTAGTAATAATTATAGAAGTCCTGTTAGATATCGTTCGAAATCTCGTGATAATCCCAACTGGTTATGTAGATATCATTACAAATTCGGGAATAAAGCTAGGAGATGTGAAGACCCATGTGCGTTTGTAAAAAATAGTAATCCAACAAACTAAAATGTTCCGTTGTTGCAGCGACAAGTAACGGAATTTCAGAAATATCAACTCGTCGCTTATTTATATTTGACAAAGAAAACAAGTTAAAGGTTTTGATTGATAGTGGGGCAGAAATTTCAGTGCTTCCAGCTTCGAAATTCTCATGTACAAAAAAATCATCAGATATTATCTTAACAGCAGCTAATGGTTCGACGATTTTTACATATGGAAAAAAATTTGTAAATGTTAATTTAGGTTTAAGGCGGGAATTTCCTTTTGTGTTTTTGATCGCTGATATAGCGAAGCCGATTATAGGTGCAGATTTTTTATGCAAATATGGACTTCTTATTGATATTAAAAACAAATGTTTAATAGATCCATTAACAAATTTATCAGTTAGCACAATTTCGTACTATTGTAACATCTCTCTTCCAAAATTTCTTTCAGTAGAAAATCAATACACAAAATTGTTGAAAGAATTTCCTTCTCTTATAGAAGAGCCAAATTATTCAAAACCAGTTAAACATACCACAGTTCATAGACTAGTTACAGAAGGTAATCCTTTCTCAAAGCCCAGACGTTTAGACCCAATCAAATTTAAGGTAGCTAAAACTGAATTTGATTTTCTTGTAAAAACTGGAATTTGTAGACCATCAAATTCCTCTGTAGCATCACCACTTCATTTAGTACCAAAAAAAGAGAGTAATGATTGGCGTCCCTGTGGTGATTTTAGAAGACTTAATACTGTTACTGTTCCTGACCGCTATCCTTTACCACATATTCAGGATTTTAATATGAATCTAAGAAATAAAAAGATATTTTCAAAGTTGGATCTTGTTAGAGCGTATAACCAAATACCAATGGCATAAGAAGATATTTATAAAACAGCGATTACTACTCCTTTTGGTATGTTTGAGTTCATTCGAATGCCTTTCGGCTTGGCTTGAGGAACTCAGCACAAACTTTTCAAAGATTCATCAATGAAGTTGTAGGTGAATTAGATTTTGTTTTCACGTATATTGATGATCTTTTAGTTGCAAGTGAGAGTGAAGAGCAACATTTTAAAGATCTGCGTATACTTTTTGAACGTTTGTCTGAATATGGTTTAAATGTTAAACCAAATAAATGCATTTTTGGTGTTACTAGAATTGATTTTCTAGGGCATAGTATTTCTGAATTAGGAATATGTCCATCTGACGATAGAATAAAAGCTATTCGAGATTTTAAACTACCAAAAACCATTAAGCAAACACAAAAGTTTATTGGTATGGTTAATTATTACCATAGATATATTTCACAATTAACAGAATTTACTGGAGTTATATATGATTTAATTAACAAACAAGATGATGAACTAAACAATCTTGTATCTCAACAATCATTTCAAAATTTAAAATTAGTTCAAATTCCTTATTTAAATTTCTATATATGGTGCGAATCATCCAGAGATTGTCCTAGACCGTTCGTTCCAAATAATTTATGCAAAAATGTATTTGATAAGTTGCATCCGGTTACTAAAGCTACTCGCCGTCTTATTATTAAAAAATATTTTTGGCCAAACATGAATAAAGAAATTAATAGATGGTCCAAGGAATGTATTAGTTGTCAAAAATCTAAAGTTTATCGACATACGAAGTCACCAGTTAGTAAAATTTCAATACCGAACAAAAGATTCGAACATATTCATTTAGATATTGTAGGACCTTTACCTATTTCAAAGGGACATCGCTATATTTTGACTATTATCGATAGGTTCACGCATTGGCCAGAAGCATACGAATTAAGAGAAATTTCTGCAGAAACAATTGCAAATAAATTTTTACGTGAATATATACCTCGGTTTGGTGTACCTCTAGAAATAACTACCGATCAGGGTGCTCAATTTACTTCAAAATTGTTTACAGAATTAACAAAGTTATTAGGCAGTCATCAAATTACAACGTCAGCTTATCATCCTCAAGTGAATGGCATGGTAGAGCGATTTCATAGGCAATTGAAATCTTCTTTTATGGCTACAAATGGAACCAGAGATTGGTATGGAGAGCTACCTCTAATACTGTTAGGCTTGCGATCAACATTTAAAGAAGATATTTCGGCTACACCGGCTGAAATGGTTCTTGGACGAAACTTACGATTACCCGGTGAAATTATTGTTTCAACATCTGAAAATTCATCGTCAAATGAAATTTTGAGTAAATTACGTGAAAAATTTAGAAATGTTCATTCGAGTTTAAATCCTCATAACTCTAATGTTGGTTTTTATGTTCCGAAAGATTTACAAACATGTAAATTTGTTTTTGTTCGTTTAATTAATAAGCGTTCTTTACAACAACCATATGAAGGTCCATACATGGTACTTGGAAAAAAAATAAGAAGTATTTTAAAATTGAAATTGATAATGAAATCAAAACTATCCCGACTGACAGGCTAAAACCAACGATAATTGAAACGTTACCTAACAATTGTAACACTCTTCACAATAATATTGGAACAAAAAAGAAAGTCACATTTAATTTATTTAATGTTAATTCTCTCGAAGGGGGAGTAATGTAGGGTTCTTATTATTTTCATTTAACTTTGTGTTTAAATTACTTTGAACTTTGTAAATTTAATATGTTTTACCAATATTTTAATTTTAAATATTGATCTTGTAATTATCAAAAATTTTCTTTACATGAAAAATTGGGTTCGATAGAAACGATTTAATAAATATAAAAAATATATTAAGCAACCATATCATATAACTGCACCATCTACCGCATGCAAACCATTGGGAAACCACGAAATAGAAGGGTGGTTCATTTGGAGATGCTAGCAGCGTTTAGATCAGGAAATTTGTCTGATCGGGACGATCAGACTTAGGTGGAGGGCAGTGTGACGAATATTAGCAACACCAAGGCATACTATCATCTCTAAGCCGATACTAAGCAGTCACTGGTACCTACATAAATAAATCAATCATTATGTCTACACATACGTACATAAAGCAGCGGAGATATACTCACGAAAGTATACAATCATCAGCAAAGTAGTTCTCACACATACACATGCATATGTCTGAGATACTCACAAAAGTATGCAATCATCGCGCATATTGCTATGCGAGAAGCTATAAACGTGCATCTGGAATTTAAAGCTGGTGAGTTTATAGCTGGTAAACAAGTAGTAAATTCTAGAAGGAGAAACGCCTAGAAATATTCAAACGAGGAAAGAGAAGAGTATAAAAGCAGCACCAGCTAAGGCATGGGCAATCAGTTTGATTTAAGCACGCTATCAGTTGCGATGTATAAGTGCTATTGTGGAGTATTTTCAAAGTAGTCTAATAAAGACGATTTTGCAATATTGAATATTGGAGTTATTTATTCAACAATTTAGCGATACGAACGTTAGCAGAAGGTGTAAAATAAGCGGAGCTTCCATAAATTCGTTACACTATAATACCGTCATTTCTCTCATTTATTCTCCACTAACTTTTTCTCCTCGATTTTTCTCCCACTTCTACTCTTTCTCACTTTTTTTGGATTATTCGTATAGTTTTAAATTTACTTCTCTTTCTGCAACTTTTTTCCCTTCTTCTTCTTCTTCCTCTAAATTACTCCCACCTTATTCCTATCTTCATCCCTCTTTTTTCCTGTCTTTGGCTGTGCCTATCTTTCTCTTCTTCTCTTGCGATGCCTCTCTCTTATCCATGTAGATCAAAGCTGACCAAAAGTGAAACTTTGGCTGTGTTTATTTAGTCTTTGATCAATGAGCAAAGAGGCAAAACATTTGCATGCACATTTGTTGTAAATATGTTATAAAAATAGTATTTTATTGCTTAAATCTACAAAAGAATTAAGACATAATATACTATCATCATTAAAAAGTTCAAACATTCTGAGGATAAGCGTTTGATGAAACAAGCAAATAAACAATAATCTCTTCCGAAGATCCTGGGTTCAAGCCCCGAGCAAAGCAGGATCTAAAATTTTGAATCAAGTTTTCTGAATTGGAAAAAATTTGGTCTAAGCAGGGCGAAAATATACTTGGTTTGCCATTTGGTAAGCACTCTCAGTGTATTTCTGTCGGGAAAACCTTCTCAGTGAAAACGTATATACCTTTCAAATTCCGTTCGGAGTCGGCGTAAAATATGTAGGTTCTGTCCCGCCAAATTTAAGTTGAGAGAAATATGACGCAAATTGGAAGAAAAGTTACCCAAAGTTTTCTTTCTTAGCTGACGACTTTTGCTTGCGATATTCCATTTCCTTCGGTTCTCCGTCTGTATATCTTACTCCCTACTACACTACGAATTCAAGTATCCCAAATATCAGCTTAACCAGAAATGGAACTATTTACCAAATTTTAATCAATTCGTATCATGAATAAGATTTTTCACAATAAGAAACCCTGTTGCACTTCCCATAAGAAAAAGTATGCTAAAGCCAAAAGCTATCTTTACATAACTTTTAAAGGGAAGCGCATCATACACACGATTCTTTGGAATGGTCAGCCCTGAAGTAATATATCCCAAATATTGAAATGGTTGCCCAAGTAATAAATTTTGAACACATCGCACCATAAATATGATTTTTTGAAATGGGTTGTCCCTGGTAAAGGAAAGTAAGTGAAGTACCCGTTCACCAATTTTCAAGCAAATCCCAACTTAAATAGGTTTTTTTGGTCAACTTCCCGCAAATAAAAGAAAGAGTAGAGCTATTGTGAATTTAAGCCATTCCCTAACTGCCTGAACTCACACAAAAATTGATCAAAATCGGTACAGTTCTTCAACCAGAGTTCAGTGCCATAAACACACACACAAGAAATAAATATTTATAGATAACTAACGTTAGATAGCAATGTTTGATGCAACTTCTTCCACATATTTTTATCAACTACGAGGAAGTATCTATGGGTTTCTGCCTGCCTTGTTGAACTTGCCATGGGAGAGACGATTTTGGGCGCGGGATGTTATAATTTGCATTTCTCTGGCGGAGGCTTCATCACTCAGTATGCCGAATCTCGAACTGTCTATTTCCTCAATCATTACAAATCGCCAAGTCCCATTCATTTTTCACCGCCTTACAGCATACCAGTAGTGTACAATATTTTTATGGGCCCATAAAATCGATTAAAGGCGCAATTTTTCGAATAAGAATTGAGCTTTACGATAGCACAAAGCCAAAACTGGCTTTATTAAAATTAACAAGGGATGATTGAAAATCTCATTAAATATTTCAATACAATGCTGAAGTATTTATATCAGCCGGATAAGGGTGCACATCATCCTTTATGTCAGGTCGTTAAGTAATAAAATTAGGTTGAGTTTTTCTTAAAATGGTGATTCTTATTTTGTTACAATCTGATGTAGATTTGTTTGAATTATCGGTTGCAGAAATCGCTATCGCGTGTGTCTCTAGGAATTACTTCATTCGATGCTTACACTCAGAGAAAAAATCTTTCTAAAACGAACGAAACAAGTTCAAAATTAAGAACATTCGTTGACAAAAGTCTGCTAAATACGCTTTTTCTTAACTCGTGACCAATGGGCTTGTTTTAAGAACAGTTTTTCCAAGCACAGCGTTCGTATTTCATGACCAGTTTGGTATTGACATTCACACATTTCTGTGCTCATTTCAAGCACTACTTATGCTCAAAATAAGATTTTTCGTTCTCACGCTTCGAGAAGGACTTGTGGTTCATTTAAGAGTTTTCTTTCTCAATTGAAGAACGGTTTGTGCTTGATCATTGATGGGAGGGGAAAGTATTTTTTTTTTCAATAGGTACACATTTATTTTTTATTAATAATAATTTGTTTGTCATAAATAAAAAATATTTATAACAAAGAAATTTTTATTAAAATCCAAAATTGTATGAAAAAGTGCATAATATTCATTTCTTCATATGTTTCTCTTATTGAGAAATTATTCTTATTTGAAGATGTAATCTGCATATGTACTTAAAACATTTCATAACAAGTTTGAGAATTATCTTTGCATAAGTGAATGGAAATATAATTGATCGAAAAATAAAAGTTAAAAAAATCTTAGAATTTGACGGTGATTGAACTCGCCCCACGCGATCGCAACCACAACATTATAACCGCTGGGCCACCACGACTAATTTATAGCTTGTATCAAATATTGTATTTAACATTTTATTTAACGAATTGTACCGTTTTTTTTTTTTTTTTTTTTTTTTTGTTTAACTTAATTTAAGAACATTCTTCTCTTTATTAGAACATTTGTTCATATTTTAAGACCAGCCGTTCTCTTGTAAAGAAAATGGTGTCAGTTCAAGCACAAAGTTGTTGCTTTAAGAACTGGTCGTTCGTCTTTCAAGAACCAAAAAGTAAGAACATAAAAAGCTTGATTTGAGTCCGGTGGTGCTGGAGTGTAGAACATAGAATTTGACCGAAGTAGTGGTTACACTACAACCAATAAAACTAGCATTTGTGTTTTACATCCTAAACTGCCACCTTCTGCGGTTACGTGGAACAGCACGTTCTGGATGGCTTCGAAAACACGTGTAGAGGACTGATAAAATATATGAGGGGGTTCACAGGGTAGGCCTTATGCACAGCACTGCATGTGTTCATTGCAGACATGCTTTTCATCATACTTGTTTTCCATGCTCAGCTGATCTATCTTCTTCGATATACAGCAAAGAACATAAAAATAGTAGTGCAAATTTTGTCTTGCATTACATCAATTAAATTCTTCTTTTTGGATTTCTAATATTTTATGAAAAAACTTCTGACTGGCTGTGCAATCCAATCTCAAAAACGTTTTCGGAAAATTCGAAAATAAGAGAAAATTTTACGAGATTGGCAAACATATTATGTGCGATTTTTGGAGGATGCAGTTTTGTAGCCCTGTCAATTTTAACATAAAAGCGTACAAGTTAAAGGTCGTATTGATTATAGAATTTATTTTCCGAAAGGTGGTTTTCTTACATAAAAAATTTCAAACCTTGTGTGCAGGAAAATCAAAAACAACCAGCTGCAAAAAAAAAAATTCAAAAAAAAAATGCGAATTTCGAGAGATTTCTAACATGTTCTTTGTAAGACTAAAATTGGTTGGGCTTAAAAGTGACTGGTTAAAAAAATTAAGAGAGTTCCAAATAAAAAGTTAAAATTTTTTCGAATTAATATATTTTAAAAACTTTTTGTGTTTCATTGGCATAATTTTCAATTACAAAACTAACAAAAATGTTTTGTCGAAATTTGATAACTACAATTTTTGTCTTCGCTGCTGCACATACATATAAAGATAGTGAGGGACAATCTTGTTGGACATAATTTCGCCCACAACGATGATTTTGGAGTAAAAGGCTGCGGACCAAAAAGCCAATGCTGAAATAACATTACGTTAAACCTAAATCTATATTTTCTTTCCTTTTCTTTGCCTATCCCTTTCTTTCTCTTTCCCTCTCTCGTTCTATTTACCTATTGTTTATCGTCTCCCTTTCACCCCCTATCTTTATTTTTCTTTTCTCCCTCCGCAATCTTCATCTTGTTCTTTTCCGCTCTTCTTCTTCTTCTGCTAACTATTTTCTCTCCCTCTACGTTTCTCGCTTTATCTACACTGCCTCTTTTTCCCTCTCTACCTTCTTTTCACTCTTAGCCTCTTTACTTTTCTTTCTTCCTTTCACATCCACTTCACATTCCTCTCCGTTCACACTCTCTTTTATTCCTCCTGTTTTCCTCCCTCTCCTTTTCACTCAAGTATTTGTTGTCGCCGATGTAATAGTAAAATCACCCTCAAAGACTGAGGTGAGTCTCGCGGATCAAGGTAGTCGCCTTCCAGATATGAATCCAATACTAACATCCTCTGATAAAAGCCCGGCTTCACGGGCACTGTTCATTTTCTTATTTCCTTCTGCGCGTCTTATTGGAAGTTTATTCTAAACCCTTAATTCATTGGGATTGCTTTTTTCCTTTTCTCTTTTCTGTATCAGTTAAACCTTTCACCGATTTAATTCTACATAACAGAGTCTTAGAATGAAAGCTTCCTTTGCACTTTAACTTTAGCATATATCCGAAAGAAAATACTATAAATATTCTTCGTTTATATTTATAGATACGGGCATTTACTTACATATACATATATTTATATAAATACTTCCTATTGTGGGAGCACATTTGTGCATGGAGCCGATATTTTATTAATCATCACGTCCTCTACATTCCGTATGAATATACCTGGCCAATGTACATGTCGAACACGTAGGTGAGTACTATAAGAAACGATTGCACATCCAAACCACATTCAAGGATACACAAAAACAAAAATTTAGTTAAATAAATTAACAAAAAAGTATAACTATGCAATTCAACTTTTCGACAACTTTAAACAAGTTATCTGCAAAAAACATAAAAACATACAATGTAATCACTTACATATAAAAAATATTGAAATATGTACTCATTCAAGAATATGTAGTTGCTCATACGAGGGAAGGCCCATGAAATATAAATTCGAGTAGGTGATTTTTCGCTGTGCTATCGGGAGCCTAATTGCTAGCAAACCTGCTCGATAAGTTTGTGTTTTAATTTTCTAAAATCAGTGGATTAAGTTTTGAAACACTTCATAGTTCTCAAAAATTTTTTCGCTGAAATAAATGAGAATTTGTTGATAGGTACGAAATGATTAGTTTTCATTATATCATCGCTTTGTCGTAGTTGAAAAAAGTGATGATGTCGGGGTGGACGTCATTCCTAAAACTATGGCAGACGTTTGTTGATAGTTTTGAAATGACTAGTTTTCCATCTATCATTTTCTCATATTTAAAGAAATTAAAAATTTATTTTTCACGTTGTCGGGACGGACATGTTTCCGAGCACTATACTGGAAGTTTATTTATGGGTTTGATATTATAAGTCCATGATCGTAACTCTCTTCTGTCATAAAAAACAAACATTATATTCCTGATGATGTTCGGATGAATCGTGATTCACCACGTAGAAATTAGTTGGTAGGTACGAAATGTTTAATTTTCAATCAATTATCACCTTCTCGTTGCTGAAAAAAAGATTGTGTTGTTGTTAATATCGGGTTGGACGGGACTACAAGCACCATAGTAGAAGTTTGCTGAGAAGTTCGAAATGACTAGTTTTCAATTCATCATTCCTTTCTCTTAGTTGATATTTTTTAATATTTAGGTACAAAATCATACTTGAAAATAAAAATTTTAATTGTTTATGATTTCGGAATGGACGGGATTCCGCTTGTTTTTCAATATATCAAGGTTTACTCCTAGTTGGTTCTCAACGTGTAGTCAACAGCTCATTAATTTTTAATTTGAATTTTGTAATTTTATTTTGCCGTGAAGATCTGTACCTTTACTTGTATATCCGGAAATTTATCAGTCAAAATGAACGAAGCAAGCTTTCGAGTTTTAGACAGGGGTGAAGGCAATGCGGTTATTATTTCTTCCCACCTATAGAATGTGGATAGCATTGTCGAGTATCATTATAGAAATATATTTGTGATCTTTATTATATTTCTAACTTTTTGCTTAAATTTTCTTTTTCTCTCGCCTTCGCCAAGGAGTCTGATACTTTTATTATAAAATGTACTATTAACAACAAACAGACATACAATTAGTCTATATATGAAATCGGTTAACTATAGAAGCGTACAGAAAAACAGCATTGGAAACTTTTATCAAAGTATGATAAGCTATTTTTATATAGAAAAAAGTTTGAAACAGCCTTCGAAAAATATGTTAAAAATCAATGCGAGTTTTGAAAGAGCTATAACTTGCACTTTGCATGAATAAAATTGATTGGGCTACAAAACTGTGTACTTAAAAAAATGTGAAAAATTGGAATTTTTGTAAAAGTTATTCGAAACATCGAGCATAGATTCAGTTATAAAATTCATAGAATTTTTTCTTAAAATATCGCAAACGATAAAAAGAAGCCTTAAATTGACAAAATTTGATAAATACTGCCAATATTATTTTTCTATTCGCTGCTAGACTTTACTAAATTAAATTAATTAAATTTTTGAGTGCATTTTCTGTTCATCTAACCCACAATACCTAATTTTTTTGTGTAGTAGTTGCTAGCTCTGTATTTATCTTTGTACTGCATGATGTATAAGAGTGTTTAGTTTATCCCTGTGTTTAACTCTTGTTGTATCCGAAGGCCTTCTAAAATCGTCCTCACATATCCTCTATTATCTACGCCCAATATTTTTGTTTTGCGTAGTCCGCTATGTGATTATTTCCATTCTTTATCATATTGGGCATCTTTTTCTAGAAGACGTACATGCTTTGGGATCGTTTGGAATATCTGCAGGTGCATGTCGGAACCACTTCGATTCAATTTCGATAGTGTATTGGTACAGTTTAAGCGTAATTTTGGAAACATTTGGATACTAATATAGCACTTCTTCGAGACCCTGTCAGGAAGCATTTTGGGACTTTTATACACAGCGTGCTTTGCACACAGAGTATATTAACTCTGATTGGATTACGGTTGGTTGTACAGGTACAAAGGAATCGAGATAGATATAGACTTCCATATATCAAAGTCATCAGTGTCCAAAAAAATTTGATTGAGCCACGTCCGTCCGTCCGTCTGTCCGTTAACTCGATAACTTGAGTAAGTATTGAGATATCTTCACCAAATTTAGTACACGAGCTTATATGGACCCAAAATAGATTGGCATTGAAAATGGGCGAAATCGGATGTTGACCACGCCCACTTTTTATATATATAAAATTTTGGAAAACACATAAAACCATATTTTTTTTTAAATAATACACCGTTGCGTGATTGTAGCGTGCTCCGCCTACCACATCGTATGCCCTGAGTTCACAGCCCGGGCAAAGCAACATCAAAATTTTAGAAATAAAGGGTTTTCAATTAGAATAAAATTTTTCTAAGCGGGGTCGCCCCTCGGCAGTGTTTGGCAAGCGCTCCGAGTGTATTTCTTCCATGAAAAGCTCTCAGTGAAAACTCATCTGCCTTGCAGATGCCGTTCGGAGTCGGCATAAAACATGTACGTACCGTCCGGCCAATTTGTAGGGAAAATCAAGAGGAGCACTACGCAAATTGGAAGAGAAGCTCGGCATAAAATTTCTTCGGAGGTTATCGCGCCTTCGTGAGCCATAACTTGAAGAAAAATTAACGGTATTACGATCCGACATTGGGTACTCAAATTTTCCTTATAGCAGGAAATATTTCTAAAAAAAAAATGGACAAGATTGGTTAAAGTCCACGCCCACTTTTATATGAAAGATTTTTAAAAGGGTCGTAGATGAAAATAAGCAGTTATAACTTAGCAAAAAATAGTTTTGAATCAATGACATTTCACTTATCAAGTATTATTGTAAGAGGAAATGGAGAGAAATTATTTTTTTGAACGGGCGGTGCCCCGTGTTATGTAGAACAGTAATTTATCTGAAATGAAATGTACAATTGAAGCTCACGCTGAGTATATAATGTTCGGTTACACCCGAACTTAGACACCTTTACTTGTTCAGTTTACTTTTAGCATAACTAGGTCTACTTTGTAAAGATTATATCGGACAATATGAGTTGTTATCTGGACAATTTCTCCGTCACTTTGCAACTTTGCGTTATTTATGAAGACCATTTCCACATTATTGCCGAACCTTTTTTTTCACTTCTTAAGGATTATTTAGAGACTATTTTAGGTTAATTCGAGATCACTTCCCAACAACTTTGGGGGATTTTTGTTATTGTTTTGGGCATCTTTTTTGTTATATTTTACGCCAACATATTTATAGCTACTGCTTGACATTATAAATTCGACCATCTCTAATTTGCATGTGTATGTTAATACATGTACATTTGGGTGTATGTATGAGTTTGACTGCCTGCTAAATGGATTGTTTTTACAAATGCATAGCGAGCAATGCAAAAACGGTGAACTTTATTAACGAAATCGCAAACCTGGTAACGATGACGAGTTGCCAACAAAACACAAATAAAATCACTATATAATCGTGAATATGCCAGTTGAGCAAACATGGAAAACTGAGGTGAGTGAATAGGGTTTGTGAACTAAAAAGTTGAGTATGAAAAACAATTGACTGGTACACAGAGGTAAAGGTAGTATTAGCGCATACGCACACACACACACACAGACGAACTGAAATACTTTCTAGCAACTGTGTTTACCTTTTTTTAATGTTTCCTTCCTTTTTTTTGCATTCTTACTTCAACGCAAACGTAACAGTTTTTCTAATAAAAAAAACCTCAGCACAATAAAACTCATTCGAGAAAATTAAAAAAAGTTTACAAAAAAAAGTTGAACATATTAAAAACTCTTGTCAATTCTCCGACGTAGCCCTCATCATAACCAACAAGTTCTCATCCATACCAATGCATCCCGACCAAACAGCAGGTATTTACTTTTAATTAATTAAATTGGTTAGCTGAATGATAAAAAAACGCGCAAACTTTTATAGGAGCAAACGATGCAAGCAACGATGAGCACAACCTTAACAGCAGTTTTAGCGCCACAGGCAATGTTAACAGCAGCCATCGGCGGCAAAAGTGCAAAGCCAGTGTGATGAAACAAGGCTCTTGTATCCTACGGGATATAACGTTAAAATTTCTTGCAATTGTTCGTGAAAATTTCATAATTTCAGCGCCTGCTGGGAAATGAGTAAAGCTAACTGAAAAACTTACATACAAGCGTATGAAAACAATGAAAAAATTGTGCTGTTATAAAGGCAAATATACTCACATATGTATGTGTATGTACAGTGTTGTGAAATAAATTTGCAATATGCAATATGGACGATGTGGTAAAATGCAGTGACAAGTTGCAAAATATTTACCCAAAGATCAGATACTTGGTAGCTCTGACTATGATTTTTTGAAGGACCAATACTAATAGCTTATGTTTTGCTTTTGCTAAACATTTTGATCGGTTTTTGTTTCGAAGTTAAAAAAAAAAACGAAACATCAATAAGACATAAAAAATCTAAACTAAGGGTCATATATGTATGTAGACAGGAAATGGCACCCCCTCTAAAAATTTCTTTAATAGATCATCATGCATAACTGAGAGGCTACTTGTCCTACACCAATGATTCGAAGGGTTTTCGGGATAATTTTGAGGCTACTGATGGATCAATGTGGAACCATTCAGGATTAATTTTATGATATCCGACCAATTTCGGGAAATTTTTGAAACTTTTCTTGGGAGCTTTGACGTTGGTTGTGTATACTTTTTGGCATAATTCAATAAATATCGAAAAGTAAGCTATTCTTGGATAATTTTGAGAATATTAAGACATTATTCAACGACTGTTTCCGGATCATATCTGGACTGTTTTCGGAACTATTTCACAATGGTTTCGAAACTATTTCGGCATGATTACGGATTTTTCCGGAACTATTTTCGTATTATTTGAACGATATTTCTAGATCACTTAGGTTCCGTTTCGAGTTCAGATCTTCAGATGATTTCGGGATTGTTTCCCGAAAAAATTCGGAACTATATCTTAATAATTTGAGGGCCGTTTTCGAAATCATTTTGGGATTATTTCGGGATAATTTCTGGATCGAGAGTGTTTTGTGAGAACTATTTCGAGATTGTTCACGCGAATCATTTCATAAATATGTTCGGATTGTGTTATAGATGAATATATGACCCTATATGAATTTCGGAATAAATATCGATATCGTTTCAAGATTAATTTCGGATAAATTCTAGACAGTTTTGGGAAAGTGTCGATACGACTTGTGGTTGTTTTGGGCTAATTACGGAAACAGTTCGAAACTAGTGCTGGCCTTTCCGGGAATACTTTCGTGTTCGTTTCTGGATTATGTATGAGTCATTTGCGGGATGGTTTTGTATAGTTTCCTGTATCATTTCTTTGTTATCTACCAATAATTCCGAGGCTCTTTAACATAATTCCGCGAATATTATATGTAGGCCATGATTCAGGGACTTTTTTTGGATCATATCTGGACAGTTTTCGGGACTTTATCAGGATAATTTCGAAATTATTACGGCATGATTTCGGATTATTTTGTGACCATTTTGAAAATATTTTGTGGACATTTCAAAATCATTTTGGTGCTAATTCGGAATCAGATCTATTATTATTTTCGGGGTTACTTAGGAGATTATTTCGAAATAACAATTAGGATTATTTCGGGCCTAAATTTGTATTTTGTTTGGGATCACTTCGAGATTATTTCAGAGCAGTTTAAGGATAATTTCAGAAATATTTCATGATTGTTCCCGGTATCATGTCGAAAATATTTTTGAATTATGATCGAGTGCGCTTCGGTACTATTTTGGAACATTTTTTTAAGAATCGTTTAGGGACTTCTTTGTGGTAATTTCGAGATAAAAGAGTAATTTCGGGATGGTTCCAAATTATCTTTTGATGATTTCTGGAAGAGTAATTTCGTTTATATTTGTGATTGTTTCGGGAAATATTTTTGAAATAATTCGGAAACGGTGCAGGAAGTTTCCGGAAATGCATTCGAAATCATTTAAAAATTGTTTTCGGCATAATTTGGAATAATTCGAAATTAATTTAAGAATATCTGAGGAACTATCTTGTGTACAGGATTGTTACACAATTTATTCAGAATTATTTTAGAATCAGTCTGCAAATATTTCGGGATAATTTCAGTATAATTTTTAAACTCATTATGGGACTGTCAGCTAAATTCTAAGGAATTGTTTTCTTCACTATTTCGGGATAATTTTTTAGAATATCTCCAAATGTTTTCGGCATAGTTACACAACCTGCTTCTCTTCACGAGGAAGTACAAGCCACCTGCCTTCAGACTACCATTCTTAAACGGCCAGCAACTAAACCAGTCATCGAGTACCAAGTATCTGGGACTAACAATTGACTGCAAGTTGAATTGGAAAGTATGCATCGAAGAGCGGGTACGTAAGGTCTGCGTCTCCTTCTATGCCTGCAAATCAATGTTTGGTAAGAAATGGGGACTCAAACCAAGCATGGTACCTTGGATGTACGAGGCGGTGGTGCGACCGGTACTTACCTATGGTTCCATACTCTGATGGGAAGCTCTAAGTAAGAGCTACAATCTCACCAGCCTGCAAAAAGTCCAGCGCACTGCGTGCGTTGGTGCCATAGGGGCCGGACGCACTTGCCCCACAGCAGTTTTTGACGCCATTTTGCACCTGCTTCCGATCGACTTGCATATACTTTGTACATCGTCATAAACCGCACTGAGACTCAGGGAGTCTAGGTGTTGGAAGGATACTCAGCAAGGGCATAGTAGTATCCTAAAGAAACTGAAACTTCCGGATGGTACATGTAGTACCGAGACAGATTAATACCCTCGCAAACTGAATTTTTGGTACGGTTGTAACACCGCCATTCCAAGCAGGAACGAGTGGAAGAGAAACCCGGGTATAAGGGTCGATGACAGCCAAATCTACACTGACGGCTCCAAGATGGAATCGGGAGTGGGGTCCGGAGTCTTCTCTGAGTCCCTAGATTTGTCTGCATCATTCAGACTCCCATCGCACTGCAGCGTGTTTCAAGCAGAAGTTCTAGCTATTTGGCAAGCCTACAAATCACTGGAGGGCTTGAATGTAGCTGGTAAATTTTGCATCCTGTCGGATAGCCAAGCAGCGATAAAGGCGCTTTCCTCGCCACACATTAACTCAAAATTAGTGTGGGCTTGTAAGCGACTCATATCCCAGTTATCCACCAATCTAAAACTACGCGTTATCTGGGTCCCGGGTCATAGGGGGATACAGGATAACGAGAAGGCCGACGAGCTAGCACGCAGGGGCTCATCGGAGATGAACGAGGAAATAACCAGCAGTAGCCAAGGGGAATATCCAAAAGTTCTACTTGAAGAAAGCACAAACAACATGGAATAACATCACCATCTGTGCAATATCAAACTCCATTTGGCGAAACTATGATGGAAAGAGGACGAGAAGTCTTCTGAACAAATCCAGGGTTAACAACCGCAAACTTATAGCAGTCTGCACGGGTCATTGGGCAATAGGTACGCATGCGGAAAAGATGGGCATTCCGTATAACGACTACTGCAGAAGCTGCAAAAATCCAAATGCCAGGGAGACAGTAGAACACTTTAACTGTAAATGCCCGGTTCTAGCTAGAGCCCGGCTAAGGTTCCTTGGAACCCCGTTTCTAGAAGATCTCAGAGGATTATCTGTGATAGCATTCCCGAATATTCTTAATTTTATCAACAACTCTGGATGGTTGTAATACATTGACCGTAACATTCCGTCGGTTTTTAAACGAGTTACATGGCATCCAAACGCCTTTAAATAGCTACTTGGGCGACCAGTATTGCAGCCATTTCATCTACCTAATACCTACATAATTATTCCAGAAACATTTCGGAATTGTTTCAAGGTCATATTGCTATCAGTTTTTTTTTTTTTTTTTTCATTTTGGGTTTGGTCGAACTAGCTAAGCCAAGACGGAATTTAACGTATTTCAGATATGAAATAGATGGTTGAAGCTTATTGCTTAGTCGAACCTTAGACTAAAGCACTTCAAAGGTTTGCTTGTACTACAATTTTATTTCACATCACTGTACATACAAAAGTGAAGCAAGTGTTGCACTAAAAGATGGTCACAAGAGACAAGCTTTCCCTTGTTTCCTTGTATATGTTGATGAATGTAGTGCAATAAGTATTAGTTATACAACAATTTATGTACACATACACACACAGACTTATACACGCTTGTGTAAATATGATAGTTATAAATATGCGCACACATGCCCTTTGTTTTTGTTATGCGCCTGCAGTCAACTTTAGTTCATTGTCCCGACGGCTATGCGCACTGCAGCAAAATTGCTGTCGGCGCTTGCACTACACTGTGCGCCTTTAGCCAACAATACAACAACAGGCAAATAGCAAATAAATTCATACATTCTTTAAATTGTCGCAATGTTGATGAATGATGGTTGTGTGTAAAATGTATATTTGCAAATACGCATGCACACACAGACACACTGTATGTATGTATGTATGTTGGTCGTTAACGAATTGTTACTTGGCTGGTAAATTAACTTTTTAATATTGAGTTATTTGCACTTTGATGAATCTGCTTGCCGTTAATTAAGCACTTTAAGTGGTTTTTCTGTGAATCTCATTCGCTCCTTGCCCATCAGCATTCTTGTTTGGATATGCTTCCTTCGTCCCGTTCGGCATGTCTCTCACAGTGCATAATACGAAATATCTCGTTTTCTTTTCAAAGCCTTTTTTTACCATGCACAATTGTTTCTCAGCGTTTCTTTGCTGTAACCAGCCAATCGCTAGTTATAATAAAGCTTCTTAAATTATGGTATTGCACTGTTGGTCTTACACAGTGATAATTATTTATTAATTATGTAACAGCAGTTTAAGTAAGAAATATTGTGTGATTTTTATAATTTTCTGCGGTTGCTGGAGTGTAATAATATGGTGCAAGCTTATGAGGGTGTTGACACGCTGTTTCATAATATCAAAGAAATTTAAAAAAAAAAATTATTCTCCCGCTTCTTTTAATTCTGTATTAAATTATCACAAATATATTCGTATACCGGTGCATATACTTAACATCATAGCGATTTTTATACCCAGCTGTACTTGTACACAGGGTATTATAACTTTGATTGGATAACGGTTGGTTGTACAGGTATAAAGGAATCGAGAAGGATATAGACTTCCATATATCAAAATCATCAGTATCGAAAAAAAATTGTTTGAGCCATGTCCGTCCGTCTGCCCGTCCGTCCGTCTGTCCGTTAACACGATAACTTGAGTAAATTTTGAGGTATATTGATGAAATTTGGTACGTAGGTTTCTGGGCACTCATCTCAGATCACTATTTCAAATGAACAATATCGGACTATAACCACGCCCACTTTTTCTATGACCTTATAGAAAATTGGAAAAATTTTGGACAATGGGCGTAGCACCGCCACTTTTAAAAGAAGGTAATTTAAAGGTTTTGCAAGCTGTAATTTGGCAGCCGTTGAAGATATCATGATGAAATTTGGCAGGAACGTGACTCCTATTACTATATATGCGGAAAATAAAAATTAGCAAAATCGGATGCAGAACACGCGCTCTTTTTAAAATAGTCAAACTGTAACAAAAAATTTAATATCTTTACAATATATAAGTAAATTATGTCAACATTCAACTCCAGTAATGATGTGGTGCAACAAAATACAAAAATAGAAGAAAGTTTCAAAATGGGCGTGGCTCCGCCCTTTTTTGTTTAATTTATATATAAAAAGAATAATTTTAATGCCATAAGTTGAACAAAAATTTACCAATCTTTGTGAAATTTGGTAGCGGCATAGCTACTATGACGATAATTGTTTTTGTGAAAATGGGTGAAATCGGTTGAAGCCACGCCCAGTTTTTATACATGGTCGATCGTCCTTCCTTTTGGCTGCTAACACGATAACTTGAGTAAAAATCGATATATCTTTACTAAACTTAGTTCACGTACTTATCTGGACTTACTTTATCTTGGCATAAAAAATGGCCAAAATCCGATTATTACCACGCCCACTTTTTCGATATCGAAAATTAAGAAAAATGAAAAAAATGCCGTAATTCTATACCAAATACGAAGAAAGGGATGAAATATGGTAATTGTATTGGTTTATTGACGCAAACTATAACTCTAGAGAAAACTTTGTAAAATGGGTTTGATCTACTTGTTTTATATACCGACTCCGAACGGCATCTGCGAGGCAGATGAGTTTTCACTGAGAACTTTTCATGGCAGAATTACATTCCGAGTGCTTGCCAAACACTGTCGAGGGGCAACCCTCTTAGAAAAATTTTCTTCTAATTGAAAAACCTTATTTCTAAAATTTTGACGTTACCTTACCCGGGGTGTGAACCCAGAGCATTCGGCGCGGAGGGCGGAGCACGCTACCAGCACACCACGGCGTTTATTATTATTATACATAAATAAATTAGCGGTACCCGACAGATGATGTTCTGGGTCACCCTGGTCCACATTTTGGTGATATCACGAAAAGGCGTCTAACTATAGAACTAATCATTCTATAAAATAGCAAACCTACATACTATACTGGGTAGATTTATTGACCTATATCGCGCCATCGATTTTTCAATATAATTTGGGCTCAGGATAAAAAGTTCCACTACGCATACCCAAACAAATTATTTTTGAGCCTGCAAAATTTCAACGATTTTTTCGATTTTTTATGCATTTTTTCATATTCAAGGCTCCAAATTATTTTTTATGTATTTTTCTTCATGTCAATTGGCAAATGCAAAATTGGTAAATGCAGCTTTTTGAAAAAAAAATTTCTTTTATGGAGATTTAGAAGAATTTTGGTCGAAAAAATCGATTTTTTTTTTGCAGGCTCAAATAATTTTTTTGGGTATGCGTAGTGGAACTTTTTTTCCTGAGCCCAAATCCTATCGAAAAATCGATGGCGCGATATTGGATAACTTTCGTCCATACAAATCGACCCAGGTTACTACATACATTTAACTTCGTTATTCCCATAGATACAAAATAAGGTCTTGCTTAATATGTTTAAAATGTTTAAGTTTTTTTCTGACCACTCTATTACATATACATACATATATCAAGTAATATAAAATTGAAGCCTATTTGCATCTTATTTACAGCAGTTTTTCTTTCTCCATATAAATAAGTTCCCTCAGTTTAATTTCCCGTGAATGACAATGCAAGTATGCATTCAAATATCCGTCGATTTTAACAATTAAGTATATTGTACGATTTTAATTGCATACTTACTACCATTCCTTATTTTGTTTAAATGTCACTGGCAGTCGGGCTTAATTATACATTCTTTAATTACGAATGCAAGTTGTACAATCCAAATTGTTTCGAATGCAGAAAATTGGGGATGAGTAAAAAGTATGTGTAAATTTTTGAATACTAAGTTAAACTTACTTAGTTACGTAAAGGTGGTTTGAAATGAAGATAGATATAGCCTCCTTTATTTGAAAATTATCAACATTCCTCTGTAAGTTAATTACAAATTAGAGTTTGAACTCAGAATGAGTTTAATATCACAATGAAATTTGACAGAGAATTTACGCTAACTGCCAGCAAATTTGATTTGGCGTCCTTGTTTATGAATATTTGTTAAAAAATGTATAATACCGATATATTGCCCAGGTAGTACTATGGAAGCGCTTATTAAAAAAAAATTTTCAAATTTTAAAATTGACCGTGGCTCATTTTGTGTTACTTTTAGAGTTCACTTGCGAAGTAAACTAAAGCTCCAATTCACCTTCATGTTTACCTTTGTTTGACTCAAAGTGCTCTCGAAAATTCTACTTCAAAATTTATTAATAAACTAAGTTCAAGTTCGAAAAATTTGACATTACAAAATTATTCATATAAGTATTCGAAAATTTATCTATAAAGGTCAGATTATGTATTACGCCGTGACATTTTGAGTCGCAGTCAATGACAATCACAGCCACCACTACAAAATACCAAACATGTCATAAAGGCATCCAGCCTTACTGTCACTCACTGAAGTGAATGAATGCTCTTTTATGAAAGGAATTTCGATTTACGCGAGAAAATATGACTGGTGCGTTATAAATTATCAGCTCCTTAATTAACTGACCATACAATTCGTTGTTCGAAACGTAAGTTTTCTCCCAATGGCTCCCTTCTTTTATTTTTTCTTTTCCGCAACCTCATCTTTGTTTTTTCTACTTCTCTTTCCCTTGATATTCCTTCATTTCCTTCTCCCTCCCCTTTTCGGTTAATCTCTCCTTCCCTACTCTTTCTTCCTCTATTTAATACTCTTTTTTCTTCTTTTCTATAGTATTCTCTCTTCTTTTTTTCTTGGTAACCTTTAATTCTTTTCATCTTTTCCTTTTCAATCTACTTCTTCTTCTACTTCTCGTTCTCATTCTCATTCTAATTCACCTTGCCTTTTCCTTCTCCTTGTATTTCTCCTTCTACTTCTCCATCTCCTTATCTTTCTTCTTCTTCCTCATTTCCTTTTTCTACTTTTTTTTCCTTTCTTAATCTCCTAACACTTTTCTATTCTTTCTCTTTTGCTCCTCAGCTTTCTCCTTCTGCTCCTCCTACTCCTTCATCTTATCCTGCTTCTTCTCTATCTCTTTCTATTTCTTTCTCCTGCTGCTTCTGATTCCTGATGGTTGATTGCTCCTTTGACCGACCAGAGAGAGCCGGATCGAGTAATGCACATTCTCCTTTCACAAATTATTTAATAAATTGATGTTAAGTAAAAAAACTTGCTGATTTCCTGCTGATGATGATGTCTAGGGCTAGGCACTCACCAAGAAAGTGGGTGACCTTTTCTTCCAAACTCACTCGGCCGAGGCTTCCACTATTAGAACACCTAAATGGTTAATGCTTTTAGCAGTTGGGAGAAGAGCCCCACGCTAAGGTCGTATGTTATTTTGAACTCTTCCAAATCAAGTGATATGACAGCCTTTTACATACCATTCGGTATACTATTTATTCTCGAGAAAGCCTCTTCTTAAATTTCTTGTCAAAGCTCAACATGCGCCAAACAAGTCAGTTCTCCAATCCATACCAGGGAATCTATGAAGACAGAGTATACTCTCTTAGTTTCATCAGTATTATTGGTCTCCATCCACAAATCAGGGCACTTTGTTCGTCTAGAAAGACCGCTATTTATAGTGCATTGACTTTTCTACAAAACCCATATGCTCATGGATGGTGGATAATGTTTGTTATCTGCTTTTCGTATGAGCATTTTAGACCTTGTTATTCATGCCTTAGGTGTATGCTGAAAAGTCTCTCAAAAAACTTAGATATAACGGATGTGAGACTTACTGGCCTGTAGTATGTTTGCCTAACCACTGCATATGATTCAATGTTACTCATACGACATGTAGGCCCGGCCCAATTTCAACTACTTTTGTGGTTAGCTGTACAAAAATGGTCGTATTAACTTTATTCAGATAATTTAAGATGTTAAATTTTATATTCTTAATCTCATTGGAATATCTGCTTATTTATATTTTTTTTTTTTTTTAAATTTCAACTTTCATGGCAAGATGTTAAAATGGGGCGTTGCTACAATTTGCGATATGTCAAGCGAATTTACAACCAAATATCAACCTTAAGGATTCACAAAAACAAAAACATTAACGTTAGCATGAAAAATAGATATGTTCATAATATAAAACAAAAAATTACAACTAATAAAATTCAACGATTACCGTAAATTTACAATATGACAACCAAAAAAAAACTAAAACAATCACTTTTTTAAGACAACCGTTAAACGCAAGGCTATAAGGCAAATCAAGATGAGCGAAGTAAAAACATTGAACAGTGTCACCGCTCGCTGCTCTTGTTAATGGGCCACGCTAAAGTTTGCTGTTGACGATGCGAGCAACAACAATAACAAGACGATGAAGAAATAAACTGGCATTGATGTTGATACTGATGTTGATGCTGTTAATGATGATAGTAACAATGACGAAAACACTCATAAAGTGTGTGATAGCACACAAGTAAACAACAACAGTAACAACAAATCTTGCATGTTGATGATTACGACGCGGTAATCGATGCTGGAACTTTGACTGCTGCTTTGCTTGTATTTATGTATGTTCGTACATACTTGCAGCTCTATAACTTTAGACAGTCAGAGTGACTACGAGGCATTATTGCTGACATTGTTGATAAAGCAAGGTTTTTATATCAAGTAGTGTAGTGGATATAATGACTTTGTTTGCCCCAATGTAGATCGGAATACTTAACTTGAAAATCATCGAGATCAGCATCCACAACCATTATTATTTCATCATATGAATATAGAAAATTACAAAAACTAGAAGAAATCGTTTCTGAGTAGCACCACCGTCGGCTTCTCCCTTCTTGTTCCGTTTATAATCTATAACGGTTTCCCCTATTTCAGGAGCCATTGACTCAGAAGCGCGCGAGTAGGCTGCGAGCTTCTAAGGAGCTTATCTCTCGAATATTCCAAAAGTCGTGATTTTGTGGTTGTAGTGATGCCTTAAATACTACCCAAAGATGTAGAAGTGCATTACCGAACGTCGTCTAACCCTGCTTGACTATTTTATCAAAAGCTTTTGGAATCAACAACTAATAAAGCAAAGGAGAAGCCTAGCATTATAATAGTGGAGCTCTATATCAATACAGGTCTACCACGTGCAAGGTTAGGTTAGGTTAGGTTGGGTTAAAAGAACGTGCATCGGAATTTCCTACACTTCAACTTGGAAATATTTTTATTCTTTGTTAGTACCCTCATTAACTGCTGGGTGGTGGTACATCCATCCAACAATATAACTTCCTTATCCTTATAATTCTCAATGAGCCACTTTCTTTCCCTGATGCACTCTAGTAGAAGTGAAAGGTCTACCTTGCTAACCTCTTCCAGACTGTCGGAAAACAGTGAGGCCAGAAATCTGAATAATTTTGTTTCCATTTCTGTACAAAGGCAAAGAAAGTGATGAATTAACTCATCTTCTTCCTCATCCTGAGACCTTTTGAGGAGGTTACTATCATTTGAATTCCTCCACTTGGAATGCGAAAGCTCTAACCAGAAAACAAAATGCTGTACTGCTGATTTTTGTCATATTGAAACCAAATCAGACATTAACACCATACAAGTAATACACAAGTTGGGGTAGTAGGAAAATCAAGTCTTTCGGCATCTACAAGTGTGACCAGCAGGTTAGGGGGCTTAGAATAGACCCAAGGCAGGTATGCCTGTCGTAAAAGGCGACTTAAGTACCAAATTTATTCAAGGAACTGTGTAGCGCAACCCTTGCCAGCGTAATATATAGCTTTTCCAACCCAATTGTTAACCTCACCTATCCGTGGCGAAACCTGTTTCTTTAACAGCCGATGCTCTGGCGACCCCAAATTCCTTATGGATCTAGGCGATGGGAGGGCGGTATGGCCTAGAAGGTTTCATGTGGTCATACTAAATCGTTCCCGAGATGGTCGGGCTAGTTTATGGTGCTTGTTACCGAAACATACCGGATCTGCATCGGCAAAGAACCATCAATATTGATAACACTCGCCAAGGCCTTCGGAAGTATCCTTACCGCTACAACAACAACAACCATGTGGAGCTTCCACGATATGGGCCGTATATCAGAAAGCCCTTTCTGCAGTTTAATCGCCACAATCGGGAGATCTTTAGTACAGACACTACAAAACATCAATGACAGCAGGTGTTTTCTTACCGTTTCTGCAGTTTATACAATTTTTCGTACTAATAAGTGCTTTGGCTAATGTATCAGCTTCATATCGAGCCAATTCTCTTCAATGAGTCATGACCCTCCTAAAACCAGGCTTTCGCCTTTAGTCGATCGATGCTTCTTTTTTCAAGCCTGGGCTTCGAACTTTTTCGAACGCATCACATGCCCACAACAAACACTTGCTCTCATGGTAGGCTGGTTCGACTAGGGCTTTCAAAGTGCATCTGGTCCCCTTATCGACAATATTACTTTCTTTTTACTCCAAGTGTGCTCCCTATTAAAGCCTACCAGCGTTACATTTATTTTTTAGCACCAAAATACTACTTATAGCGGTTCCTTTTACTCCGGAATAATCTCTCTCCCTTCATCCCCAATGCTGTTTAAAGTCTCGGAACTAATCATCTATGCAATACCTAATCTTTATCATCTTTTATATAAAGTGTACTCAGCTATTTAGTCGTATATATGAAGCAATATTACTGTACGCCACAGCAGCAGCGTTTATTACGGTGGTTAGACCACCGTTACTTTGTATGGCGGTCTGCTATCGGGAAGAATACAAACAATAGAAAAGATACCTTGGATAAAAAGTGTTTTGAGACGGAAGAGTATAAATGCAGGTCCTGCACCATCGACAGATGGATGGATCTAGTGATGGATATATGCGGCTATGTTGCTGAGCTCACTACTGGGTATGAAATCCTGGCTCAGGTTTCTTCACTGAAAATCGTTTTAAAATATTTCCTTCCTGTTACTGTTTTTGCTAGTTTCCTTAACTTTTTTAATAATTTTTGTTATTATTTTTTCTTGTTGTTGCAGCAGTTGAAGTTTTCTGATTTGCCAGTTACAATGTCCTATGTGGATAAGCCATATCCGCCTATCAGCGAGACCACAATTGAGTTTTTTTTAATTGCTGCGTATTCTTATTTTTGTTTTTACTGTTTTGAAACATTTCAAAACCAACAACCATGCAACAACAATATATTATGTAACTATATCCTGCCAACACGCTAACTAGAACTATTATGCGCTAGTAGCGCTGCGCATTGTGTTAGCCAACCACGGGGAGTCAACATTCAGTAGTGATGCCAAGCCGCTGGCTACTTACTTTTCACTGAGTTTGTTGTCACTACAACTATTGTTGTTTTTAGTGTTGATTATATTTTCTATGTTTTTTCGTTTGTTGACTTTAGCGGTTGCTATTTGACCATTGACTGCGGTTACAGCTGCGTACTTCATAGTTTCTGTTGATTCAAAATTTATCAAGCACTCCAATTCAATGTTTGCGTTTCCATTGTGTTCTCCACTTACATTTTTTTATTTTACCTCGTTATTTATTCTTTACTTCTCCCATTGCATTGCCTGTGCAGCTCATTTGGTTTTTCTTTTTGTTTTACTGCATCATTTTTGTTTCTTATGCCGTTGGCATTTGCTATTTATCGAACGTGTATGAATAATTACAGTAACACCAAAATACAAACAAAAACCACTGCGCTCTTTGAAAGAGCTGTAAGCACGGGGGTGAAGGTGATAGAGCCTGAAACGATTAAGTAAGAAATGCATAATAGCACAACTTTAGTATTGTTGAGATTTTTTTTCATAATTTTTGCTTCCCTTTTTTTTACTTTTTATGTTGGTTGATATTTCTATGGCTTGTCGGTTTTACCTTGTTCTTGTTAAACGTCCAACTTCCACAAAATTTATATACTTACATATTTACAAAACTAATTATTCATCGCTTAAATTGCAACATCGGTTGATATTTAGGGGTAGGGAGACGATATCGGAAAAAAGTACCAAGTATTCAAGAAGTTCTATGTGTAAACAATCAGACTTAGAGTTTACGATTTCTTCTCGAAGACAAGCGATATTTCCGAGACCCGAGAAATCGAGAACTCGTCTGCTCGCGAGATTTTCGTATATCGAAATAGTCGTAAAGCTCGCGAGCTTCTCGACATTCAATTAAGTTGCTGCAATGGCAGTTCTCTACGCATTTCGGTATTTTTTAATTATAGTACTGCATAAATTTTCGCTTGTGCTCCAGAATAAATTGTATGTTCTATACAAAACAGCCAATGCATCGATTAAATGAATTTCGATAAGCTCGCGAGCTTTACGAGTACTTCGAGATTCGAGAAATCTCTTCTCGAACAAATTCGAGAAATCGTAAGCTCTAGACAGATTTACGTCTAAAAAACTAATGTATTTTAAGTTAATGAAATCTCGCCAGGGACTGAAGTCCTACACTGAAAGAAATGGTGCTAGTAGAATCAACAAATCGGTTCTGTTTTACTTAACGGAGATTCGGTGAAATTGATCGAATTATGGTTAATTCGACCGAGTTCTTTGTCAAGCGAACAAAGAAATTGTCGCTCTTAAATTAACAAAACTTTGTAAAATTGACAGATTCCTATTCAATCTAACTGATTTTTCTGTTTACACAACTGATCTCATTGGTCATTTTAACAGCGATCAACAGTCAATACATGAGTAAATTTCAAAGAGAATTTTACGCTCACTGTGC
This sequence comes from Eurosta solidaginis, assembly GCF_040869045.1. Classification (NCBI taxonomy): domain Eukaryota; kingdom Metazoa; phylum Arthropoda; class Insecta; order Diptera; family Tephritidae; genus Eurosta; species Eurosta solidaginis. The sequence continues at coordinate 380,032,120 of NC_090319.1, forward strand.
TCTCTACTTTGTACTTATGACGATGGTGCCACTTGTTAAAAAAAAAACACCAAATTAAGAAAACCATCAAATCGAAAAAACACACCAAATTGGAAAACAATAAAAAAAATTGTTTTTCAGTAATAAATACAAAACGTAAAAACCCTTTTTTGAATTTAAAAAAAAAATTATGAGATACCGGGACACCTATTTATCGGGTACAATTTTGCAACTTCTCGTCCAAGCGAAATGCAAAATTGGGTCTTCTTGAACGAACAGGATTTTCCAAAATTAGTAACATTTTGTTCAAGTTTTTATGAATTTTCACTCACGGGAACGGATCTAATAAGATAATGAAAAAACATCCTTTTTTAATGTTGATGGTTCCGACAAAATAAAAGTTTGAGTTGTTTTGGAATCGTTTCAACTTAATGTGTTACGAAAATTAAACTTGCCGAATTACATGTAAAGTTACTGCAGTGGTGAGTTACCTTCTTGCGATTTGATTCTTTACCTTTCTATAACTTACAAGTTTTCTTTTTAAAATGTAACGTCAAACATTTATACTACAAGTTTTTTTCGAAACAATCAAGTGTGGCAACTACATGCGAGAGAAGAAATTGGGAATGAGCTGAGCTGCAACTGAAAGAATTGAGAATCAGTTTTGTGACTACTATTTTCATTTCTATATTCATATGTATGTATATGTAGCAAGCATGGGTATTTATGTATTCACATATTAACGTATTTATATGGCGGCCGCCGTGGTGTGATGGTAGCGTGCTCCGCCTACCACACCGAAGACCCTGGGTTCACACCCCGGGAAAAACAACAACAAAATTATAGAAACAAGCTTTTTCAATTAGAAGAAAATTTTTCTAAGCGGAGTCGCCCCTCGGCAGTGTTCGGCAAGCACTCCGAGTTTATTTCTGCCATGAAATGCTCTCAGTGAAAACTCATATGCTTTGCAGATGCCGTTCGGAGTCGGCATAAAACAACTAGGTCGCGTCCCGCCAATTTGTAAGAAAAATTAAAAAGGCGCACGACGCAAATTGGAAGAGAAGTTCGGCCTAAAATCTCTTCGGAGGTTATAGCGCCTTACATTTATTTATTTATATGGCAACATAAATACTTTCATACAAAGCTGTCGCAACAACTCTTTTTGTTCATTTGTCTACTAAAACGGTCAATTACGAATCAACCATTTGTGCGCAGTTGATTCAATATCTTGTTGCGATGGATAAAAATTGACAGAAATTTCGGTTGAATTGACCCGTACTTCGGTTGATTTTACCAGTCTTTTTCTTTCAGTGTAACATAACAGATATAACTTTTCCAAAAACAAATAATTTCGGACTTTTTGAGAAAGACTTCGTCTGCATCTTATCCGTAATAATCGATACTAACAAGTTATGGTTTAATTTTATAGGTTATTGACGAGCTATCGAGCCGCGGCGAAGTCAATGAATCTCAACGTATTGGAATATAGTTTAGTTTATCAAATGTAGGACCAAAGACTCCCCTTGTTTACCCTCCCGTAAACGTCCGTTACATCAAAACCTATCGTACATATATCTGGTGTCTTACGAAAGGAGTCCTTATCCCCGATGTGGATCATAAACTATTGGTGCTTTGACGCAAGTAAATATTGTATTAAAAATCCTCACATTGCTGTGGTTCATGGTTAGATGATTTTGTACAGTCATTATGGAACACCGAAAGTTTCTATAGTCTTGCAGCCTTGTCTGGTTCCTGTATCGCAGTGATGTTTACCTTTCGCTTCCGAGGTCATCAACCAGCAGAACACCTCCTCATGCATGAATACTAGAACACCCACAGAAATAAAGTGCTAATTTTCTTCCCTCCCCACACATTTTCTGAAAGAAGGGGGATAAAAAATAAGATCTGTAAAAAAATCTAGCCGTCTGTAGTGAAAAAATTCCATTGAAATTTGACCTAAAGGCTAAAAATGCACTACAAAATTGTGTATATTTTTATTGGCTAATATCCCGTAAACCAGTAATTTTAGGAGAACTAATGACTTAACGACTTTTATTTAGATTGGAGTAGCGATTAAATTGCCCATATAAATGTTGTACCTGCGAGTGTCCTTTCAAGGACTTTTAATAAGTCGAAATTAATTTTTTATTTTTTTGTAATGCTCAAATAAAATACATGCAAAATAATGGATTAGATAAGCTATACGCCGTTTGGTAGGATATTAACCACAGTTTCATTTTAACTTTGCATTTTAATTTTATTAACATTTTTGCAATGGTGGCGTAAAACTAAGTAAAAACGGTTTTTAAATTTCTAAAAACATACAGAATAAAATAATTCAGGGGCACAGTTCTAATTTTATATGCTATGTTAAAGCAAAATGGTAAATATTAAGTAAAGAATCAAATTAAATAATAATATGAAACGTTATGAAGTTTTTTTATTATTTTTTTTTTTTATTATTATTTTTTTATATTATTATTTTTATTATAAATTTTTTGGCCTAGAGCTCACAATTACAACGCACGGTTATTATAAATATATTTCCTTTGTGACAATTTAGTACCAGTTTACTGGCAAAAATAGCTTATTTAATAAATTATTTTTTAAGAATTCGTAAAACAAAACCTTTGACTTATGAAAAGTCTTTAAAAGGACACTCGTTGGTAAAAAATTTATATAGGCAATTTATGTTATTATTTCTCCATAAAATACTCGTTTACGAGATGTTACCCAATATAGACATATATGTACAATTTTTAGTACATTTTTAGCCTTTAGATCAAAAGCGCATGGAATATTTTCACTACAGATTTTTTTACAGACCTTGTCTTTTATGTGGAGCGAAGAGGGTTAGAACTTTGCCCCTGAATTATCTCATTCTGTATATTTTTAGAAATTTAAAAACCGTTTTACTTAGTTTTACGCCATCCCACCATTGCAAAAATGTTAATAAAAATGACTCCAAAACACACCATTAAACATACATACATAAATATGTTAAACCGAGCCCGAGTTTATAAAGCTTCTCATTCGCAACGAAGAAGAACTTTACAAAAACAAATCTACATGGCACACAAATTAATTTAGAGACAAAATGCCTCAATTGTGTTGTTAGTGTAGAAATAAGAAAAACTGAATTAAGCATGAAAACAAATACCAGCAGGATAGCCTAGTGGTTAAAGGCAACTGCAGTTTCACCATGTGATTCACGGTTCGAATCCCGGTGAAAACTTTGATAACATTACAAAATTGCCTGACGATGATTACGTTGGCGGTTTTCGAAATGGTTCCATCGCAATATGCCAGTAAATGTTTCTTTCTTTTCAGTTTCTCTTAGAAAACATAATAATTGAAATTCAATTATTATAAGCCGGTGTTAAGCTCATGAATTCTTAAATATAACTATAAACTGAACACACCATTAAACAAGCATACATAAATATGTAAAACTGAGCCCGAGTTTACAAAGCTTCTCATTCGCAACGAAGAAGAACTTTACAAAAACAAATTTACATGGCACATAAATTAATATAGAGACAAAATGTCTCAATTGTGTTGTTAGTGTGGAAATAAGAAAAACTGAATTAAGCATGAAAAAAATACCAGCAGGATAGCCTAGTGGTTAAAGGCAACTGCAGTTTCACCATGTGATTCACGGTTCGAATCCCGGTGAAACCTTTGATAACATTACAAAATTGCCTAATTATGATTACGTTGGCGGTTTTCGAAATGGTTCCATCGCAATATGCCAGTAAATGTTTCTTTCTTTTCAGTTTCTCTTAGAAAACATAATAATTGAAATTCAATTATTATAAGCCGGTGTTAAGCTAATGAATTCTTAAATATAAGTATAAACTGAACACACCATTAAACAAACATACATAAATATGTAAAACTGAGCCCGAGTTTACAAAGCTTCTCATTCGCAACGTAGAAGAACTTTACAAAAACAAACCTACATGGCACACAAATTAATATAGAGACAAAATGTCTCAATTGTGTTGTTAGTGTAGAAATAAGAAAAACTGAATTAAGCATGAAAACAAATACCAGCAGGATAGCCTAGTGATTAAAGGCAACTGCAGTTTCACCATGTGATTCACGGTTCGAATCCCGGTGAAATATTTGATAACATTACAAAATTGCCTAATGATGATTACGTTGGTGGTTTTCGAAATGGTTCCATCGCAATTGCCAGTAAATGTTTCTTTCTTTTCAGTTTCTCTTAGAAAACATAATAATTGAAATTCAGTTATTATAAGCCGGTGTTAAGCTCATGAATTCTTAAATATTAGTATAAACTGAACACACCTTTAAATAAACATACATAAATATGTAAAACTGAGCCCGAGTTTACAAAGCTTCTCATTCGCAACGAAGAAGAACATTACAAAAACAAATCTACATGGCACACAAATTAATATTGGGACAAAATGTCTCAATTGTGTTGCTAGTGTAGAAATAAGAAAAACTGAATTAAGCATGAAAACAAATACCAGCAGGATAGCCTAGTGGTTAAAGGCAACTGCAGTTTTACCATGTGATTCACGGTTCGAATCCCGGTAAAACCTTTGATAACATTACAAAATTGCCTGATGATGATTACGTTGGCGGTTTTCGAAATGGTTCCATCGCAATATGCCAGTAAATGTTTCTTTCTTTTCAGTTTCTCTTAGAAAACATAATAATTGAAATTCAGTTGTTATAAGCCGGTGTTAAGCTCATGAATTCTTAAATATAAGTATAAACTGAACACACCATTAAACAAACATACATAAATATGTAAAACTGAGCCCGAGTTTACAAAGCTTCTCATTCGCAACGAAGAAGAACTTTACAAAAACAAATCTACATGGCACACAAATTAATATAGAGACAAAATGTCTCAATTGTGTTGCTAGTGTAGAAATAAGAAATACTGAATTAAGCATGAAAACAAATACCAGCAGGATAGCCTAGTGGTTAAAGGCAACTGCAGTTTCACCATGTGATTCACGGTTCGAATCCCGGTGAAACCTTTGATAACATTACAAAATTGCCTGGTGATGATTACGTTGGCGGTTTTCGAAATGTTTCCATCGCAATATGCCAGTAAATGTTTCTTTCTTTTCAGTTTCTCTTAGAAAACATAATAATTGAAATTCAGTTATTATAAGCCGGTGTTAAGCTCATGAATTCTTAAATATAAGTATAAACTGAACACACCATTAAACAGACATACATAAATATGTAAAACTGAGCCCCAGTTTACAAAGCTTCTCATTCGCAACGAAGAATAACTTTACAAAAACAAATCTACATGGCACACAAATTAATATAGAGACAAAATGCATCAATTGTGTTGTTAGTGTAGAAATAAGAAAAACTGAATTAAGCATGAAAACAAATACCAGCAGGATAGCCTATTGGTTAAAGGCAACTGCAGTTTCACCATGTGGTTCACGGTTCGAATCCCGGTGAAATGTTTGATAACATTACAAAATTGCCTGATGATGATTACGTTGGCGGTTTTCGAAATGGTTACATCGCAATATGCCGGTAAATGTTTCTTTCTTTTCAGTTTCTCTTAGAAAACATAATAATTGAAATTCAATTATTATAAGCCAGTGTTAAGCTCATGAATTCTTAAATATAATTACAAAAAAATAAAAAATAAAAATTAACTTCGACTTATTAAAAGTCCTTGAAAGGACACTCGCAGGTACAACATTTATATGGGCAATTTACTCCTTACTCCAATCTAAATAAAAGTCCTTATATCATTACTAACTTACTTACTTAATTGACGCTTAACCGTCTAAACGGTTATGGTCGTCCAACAAGGCGCGCCAGTCGCTCCTTCGCTCCGCCAACCGGCGCCAATTGGTCACACCAAGGGAGTTTAAATCGTTTTCCACCTGGTCCTTCCAACGGAGTGGGGGCCGCCCTCTACCTCTGCTTCCATAGGCGGGTTCCGATAGAAACACTTTCTTGGCCGGAGCGTCATCATTCATTCGCATAATATGGCCTAGCCAGCGCGGCCGCTGCGTTTTAATTCGGTGGACTATGTTGATGTCTGCGTATAGCTCGTACAGCTCATCATTAAATCTTCTTCGGTACTCGCCATCGCCAACGCGTAGAGGTTCATAAATCTTTCGAAGAACTTTTCTCTCGAACACTCCCAAAGCCGCTTCATCTGCTGTTGTCATGGTCCATGCTTCTGCCCCATACAGCAGGACGGGTACGATAAGTGACTTGTAGAGTATGATTTTCGTTCGCCGAGAGAGGACTTTACTTTTCAATTACCTACCTAGTCCAATGTAGCATTTGTTGGCAAGATTGATTCTTCGCTGGATTTCAGTGCTGATGTTGTTGCTAGTGTTGATGCTGGTTCCCAAATGAGCGAAGTCTTTTACTATTTCGAAATTATGGCTGCCACCAGTAGCGTGGTTGCCAAGGCGCGTATGCGCTGACTCTTTGCTCGATGACAGCAGGTACTTCGTTTTGTCCTCATTCACCATCAAACCGATCTTTACCGCTTCTTTTTCCAGTTTGGAGAAAGCAGAACTAACAGCGCGGGTGTTTAGGCCGATGATATCAATGTCATCAGCATATGCCAGTAATTGCACGCTTTTATAATATAATATTTCTTATCTCATTATTTCTCCTAAAATTACTGGTTTACGAGATATTAGCCAATAAAGACATGCAATTTTTTAGTGCATTTTTAGCCTTTAGGTCAAATTTCCATGGAATTTTTTCACTACAGATGGCCAGATTTTTTTACAGATCTTATTTTGTATCCCCATTCCTTCAGAGAATGCGTGGGGAGCGAAATAAATGTATACTTTTGCAAATCGCATATATTCTGTGGGTGTTCTAATGAGGACATGTTCGTCTTTAGAAAAAAGGAAATTTCGTCCAAACCGTGATAGAATTTTTCATAGGTAGGTGTGTTCACGTGGTGAATACACACATACCTCGGATACGAAGTTGAACTTTAGTCTCCTGTTAGAAAAGCGATGCCATGACAAAGTTTGTCCTTAACCCCATAACCCACTTATTCTCAACGCCATCTTCATTAAAGATTTCGGAGCCTCCACAAAATGGATCACAATTATGTCAGAGTTGAAAAAGAAGTCTGATAGAAGGGTTTCGTTGAAAGCATCTGGAGATGAATTTTCACTGAGAAACTTGGAGTGTTTGCCAAATCTCTTCCGTCGGGCGACCCCGATTGGAAAATCTAATTAAAAAAAAAAACGGGAGTTGGACCCAGGACCGTCGGTATGGCAGGTAGAGCACACTAGCACCACATCACGGCGGCCTCCTAAACTAACTTAATGTAAAATTTTAGCGGACTTCTTTGTCTTTAAACACAAAGCAGTTAAAACATTTTGGAGTTGCAATTCACATAAACTGACGTAAATAAATTCGAACTCATTAAAAACGCGCTAAAATTATAACATATTTAACGGTCGTCACCAAACAAAAAGGAAATCGCCAACAATGTAAACAAACCAGACGCGATCCCCGACTAGGTCCAAATGTTAAAAAAAAGCAACCAAATTTAAGTAAAAATGTGGATGTAGGAAATATATAAAAGGAAGCGAATGCAGAAAAAATGTTGGATACATAAACCGGTGAAGTGAAGTGAAGTGAAGTGAAGTAAAGGTGAGCTAAAACAAGCAAACCAGCCAACCAAAGTTCAATAAAATAGCTCGTACAAGTGTTTGGTGATGCTGTAAAGTGCATACTAGGATTGTTTCGAACGTAGATGCGGATGTCTCTAAGCTCCTTTTCATCTTCATCCTCGTCCTCATCCTCATTCTCCTCTTCATCTTCATCTTCATCCTCATCCCTATCCTCATCTTCATCCTCATTCTCCTCTTCATCTCCATCCTCAAACTCATCCCCATCTTCATCCTCATTCTCGTCCTTTCCTCATCTTCATCCTCATTCTCCTCTTCAAATTCATCTACAACGGCATCCCCATCGTCATCCTCATTCTCGTCTTTTCCTCATCCTCATTCTCATCCTCGTCGTCATCCTCATCCTCATTCTCATGCTCATACTCATCCTCATACTCAACCTCATCCTCATCCTCATCCTCGTCCTCATCCATACTCTCACCTTCGCCCTATCACGATCGATCTCCGTTCCGAACTATAACTATAAGAATACTCAAATATAAGAATATTCGCCGCATCCCCATTATCTACACATAAAATCTGCTTTTGTTATGCTGCGTTACGTTACGATGACTGCAACCAATTGCTCATCCAGCTGCCAGATTGTATGTATGTTGCTTCAAACTTAAGTAGTTGCTGAAGGAGAAGGTAAGTGGTAAATAGGAAAGATGGAAAATAAGACGAGTGTTGCATCATGCAAAGCACTTTTAAGCTCAAAATACGCGTATTTTCATTGCCAAAAAAGTAACATCAAAAACTGCTGCTGTTCCCTTTCCATTTGTTGACAGGTTTGTGGTTCTTGGTGCTACCTGTGTATGTAGAGTGGGGTTTTGCTACTTTTTCAAATTAGCATGAACGTCATCATGCTCGACGTTGTTTTTTTTTTTCTTTCATTATGCTACTTCACTTCAACTTTTGGCTGCAACTGAGCTTCTTTACTCTGAGGTTTTATATATATATATATATTTTTTTTTGGTAAAGGTGAGTTGGCAATAAAGTAACGGTAAGCACAGCAGCTTGAGGCGATGATGCTTATTCACGAATACCCATAAATATAAATACACGCACATTAGAGAAGTCTTAAGTAAGCACTTTTTGCTCACTCTAAGTGTTAGTGTGCGCGGGGTGTGGTGTGGCAGGTTCTGCGGATTTTGAGGAACAGCGTGATCTTTGACTGTGACTTCTCACTCGCAGCGATTTTTGTAGTGACTATGACTGAACCGAGACCGATAGATGAACAATATGAACGAAGTTGCAGTTTGCAATAAAACTTACGAAAAATCGCGACCGCTGCTCTCGTTACAGCAGAATTATTAGCTGTGATAATCTCAATCAATATTAGTAGTTGGGTTTGAACAGCTATTCTTATTCTCTTCACAAATCACACACTGATTGATTCATACTAGCTCAGCTGACTTTTTTTATGATGATAGTTATTATAAGACCTGAGATTGCTTTGACTGATAAGCGTAATTACGAACGGAGGCAGTCATTTACACAGATTTTTCAGTCACCCTAATAAAATGGCAGGTGCTTGAACGTTTTCCAACTCTAGAGAGACGACGCTGTCGCATTTTAGGGCATAGTATGACTGACTTGTCCACAAAAACTCCAAAAGACTAGGCAGTTGGAGCACATCTCGCACTCCTTACGTAATGGCTCTGCGAAAACCACAGAGTCCCGTCTAAAACAAAGCAAACGTATGCGTGGTAACCTCCATGCGATTTAATGTCTTATGGTATACTCCAGAACTGAACTCAAGGTTGCACATTGAAGAATTTGTTTCATGACTCCCACTTTCAAATGAGTTCGTAATTATCTTACATATTAGTTTCACATTAGGTCCACGGCATTCTCTCATTTAAACATTCATTTTCTCCACCAAGCAAGCATCAAAGGGTGAAAATAACTTAAATTCACACAGACATCAACTCCAGATGTTTAAGCAAGGTATGTACCTCCTACATACATGTAGACGATGAATAGATACTTTATATTTATATTTCCAAGAGTTCCCCGCTATCAAACATCAAGCTAGGAAAGAGTAGCAAAGGTCAACCAACAATTATTCCTTTATTGAATCAAACGATTCGGGATGTACAAGGCTGGACAACCGAAATCGGGTTAAAATGCGAAAAAGACGGGTTGGTCTTATTTACTACGAAATATGTTGTGGAAAATTTTATATCGGGTAGAGAGTCCCAAAATCATTCTTGAATATATCGCACACTGTCGCGAAATATTCCGGGAGATAAGCCCGCCCGCCTTGGTGCATAGAAGACAAGATATACTCTATTTCTTACTCCCTTAAACTATTTTTTTTTTTTTTGTAATTTTCCCAAAGTGGGTTCGAAAAAGTTCCAAAAACAATTTCGATATGATCCGCCGATATTACGGAACTGAATTGTAGAAGTCTCGAAATAATCTCAGGATGAAGTTTAGCGCATTTAGAAAAAAGTTTTTTTTTCAATTAGTAAGAAGTTTTTTTAAGCTTCTTAGTGAAAACTGATCTGAGTTGCTGATGCCTTTTGAAGTCGACGTAAGTTGACCAGTTTGTAGAAAAAATTAAAAAGAGCACGACGCAAATTTGAAGAGAAGCTCGGCCTAAATTTCTTCGAAGGTATTTCGCGATTTGTATTTATTTATTTATTTTTTAGTCTCGAAAACAATCTGGAACCTATACGAAAATAATCCCAAAATAGTCACGAAATGATCTCGACCATATTATTACGAAAACAGAGTTTCTTACTCATCCGAAACAGTTTTGAGAAGATCAGAATTCTCGAAACAGTATCAAAAAATCTATAAATAAATAGCCTGGAAAAGTTTCCGCAAATAATACCGAAACGGTCGCTAAATAGTCCTGAAGTAATCTAAAAAGGGATCCGTAACGATTGCAAGCACAACCCCGAAACGGTCTCAAAAGAGTCCAAAAAAATCTTGAAATAAACCCGAAAACGTTTCTCAAATAATCCCGTAACGGTTCTGAAATAATCCTGAAATAATTTCGAAATAGTTTCGAAATAGCCCCGAGATGAAAACACACAAATATATAATATAAAATAAAGGGAGTTAACATCATCACGAACTGGTCCGAAATGGATCCCAAATAGTCCCGCAGTGATCCAGAATTAGCTCCATAATGAACCCGGAACAAATCGGACAGAGCCGTGAAATGATCCGCAAATAGCCACGAAATAAGCTCTCTAGTAACCCGAAAACTTACTACTTTCTCATAACGATTTAGACCAAGATCATGTGAACCATATATACATTTTATTAGAAGCTGTGAAAGTTGGGATGTTTGAATGTCTGAATGTTTCGATTCAATTGTGGCTCAATTCAGCCATAACTGCTGGACTAATTTCGATGTAGCTTGACTCACATATGTATTGCTTCTACTCTACATAGCTCTACTTGGAATATATTTCTTTATTTATTTTTGACATTTACCGGGGGTGCCCTGAAATTATCTCGAAATATCTTCGAGTTTATTATACCGAAAATAATACCGTGAAATAAAATTTTATCCAGAGATAGTGCCGGAATAATCGAAGTAACGGCCCTGAATGGATCCAGAACACAAATTTCTCACTTTTTCAAAGTCGAGTTATGTGACCCATAGATCAAACCTCATTTGCGTAATCCGAATAGACCTCAGGCGTGAATGAGTCGCAAAATGTTGGAAAGGGTAAAAAGATGGATAAATCCTTCCAGACTATTGCCTCACTGCGTGTGAAATTTCATTCAAATATGTTCAGGTCAGTGCTGCCAATTCTATAACCAATTTCGTGGTCGGTTTTTAAAAAAATACTAGGGTGAATCTTCAAAACACCTAAGTAGAATTTCTAGAAGATGTTGTTCCAATCAAGTCGAGTTATCTTTTCTCCTTTATCTTTTCCAGAAGATCCCTTACATCCTACGCTTGAAATAGCAATTGATATTATTCAGCCTCCTATGGAGCTGTGCTTTACAAAATTAAAATCTCGATCCCGCTCAAGATGTTTTTATAAGGTGGACTTCATAAAACTCAACGAATTGATTGCTACTCATGACTGGTCAGATCTTTATTCGAGTAATGACCTCGACACAGCGACTTCATTATTTTACGGTATTCTTGATGGCTTCTTTGAAAGCTGTGTCCCCCTTCGATGTGTTAGTGCTGGAACAAGTAAACCACCTTGGTTCACAAGACAACTTATAAGACTCAATAATGTTAAATCTAGGCTTTATAAACGTTTCAAGAGATCAGGATCGTCTGCCGATTTTTCTAAATATTCGGTTGCTCGTTGCAACTTTCATTGTCTAAACCAACAATGTTATAAGTTGTACTTAAGCAGTTGTAAATTTCAATTCTTCAACAATCCGAAAAGATTTTACAGTTTTGTTAATTCCAAGAGGAAAACATCTGGTTTTCCAGCTACTTTTTTTTTTTGGTTGCAAGAATGCTAGTTCTGATAATGATATTGCGGAATTATTTGCAGAATTCTTCAGGTCGACCTACTCATCTAAACGTTTTCAACCCGGTCAACACTCCTACAACTTGGAAAGTTTTAATTGCATTCCTAATCCAGTAATTGATAAGAATACTGTCCTTCAGAGCCTTCTCGGTTTGAAACCGATTTTTCTCCGGGTCCAGATGGTGTTCCTAGTTGTGTACTCAAATACTGTGCAGTTAACTTATCTGAGCCGATACATAAATTATTCCAATTATCTTTGGAATCTGCCATTTTTCCATTGATTTGGAAGAAATCATTTATTATACCTTTACACAAAAAAGGTAGTAGGTCTAGTATCGAGAACTATAGAGGTATAGCTAAGCTTTCAGCTATTCCCAAAACATTTGAGCGAATAATTACATGTCAACTTCAACACATGTGTATGTGTATTATCGCCCTGCCAGCATGGGTTTGTGCCGCGTAGATCAACTACTACCAACTTGCTAGAGTTTACTTCTTTTGTAATGGATGGATTTTTAAACAATAGGCAAACTGATGTGATCTATACCGACTTCAGTAAAGCGTTTGACTCTGTCAATCATGAGCTTTTAGTTTACAAATTTGATTTACTTGGATTTCGAAGTATTTACTTGCATGGCTCGAAAGCTATCTCGCGAATCGGACTCAACAAGTTTTGTTTAAAAACAGCCTTTCTAGGTTGTTTGATGTAACGTCTGGTGTGCCTCAGGGTAATCATTTGTGTCCGTTACTTTTTACCTTGTTTATAAATGACTTACCACAAACTCTCATACATTCCCGAACTCTTATGTATGCGGATGATGTTAAACTTTGTTACTCATACTTGCCTTCGGAGTCTTCCCGTGTGGTGTTTCTTCAGGCAGACTTGGACTAATTTCAATATTGGTGTACTGCAAATTTACTAGTTTTGAATTGCTCGAAGTGCAAACTAATGACATTTCACCGAGTGAAGCCAAGTTTGACATCGTATACGTTAAACAGCACGCCTTTGGAGCGTATATCTGTCGTAAGTGATCTAGGCGTTCTTTTTGATCCTAAACTGACTTTTAATACGCATATTTCATCAATGGTAAGCAAAGCAACGGGTATACTCGGTTTTGTGAAGCGATGGGCTAAGGAGTTTAATGATCCGTATCTGACTAAGACCCTCTACACATCGTTGGTACGACCAATCTTAGAGTATTGTTCGTGTGTCTGGTGCCCAGGGTATCAAAACTTTATAAAGCGTATTGAGTCAGTACAGAAGCATTTCATTATATTTGCACTACGTGGTCTTAACTGGGATTCTAGTGTGCATTTGCCACCATATAGAAATAGGCTTCTCCTTATAAATCTGCTGACTTTAGAAAATCGAAGAACTTTACTCGGGGTAATGTTCATTCACAAGCTCATTATGGGCGAGATCGACTCATCTGATCTTGTTAGTCGACTAAATTTTGCTGTTCCTGGTAGAACGTCCAGGCACTTTGTGCCTTTTCCCGCAAAATTTTGCCAAAAATAATCCACTGCGAAGTTGGTGTTCGCACTACAACAACTTGTATAACTGCATCAGTTTTGAATGTTCGTTTTCCGAGTTGCATAATTCAATACTGTCACGTCTGGCCTGATATTTTGTACTTTCTTTCCTATGTATGGTTGAATTTAAATATTTTTAATTCTAACATTAATTTTATGTTTTATATATCTTAGTAGTCGACTGCATTGTGTCTGTGTCGACTTTAATCCAAATAAATTATATTAAATTAAAATTATTTTCATTATATACGAAAATTGTTCGTCAATATATAATTTTTGTATGCTTTTCAAAATAAAAAGGTAAGCCTTATAATAATTTCCGGTTACCAAGGGAGTATTTTGGAATTTATATTGAAGAAGTCTGTTCTGAAAGTTTTGTTATCAAAATGTTTCCAAGTAAAATTGTGGTAGATTTTTAAAAAATGAGGTAGATGAGGTAGAAATGAATATTGCCAAAAATGTGATAGATTTGTATGATGGCTACACTGGCTCAGCCATTCTGACGTGATTGAACCACAAAGACAAACGGCTGTACTACGAAACATCCACACTTTTACTATAAAATATATTTAATAATAATAAGAGAAGATAAGAAAACAGAGCTAATCCTCCATTCTACTTGCGAGCTAGTTCGGAAGTTGTTGATCTGACTGCAAGGTAACTGAACTTCAAGAAAATTTCAATTAATGGCATATATTCGCGACAAGAAACTCTATAAAAGCAATAAGACCAGTTTTCACAATTTGATTTTATGGTTGGTATCAACACCAAATTGGAAATAAATTAATTTGAAAGAAAAAAATTACACCACAAATTTGTTAAAGTCCTTTTTATGACAATTATATAAAACAAAAAATTTACAACATACGAAAAATATGTTGTTGTAATTGTCCAACCAAACTTTTCAGAAAAGTTCAATAAAAGAATTGTTGAATCGATATAAAAGAGATTGAATTGGAAAAAAGCCGTAAATTGTAAAAACCGTTGAAATAACTTTACAAAGTTTGTGAATAAAAATCAAAAATCATTTCAAACCCTACCATCGTTACAACACCGCAAGAAGTAATGTTAAGGCACAGAAAATCCTCTATACGAATGAATATGTAGCAGACAAAATCAGCTGCTTTCAAAGCAATAGGGCGTACGACGTTTTTAGTCCAATAACTTTGTCCTCTATTATTGGTAGAAGTATTCGGAAATGTTTTCAACGCTCTGCACATCCAACAAAAAAAAATATTTCATTTAAAAATTTTATATTATTCTGTTTTAATATCCTACAAACTTTTCAAGCATGACAACTTAGCTCTTCTTTTAGTTCAATTGAAGAAAGAAAAAACAGTCCAGAAGGACATTATACTATCGGCAGCATTAACTTCACCCTCATTTCGCTCTCTCTTAACACTCCGCAATATGCCATATGTTTTTAAAACGAAATTTGCTTAACCAGCCATAAATATTTCCATTTATTGAGTGCCATAAAGATTACAATGCAAAGAAATACAAACAAAAAGATGCATATACACACATACATACCCATCGATTTTCGCAACGCTAGAGAATATTGGTTGTAGCCAATTGTAAGAACGAAGGCGCTCAGCAGCACCACGTTCGACCCCGCGTTGCTGACATCTTGACTTACAGATTCTGTGTGTATTTGTGTATGTCTTCCCATCTTTACGTTATTCCGTACTATATTCATTAAGCTGGGTCGATTTATTAACCTATATCGCGCCAACGATTTTTCGATAGGTTTTGGGCTCAGGAAAAAAAGTTCCACTAAGCATACCCAAAAAAATAATTTTCGAGCCTGCATAATTTGAGTTTTTTGACTTTTTATACTCAGTTGAGCAGAGCTCACAGAGTATATTAGCTTTGATTGCATAACGGTTGGTTGTACAGGTATAAAGGAATCGAGATAGATATAGACTTCCATATATCAAAATCATCAGTATCGAAAAAAAATTCGATTGAGCCATGTCCGTCCGTCCGTCCGTCCGTCTGTCCGTTAACACGATAACTTGAGTAAATTTTGAGGTATCTTGATGAAATTTGGTACGTAGGTTCCTGGGCACTCATCTCAGATCGCTATTTAAAATGAACGATATCGGACAATAACCACGCCCACTTTTCGATATCAAAAATTTCGAAAAATCGAAAAAGTGGGATAATTCATTACTAAATACGCATTAAGCGATGGAACTTGGTAGGTGAGTTGAGCTTATGACGCAGAATAGAAAACTAGTAAAATTTTGGACAGTGGGCGTGGCACCGCCCACTTTTAAATGAAGGTAATTTAGAAGTTTTGCAAGCTGTAATTTGGCAGTCGTTGAAGATATCATGATGAAATTTGGCAGGAACGTTACTCTTATTACTATATGTCTGCTTAATAAAAATTAGCAAAATCGGAAAACGACCACGCCCACTTTTTAAAAAAAATTTTTTTTTTAATTCAAATTTTAATATCTTTACAGCATATAAGTAAATTATGCCAACATTCAGCAATAATATGGTGCAAAAAAACACAAAAATAAAAGAAAATTTCAAAATGGGCGTGGCTTCGCCCTTTTTCATTTAATTTGTCTAGGATGCTTGTAATGCCATAAGTCGAACAAAAATTAACCAATCCTTGTGAAATTTGGTAGACGCTTAGCTTCTAGGACGATAACTGTTTTCTGTGAAAAAGGGCGAAATCGGTTGAAGCCACGCCCAGTTTTTATACACAGTCGACGGTCTGTCCTTCCGCTCGGCCGTTAACACGATAACTTGAGCAAAAATCGATATATCTTTACTAAACTCAGTTCACGTACTTATCTGAACTCACTTTGTATTGGTATAAAAAATGGCCGAAATCCGACTATGACCACGCCCACTTTTTCGATATCGAAAATTACGAAAAATGAAAAAAATGCCATAATTATATACCAAATACGAAAAAATGGATGAAACATAGTAATTGTATTGGTCTATTGACGCAAAATATAACTTTAGAAAAAAACTTGGTAAAATGGGTGTGACACCTACCATATTAAGTAGAAGAAAATGAAAAAGTTTTGCAGGGCGAAATCAAAAGCCCTTGGAATCTTGCAAGGAATACTGTACGTGGTATTACATATATAAATAAACTAGCGGTACCCGACAGATGATGTTCTGGATCACCCTGGTCCACATTTTGGTAGATATCTCGAAAACGTCTTCACATATACAACTAAGGGCCACTCCCTTTTAAAACCCTCATTAATACCTTTAATTTGATACCCATATCGTACAAACTCATTCTAGAGTCACCCCTGGTCCACGTTTATGGCGATATCTCGAAAAGGCGTTCACATATAGAACTAAGGCCCACTCCTTTTTAAAATACTCATTAACACCTTTCATTTGATACCCATATCGTACAAAAAAATTCTAGAGTCACCCCTGGCCCACCTTTATGGCGATATCTCGAAAAGGCATCCACCTATAGAACTAAGGCCCACTCCCTTTTAAAATACTCATTAACCCCTTTCATTTTATACCCATATCGTATAAACAAATTCTAGAGTCACCCCTGGTCCACCTTTATGTCGATATCTCGAAAAGGCATCCACCTATAGAACTAAGGCCCACGCCCTTTTAAAATACTCATTAACACCTTTCATTTGATACCCATATCGTACAAACAAATTCTAGAGTCACCCTGGTCCACCTTTATGGCGATATCTCGAAAAGTCGTCCACCTATAGAACTAAGGCCCACACCCTTTTAAAATACTCATTAACACCTTTCATTTGATACCCATATCGTACAAACAAATTCTAGAGTCACCCCTGGTCCACCTTTATGGCGATATCTCGAAAAGTCGTCCACCTATAGAACTAAGGCCCACACCCTTTTAAAATACTCATTAACACCTTTCATTTGATACCCATATCGTACACAAAAGTTCTAGAGTCACCCCTGGCCCACCTTTATGGCAATATCTCGAAAAGGCATTCACCTATAGAACTAAGGCCCACTCCCTTTTAAAATACTCATTTACACCTTTCATTTGATACCCATATCGTACAAACAAATTGTAGAGTCACCCCTGGTTTACCTTTATGGAGATATCTCGAAAAGGCGTCCACCTATAGAACTAAGACCCACGCCCTTTTAAAATAGTCATTAACACCTTTCATTTGATACCCATATCGTACAAACAAATTCTAGAGTCACCCCTGGTCCACCTTTATGGCGATATCTCGTAAAGGCGTCCACCTATAGAACTAAGGCCCACACCCTTTTAAAATACTCATTAGCTCCTTTCATTTGATACCCATATTGTACAAACGCATTCTAAAGTCACCCCTGGTCCACGTTTATGGCGATATCCCGAAAAGGCGTCCACCCATAGAACAAAAGCCCACTCCCTTTTAAAAAACTTATTACACTTTTTGTTTGACACCCATATTGTACAAACGCATTCTAGAGTCAACCCAGGTCCACTTTTATAACGATATTCCGAAAAGGCGTCCACCTATAGAACTAAGGCCCACTCCCTTTTAAAATACTCATTAACACCTTTCATTTGATACCCATATAGTACAAACAAATTCTAGAGTCACCCCTGGTCCACGTTTATGGCGATATCTCGAAAAGGCGTCCACATATAGAACTAAGGCCCACGCCCTCTTAAAATACTCATTAACACCTTTCATTTGATTCTCATATCGTACAAACAAATTCTAGAGTCACTCCTGGTCCATCTTTATGGCGATATCTCGAAAAGGCGTCCATCTATAGAACTTAGGCCCACTCCCTTTTAAAATTATCATTAACACATTTCATTTGATACCCATATCGTACAAATAAATTCTCGAGTCAGGACTTGTTTAAGTAGGTCATGAAAAAAACTTTAAGAATCAAAGAAAAAAGTCAAAAAACTCAAATTTTGCAGGCTCGAAAATTATTTTTTTGGGTATGCTTAGTGGAACTTTTTTCCTGAGCCCAAAACCTATCGAAAAATCGATGGCGCGATATGGGTTAGCTTTCGTCCATGCAAATCAACCCAGCTTAATATTCATAGCTTTTGACCACCATCATGTCCCTTCTGCATACAACAAATACAATGAACCCAAGAATATGTGTTTGATAATCAAAAAATCAAAATAAAAAATATTTTGTTTCCAAAAAAAGGACTCATATAATGGGGATTTTATACCCAACGCATATTTGTTTTTTTTGCTACTGTTTTGGAGACCGCTTAAGTCGATTGAATAAAATTTGCTAAGTTGCGCACCAAATTCTAAGACTTTCTACGTAGGTGTTCCCCTTGAAGCCTCCTAAGATTAAACGGCCTGACAAACTTGCCATATCCATATCCATATAAAACAGCTGATCCAACCTACCTTATGGATGACTATGTCAAATTTGCCATTATCATAATACACGATTCTCCCGCGTTATAATGCTTTGACGCGAGAAAACGTTTTATGTGAAAACGCCCTGAGCATGTCATTATAAGATTGCCACCTATTAGAATTGAAAAAAAGATTTACGAGTCAAGCCAATAGTGTATAAAACGAAAGGTAATGTCGTGCTGTCACCTAGTTTTATGACCAATTATAATAATTTTTTTTATTTACTCCCTTCTTCTCGGAAACGGTTCACCTTATTTGGATGAAAATCTCTAGATACATAGCGTATCACATAACGGCTCGGCGGATAGTCCGTCGTTAAATGGTGCCTATTTGCTCTTATATAGATTGGTGGTGGAACGTATCTATATTAATGGAATTGTTCGCTCCATAACTTAAGCGCTCTCCGCAGGACTGTTAGCGTACATCTGAAGCACCTCTGCCTCAAAACGATAGTTGAAAAATGTGTTTACTCTAAGTAGGCGCCTATCTTTCTTCGTACTCTGTTGCGCCTATTATCAGCTTAGCTCAATACCTATGGAATCTGCAAAGGCCGTACATACGCGCCCAGAAATGTACTGGGTAACATCATCAGGTTGAAGAATGCACTCAGTGAGCAAGTGTAAGAGCCTATATCGTTGGGAGCTTCTCGGCCTCAAACTTTCTTTGGGTTACTGTGTGCACTTCCTTCAATGCCCAAAGGCGTGTGTGTATCTTAGATGCTGTAAGGTAGTGCTGTGAATTCATTTTTGACCTTGTATCCTGGTGTTCAGTATTATCGGATCATGAGGCATCCAAGTAGTTTGTTTCGTTTTATGCTGAAACCTGCTGCTGCAGAAGACCGTATTTCGAGCGAAAGCGAAGCCACTCAAATTTAATATCGTACATTAAAATTTGTCAGACTGTAGGACTAAAAATCCTCTTCCTTGCCCACTCTGGTTTTTAATACTTGCGTGGGCACAAATAACGTAATTTTCGAAGTCTCTTATCCACCTCAACACCAATACACTAGCTCTGAATGGTACTTCCCTTCTAATGGTCACTTCAAATAAGATTCGTCAGGGCTCTATTGGCCGTTTGGATTAGGCTGTCCATCATGTTTCCTGTATGTCGGTGAGGTCAAACATTCTTTTAACGAGTACATCAAGCAGCATTGCAACCGCACTTCTACAAGGGTGCGGACACTTCAGGTACTGTACACCAAGCAATTCTAGATCCTAGGTATAAGTTCCACTTATAAGTTGGGTATAATACTTTTACAGGCAAAGCGAAGGATGAAACCACAACAGCGTAACATGGAAATTGCAAATTGAGCGAATGGATGACAATTTCGCTTCATTCAAACAAAAAATAGCAATGATAACAAAAACAACAACAAGAAAATATTATATACATATATACAATGTGCATACATATAAATGAATAAACATTTGTTTATACTTTGATGTTTATATTGCATAAACATGAGCACATACATATAAACTAAGAGCTGTGCATCAAGAGAATCCAACCAAAAGCTCAAAGTCCAATGACGAAAACTGCTACGAAAATTGGTTAGGATGAAAAAGGGCAATATTTTCTTTACTGCAAAAAATATAAATAACAAAAAAACCTGTATATAAATGAAAATAAAAAAGATGAAGACAGTTGAAATATTTATTTCACATACACAACACGTTTTTTATTTGTATGTGTTGAGACGCACTGATTTTATTGAAAGTAATGGCGGCCGCCGTGGTGTGAGGGTAGCGTGCTTCGCCCATCACACCGAAGTTCTTGGGCTCAATTCCCGGGAAAAGGAACATCAAAAATTTAGAGATGAGCTTGGCAAGCACTCCAAGTGTATTTCTGCATTGAAAAGTTT
This sequence comes from Eurosta solidaginis, assembly GCF_040869045.1. Lineage (NCBI taxonomy): Eukaryota > Metazoa > Arthropoda > Insecta > Diptera > Tephritidae > Eurosta > Eurosta solidaginis. The sequence continues at coordinate 380,053,001 of NC_090319.1, forward strand.
CTTAATGAAAACTCATCTGCCTTGCAGATGCCGTTGGGAGTCGCGATAGAACATGCACATGCATTTTCCCCAACATTTGGACCCGGCTATTTAAAAGCTGGAAACAAATTTTGAATCCATTCTATTTTGGTATTAATCACGAACCCTGGCACTACCCGCTCCGGCATCGGAATGTAAATACTGTCTTGCGGCTTCTCTACATTAATATGTATATATATTCCACACTGTCCTTTTTTATCAGTCACAGAACTATTTTTCCCATTATTTAGTACTTTTCTTAACCTTGCTCTTTCACTAGAGCAATCGATGTAGCCTTTATTTCCATTAGAATCTTTTCTTTGCCAACAGAACTTTTCTTGTTAACAAATATCCCTTTTTCAGCTGATTCAGTACTCCAAATACTACCTACATATGTATAATAGTCAAAGTCGCAGTTTTTTTGGAAAATCAAAAACTTTGAAATTCAACTATAAAATAACTTTAATTTTGAAATACAACAAAAACGAACAAGGTATGTATGTCAATATATCCATTCAAGGAGCGCACAATAAATAGTCTCATGCATAGAGCTTATCAAATTAGAACAGCAAGTGTCGATGGCCTCCGGCAAGTCGTCGAACCTTGTCCCTTTAGGGCTATTGTTCTATTTATTGGATTTTATTTCTGCTACTTTTTCCCACTGACAAGTACGGTGACGTTCTGTTGCAGTTTTCCACTATTCGGGTCGTGGGATCAATAGTCAACGCAAATAGTTCCGAGTTATTTTAACTGCAAAATCATACCTGGAATATTCAGAGAATATAATGGATACGGTCCGGTTAGTAAATCTGGTGCGTTTCGGTGTTTGAATATTTTGGTATTAGCCCGACTGCGGCGGAAGCAATTTTGTTTGACCCCTGTCACCGTTGGATTATAGTCCCTGCAACTACCAGCATGCTGCAGATCATCGAGCTGTCATCTTATCCATTATTCCTTAATCTAAAATTGTGTTAAATATTCATACTCGAATTTATTGTACGCGTTTACCATGCTTGCTTTCCTAAAGTTTGGAAACGAACAAGGGTTTCTAGAGACTTCAAACTTCTCCACCTGTTGTTGTTGTTGTTGTAGCGATAAGGTTGCTCCCCGAAGGCTTTGGGGAGTGTTATCGATGTGATGGTCCTTTGCCGGATACAAATCCGGTACGCTCCGGTACCATAGCACCATTAAGGTGCTAGCCCGACCATCTCGGGAACGATTTATGTGGACACATTAAACCTTCAGGCCATTCCCTCCCTCCCTACCCCCAAGTTCCATGAGGAGCTTGGGGTCGCCAGAGCCTCGTCTGTTAGTGAAACAGGATTCACCGCGGATAGGTGAGGTTGACAATTGGGTTTGGAGAAGCTATATATTGCGCTGGCAACCTGAAAGGTTGCGCTACACATCCCCTTGAATCTGGTATTTTAGTCGCCTCTTACGACAGGCATACCTAACTTCTCCACCTTATATAAGGTGATGCTGAGCCCGATGTAAGAATGGCTTTAAAATCATGGCTTATCAAGGATCCAACACCATCGAACTATCGAAGGCGCAACAAAATTTAGGATGGATTTTATTTTCACTATGTGGCAATATTTTTAAATTCCAGAAATCATGTTCACATTTTTTGTATTTTAAATGTATCTTGTATACATATATTTATATGATTTTAAATTTATTTTTTAAAAACAAGCAAAGCTTTAAAATTATTGAAGCAGTATAAGCTATCTAGTCAAGAGAAACCATGCAGTATATTCCTATGTCCATCTTAAACACTCACCACTCCTAACTTCTCTCTTTTTCGACTATTTATTGCGTATCATGTTTTTTTTTTTTTTTATTATTTTAAAATACAAGTTTGTAGGGGCAAAAGTTATTTTATAAAGTAGTTTTTTGTCAATATATGTAGATGGAAATGAACAAATCGATTTGTCATTGGAAAATCACTCTATCTCGACTGCCATTTCGAGAAGGCTTTAAGGATTTGAGGACCTACCTGAGCATAAATTCAATGCATTTTGAAGTGAGAGGCGACAAAATGTCCCCGACGGCAAGGATCGATTACAAGAGAATTGTCCACACTTAAGACGACCATTACCTGATTTAGTAATCCTTTAGTATTCGTAAGTTTTCTAGAAGCACAAATCTCAAGCCGGAGAACCTGCTAAAGAAGTAGTAAAATCGCAAAACTCTAACATTTCACATTCATTGCTGGGTACGTAGACACAAACATATGCACCCGCATTTACTACTCGTTTAAACATAATATTTACTTAACCAGCAATGTTATCTTTTATCGGTATTTTGCTATGTTTATACAACTGTATCCTTTTCACTTATGCGACGCCTGAAAACTCATCCACAAACTTGTATGTATATATTCTTTTTTCTAAAAGCAATGACACCACCAACTAACTGGCCGACTTATTGTTTGCTTTTCCTACGTCAAAGGACAATCACTAAAACGATGCTTACGTAAAGTGTGTGTGTGGCCCTTCCCATTTTCTTTTGTTCAGCAATCGTTTGCTAGTTGACTTCTATACACTTTTCTTCTTGAAAATTGCATCTTTTTTGTGCTTGAAATTTATTTTCTCTTTTATTTTTATTAAATTTTTGCGATATTGTAACTAGAGAAAACTAAATTTTATTGGATTTCATCACTACGACAATTTGTGTAAATACCTATGAATATTTTATACATATACCAATTTATTTTGTGGTTACACGGATGATATGGAAAAACAATTGATTTTGTTCTTATAATATGCTCAGTGAAGTAATTTGCATGCTTCAATGCCACAAAGTATGCTATGAAAATGTCAAGTATTTGGCAAACTATTTACGAAATTTTATAAAGTGTTTAAATATTTAATAAATCTGCGTTCTACACTTTGAATATCTGTGTGAAATGTTTTGTGCTTTTTGTTAAATTTTTTGCAATTTTAGAGAATTTTTGGCATATTTCGATTAAATTTTCTACAAAATGACTTGTGATTTCTTAGATTCTATCATTTTTTTTAGCCGAAAAAAATTTCACTACTCAAAACTTAATTTGCAAACATTTTTGCAATTTATTGTTCCTTAATGAGTTTTATACAAGATCTCCTAGCAGAATTCACAAACTTTTTACATAGCCGTTACATTAAGTTTTAAGATTTCCTTTAAAAAGGATCATATATAGAAATTATCAGCAATTGTGATATCGAAGTGATGACTAAAACAATTTTTGGGCAGCTAAGTAAAGAAGAGACTGTATCCAGATTAAGAGTACAATAAAGCGTATCGCAATGTATGGGAAAAAACTTTATATTATAAGTTTTAAGCGACCTTTCCTTTTCAAATAAATAATTTTCTTGCCGGCTTGAGGTCAAATTTTGTAAATAAAAATTCAAAAACTTTTTGAGTTTTTTCAATATATTTCCGTTACCTACTGTAACCGTCTTCAGGATTAACTATAACAATATAAAGAAACATAAACAAATAATATCTGATACGGACAGTACAAAACTCGGCGTTGAGCAGTGAAGACGCGTAAAATAATGTATGTAAACAATGTTTTTATGAACGTTTGTTTTGATGCCAATTGTTATTTTATTTTGTTTATGTTTCTTTATATTGTTATAGTTAATCCTGAACACGGTTACAGTAGGTAACCGAAATATATTGAAAAAACTCAACAAATTTTTGAACTTTTATTTACAAAATTGGACCTCAATCCGGCAAGAAAATTATATATTGGAAAAAACTTTAAATATATCAGCCTTAGGAAACTGCTACTACTAGTAGGACAAGTCTGGGTTCAAGTTAATAAAGGTATGAGAGGCAATGAGTATATGCATACTTGGTAGCCATATGAACATATTTACTTTCGAGTGCGATGCTATCATCAGAAAAATAGAAATGCAACGATAGTCAGAGAATCCGAACATATACTCTCCTAACTCAAAGAAAACTCTTGAATACTTGAAGACCCTAACTAGGCCTGAATGGACGACGTATTCTTTTCTGTTTTTATACTCAGTTGAGCAGAGCTCACAGAGTATATTAAGTTTGATTGGATAACGGTTGGTTGTACATATATAAAGGAATCGAGATAGATATAGACTTCCATATATCAAAATAATCAGGATCGAAAAAAAATTTGATTGAGCCATGTCCGTCCGTCCGTCCGTTAACACGATAACTTGAGTAAATTTTGAGGTATCTTGATGAAATTTGGTATGTAGGTTCCTGAGCACTCATCTCAGATCGCTATTTAAAATGAACGATATCGGACTATAACCACGCCCACTTTTTCGATATCGAAAATTTCGAAAAACCGAAAAAGTGCGATAATTCATTACAAAAGACCGATAAAGCGACGAAACTTGGTAGATGAGTTGAACTTATGACGCAAAATAGAAAATTAGTAAAATTTTGGACAATGGACGTGGCACCGCCCACTTTTAAAAGAAGGTAATTTAAAACTTTTGCAAGCTGTAATTTGGCAGTCGTTGAAGATATCATGATGAAGCAGGAACGTTACTCTTATTACTATATGTACGCTTAATAAAAATTAGCAAAATCGAAGAAGGACCACACCCACTTTTAAAAAAAAATTTTTTTTAAGTAAAATTTTAACAAAAAAGTTAATATCTTTACAGTATATAAGTAAATTATGTCAAGATTCAACTCCAGTAATGATATGGTGCAACAAAATACAAAAATAAAAGAAAATTTAAAAATGGGCGTGGCTCCGCCCTTTTTCATTTAATTTGTCTCGGATGCTTTTAACGCCATAAGTCGAACAAAAATTAACCAATCCTTTTGAAATTTGGTAGGGGCATAGATTTTATGGCGTTAACTGTTTTCTGTGAAAATGGGCGAAATCGGTTGATGTGACGGCCAGTTTTTATACACAGTCGTCCGTCTGTCCTTCCGCATGGCCGTTAACACGATAACTTGAGCAAAAATCGATATATCTTTACTAAACTCAGTTCACGTACTTATCTGAACACACTTTATCCTGGTATGAAAAATGAACGAAATCCGACTATGACCACGCTCACTTTTTCGATATCGAAAATTACGAAAAATGCCATAATTCTATACCAAATACGAAAAAAGGGATGAAATATGGTAAGGTAATTGGATTGTTTTATTGACGCGAAATATAACTTTAGAAAAAACTTTATAAAATGGTTGTGACACCTACCATATTCACTAGAAGAAAATGAAAAAGTTCTGCAGGGCGAAATAAAAAACCCTTAAAATCTTGGCAGGTATTACATATATAAATAAATTAGCGGTATCCAACAGATGATGTTCTGGGTCACCCTGGTCCACATTTTGGTCGATATCTGGAAAACGCCTTCACATATACAACTACCACCACTCCCTTTTAAAACTCTCATTAATACCTTTAATTTGATACCCATATCGTACAAACTCTTTCTAGAGTCACCCCTGATCCACCTTTATGGCGATATTTCGAAAAGGCGAACACCTATAGAACGAAGGCCCACTCCCTTTTAAAAATACTCATTAACACCTTTCATTTGATACCCATATCGTACAAACAAAGTCAAGAGTCACCCCTGGTCCAGAAAGGCCCACTCCCTCTTAAAATACTCATTAACTCCTTTCGTTTGATACCCATATTGCACAAACGAATTCTAGAGTCACCCCTGGCCCACCTTTATGGCGATATCTCGAAACGGCGTCCACCTATGGAACTAAGGATTACTCCCTTTTAAAATACTCATTAACACCTTTCATTTGATACCCATATCGTACAAACGCATTCTAGAGTCACCCCTGGCCCACCTTTATGGCGATATCTCGAAACGGCATCCACCTATGGAATTAAGGATTACTCCTTTTAAAATACTCATTAACACCTTTCATTTGATACCCATATCATACAAACAAATTCTAAAGTCACCCCTGGTTCACCTTTATGGCGATATCTCGAAAAGGCGAACACCTATAAAACGAAGGCCCACTCCCTTTTAAAAATACTCATTAACACCTTTCATTTGATACCCATATCGTACAAACTCATTCTAGAGTCACCCCTGGCCCACCTTTATGGAGATATCTCGAAACGGCGTCCACCTATAGAACTAAGGCCCACTCCCTTTTAAAATACCTTTCGTTTGATGCCCATATTGTGCAAACAAATTCTAGGGTCACCCCTGGTCCACCTTTATGGCGATATCTCGAAACGGCGTCCACCTATGGAACTAAGGATTACTCCCTTTTAAAATGCTCATTAACACCTTTCATTTGATACCCATATCGTACAAACGCATTCTAGAGTCACCCCTGGTCCATCTTTACGGCGATATCTCGAAAAGGCGTCCATCTATAGAACTTAGGTCCACGCCCTTTTAAAATACTCATTAATACCTTTCATTTGATACCCATATCGTACAAACGCATTCTAGAGTCAACGCTGATCCACCTTTATGGCTATATCCCTAAATGGCGTCCACCTATAGAACTATGGCCCACTCCCTCATAAAATACTCTTTAATGCCTTTCATTTGATACACATGTCATACAAACACATTCCAGGGTTTCTCTCGGTTCATTTTCCTACATGGTTATTTTCCCTTATGTTGTCACCATAGCTCTCAACTGAGTATGTAATGTTCGGTTACACCCGAACTTAACCTTCCTTACTTGTTTATTGTATGAAACCAAAATTTACGATTTTTATCCCACTTCAATTTTTACGAAACCGCACTTCTTTCACCACAGCAACTTCTGAATATATTTTTACTTATCCTTTTACCACGTTGTACATATTTTATATTACACTTCGATTTGTACGAAAAAAATATTTTTTCGTATACAATTGAAATTGAAAATGAAAGAATACACAGTAAGTAAATCATACATATAAAAGATACTAAAATACTAGGGAAATACTACCAAACCAACACAGCAAGCCGGCGAAGAGCAATGATTACAATTATTATTTTTTGGCATCGTAATGCCACTGCTACTTTTATTTCTTCTCCTTACTGCAGCAAACTAAACTGGACGCACTTCCTTTCTTCCTTCCTGAATGCCCTTGGTTTCATTTTTCTTTTTATATTTGTAATGATGTGCAATTGCGTTGGTATGATATCATTGTTGTTGTCTAATCACGACAAACACGCTTCGGTGGCGGTTCCGCATCGCTTGGTGCAATCGACTGCAGCATACTGCATTTAGTATAGTTACCGAAGAGTGTTAGCAGCAGTGCTACGCCATAACCAGTGGCACGTTCACCCTACAAATAGAAAAAAGATACGAAGAGGGACCGTTAATAATCACTGAAACGAAAGTTTAATGAAAGTGTAATTTAAAAGAACAAAGAATTTGAAGTTTGAAAAAAAAATTCTCCAAGCGGAAATACTCAAGATACTAAAGCGATAAAAATCTTCGTCTGTTAACAGTTTAAAGATAGTGAAAATCTTTTATTTTTTGTCATAGTGAAAGGGAAATATATATGTACATTAGGATGGGTCAAATTGTGTTGGGAAAAATGGGGAAAAATTCAGGTGCACATCCAGTTTCTGAATCTATGGGTCATACTGAGTAATATTGTCCATGGGACCATAGGTCTGAATTGAATTTCGAGCCTCCCTAATTTTGTTAGAAAATTTTATATCCCAATCCGAATCCGATTTTGACACTTATTTTCATGTATTTTATTTGTGAGAGCCGCTATTCGGATTGGGATTAACATTTTCTACAAAATTGGGGAGGCTCGAAATTCATTTCAGACCTATGGTCCCATGGACAATATTACTCAGTATGACCCATAGATTCACAAACTGAATGTGTCTTTTCAACAATAAATTTTACCCACCCTAATGTACATATAGTAAAACATTGAAAATAAGACGTTTAGATTTGAAGAAGTTTTTATTTGTTTGCAGACAATTAACAGTGATTGTCCCCATTTTAAAACAAAATGACCCCGAAACTCTTAACTCTTTGGTTTTACTAAAATGTTTAATAAGTAATATAATATATTTAGATGGACATACCGATGCGACTGGTGCCGCCATATCAACATGCATCCAAACTCCAGGATAATCGAAACCCAAATGTGCTCCAACAAAGAGACCAGCACAAGATGGTTGCGCATTACTTCGTTCCTGTAAGAAAAAAAATAACACCAATTATTTTTTATTAGAGTATTTACAAAGTATAATGTATTTGTGCTTAATCAATGTATCTTCATAGGGAAAGCTAGCTGGCGGATCCGTAAGCGTTACCAAAACTTTGGGGTCACCCAACTGCACATCGTAGGAACGGTAATCAAAAGCTTGATTTTAATTTTTTTTTTTCAACACCAAAACATATTCTAAATTCGCCTTTGTTAATACGAAACCGAATTCAAGTGATTGTATGTACGTTTCTAATGTGAGCATATAGATTAAGTATTTTAGTTTGTATGCGTTTGTGCAGCACTTTAATGGCTTTTGTCAGAAATCAAATATCTGAAATGAAAGTGGCTATTGTCAATATAATTGACATTCATTTGACATATCACAATATCAATGTTGCAACAAAACCGTTATCCAAGCGGGACGATAGTCTATTGTAGAGCAGACAGACAGATGCTCGAATTGCAATTAAATTACGACTCCGGAAGAAAGCAAGAAAGATAATAAGGATGGGGAGCAGAACGGTCAGGGAAAGTTGTTGCGTGAAGAGAGGGGTACTAGACGAAGGAGAGAAAAACGCTTCCCAAGGCCGTCGGTTCTATGTACCGGAGCGACTCGGGATTTTTTCCGACCAAGGACTGCCATTTCAGTGTAACCCCATTTAATTTGTTGCGTCCCTCCCACAAATTGTCATCCTCCCAGCAGCTCCTTGCAGCGGGGCTCTCCATATTCTCTTGCTCCGGGAAGGTATCGAACCCAATCCGGGTTCGTCTCCTGACCCCGGTCCTGAGAAATGGTTTTGCTGCATCTGTCGGAAAAGAATATTTTTTAGGACGGTCATACTCTTGTCAGTGTGTCTCGTGTAAGGGATGGTTGCATCGGACAGGTTGTTCTGGGCTAGACCCCAAAACCAGACGTCCACGTAACTTTTATAAATCTTTTGTGTCTCCTTGCTGTTCGCGTGCTAGGACGTCCCGTAGTCTTCGCCTTAGCGCCCCCTGCTACCTTCCAGCAGCCCCGCTGCTCATCAAGCCAAAACAAGTACCCGCTGTTGCTCGAGCTCCACGGCGCCACCAACTCACACGGCTGCTCCCACTCATACCTACAATCATCGTAGTAGAGCCCGGAGCAATGTCGAGCATCAGCCCCTGCCCCCGTCTTCTTCCCCCCTCTTTTCCGGCAGCAATTGTGTAGGTCAGGGAAACAGACTCTTAGTCCCTACCTCCCTTTGCACCGTTTGCCAGCACAGAATATATACGTTTGCGACATCCCCCCAATGCAGCTCCTGCCATGGACGGTGCCACTTTCCTAGATGTTCTGGTATCCGCGACGGCAACCCCCGACGGATTTCATTGCGCCATGTTGCCAGGCCACATACCCAAATACACCGGGTACCCCAATGCCTACCCAAGGACGTCTAGTCCCAGGGCCTCAACAGCAATCGCGTTCTGGCCTTCCACAATTGGGGGTATAATGTCCACAGAAAAGATCGCGAGAGCGGAAATGGAGGCGGCCTCGCGTTTATCATACACCATACTGTGCAATATCATATATTTGATCCCGACATCGACCGCAGGGACAGTGTCTTAGAACGTCAAGGATTATCTGTCCGGTCGGGCGATGCAAATCTAGAAATCATCAACATCTACATCCCTCCTGTCACCTGTTGCCCCGGTGGATACCGCCCTGATATCAGCGGCGTACTCACTGGAAACAATCCCATTATCTTAAGCGATTTCAATGCCCATCACGATCTATGGCATTCAAACTTGCGGGTGGAAAGTAGGAGTGAGATGTTAGCGGATCAAATAGAAGAAACGACGTTCTGCACTATAAACGGAGACGCCCCCACACGTATGGTAGGAAGCTGTCACAGTTCGCCGGATATTTCAATCGTGAGTGCAGAACTCGTAAACTGCGTCAACTGGCAGCCGATGGTAACATTGGCATCCGACCACCTGCCTATACTTATTTCGCTCGAGCGTCCCGCCGACTTCATCGTCGCAGAAAAACGCACTTTCATTAACTTTAAAAAAGGAAAGTGGGACGAACACAACTCCTTTACAGACAACCGCTTTGCTGCCCTCCATATCCCAACTGATGCCCGCCAAGGGGAGCGTGCTTTCCGCAAGGTCATTGAATCCGTCTCGGCTCGTTTCACTCCGCCGGTAGAATTCCCGAAATTCGGCCCCACTTCCCGGCAGAGGCCGCAAGTTTAGCGAGAGAACGTGACCTTATAAGACAGCTCGATCCCGGCGACCCCCAAATAAGGGATAATAACCAACGCATCAGATTGCTTGTGGATGAACACAAGCGGGCGAAATGGGAGGAGCACCTAAGCGGTTGTAACCTCTCTGCCGGTGTATGTAAACTTTGGTCCACTGTAAAGTCCCTATCGAATCCGTCTAGGCACAATGACAAAGTTTCCATCGCCTTTGGCGACAAAGTGCAGTCGGATGCGAAAAAATGCGAGAGCGCTTTCTACAGACAATACATAATGCATTCTACGGTCGACAAAAATAGACGGAGGGCCAACAGACACGCACGTAAACATAAGTTCAGCACGTCACCAATTACCATCACCGCCAAAGAGGTTGAAGATGCCATCGGTCATGCTAAACCATCCAAAGCAGTGGGCCCAGAAGGCATAGCCATGCCGATGCTTAAAAGCCTAGGGAAAGAGGGTTTCAAGTATTTAGCACATGTCTTCAACCTGTCTCTTTCCACCTTTGTCATACCCGAAAAATGGAAAATGGCCAAGGTGGTCCCGCTACTAAAGCCTGGGAAACCAGCTAACATAGGAGAGTCATATCGCCCGATATCTCTCCTATCGCCAGTAGCCAAGATGCTTGAAGCCATTTTGCTCCCCCACTTCAAAGAAAATGTGCAGCTAGCCTGTCCTCAGCATGGCTTTAGAAAACTCCATAGCACCACCACCGCGCTAAATGCCATTAGCACCCAGATAAATTGTGGTTTAAATCAGAAGCCCCACCATAGAACAGTACTCGTAGCGCTAGACCTATCGAAAGCTTTTGATACGGTCAACCATGGCACGTTACTGCAAGACTTGGAAGGGTCTACCCTTCCCCCATGTCTTAAAAGGTGGACCGCAAATTATCTGGGTGGCCGGCAGGCATCGGTGCAATTCAGAAACGAAATATCAAAGCCAAGAAGAATTAAACAAGAGGTGCCTCAGGGTAGTGTCCTATCCCCACTTTTATTTAATTTTACATATCAAAACTACCTTCGCCACCAGGAGTTACTATCGTTTCTTACGCCGATGACTGCACAATAATGGCCACAGGCCCGGGCCCAAAGATCGATGAGCTTTGCAACAGAATAAACGGCTACCTCCCTGATCTCTCCAGTTTTTTCGCCTCGCGAAACCTGGCATTATCACCGACTAAATCATCCGCGACCCTATTTACAACTTGGACGTCCCAAATGTCGACCATTTTGAACATCCACGTCGATGGCACTACGCTACCGACTGTCCTACACCCCAAAGTCTTGGGTGTGACGTTTGATCAGGATCTACATTTTGGTGAGCACGCAGCCGCAATTGTTCCGAAAATCCAGAGCCGTAATAAAATCCTCAAATCCCTTGCTGGCAGTACTTGGGGAAAAGACAAAGAAACGCTCATTACCACATACAAAGCAATTGGCCAGCCGTTTGCGTGCTACGCGTCCCCTATATGGTCGCCAAGCCTAAAAACTACCCACTGGAAGAAGCTACAGGCCTGCCAAAATACTGCGCTCAGAACCGCCGCGGGCTGTCTCCTTATGTTCCCAGAACACCATCTGCATAATGAGGCGAGAATACTCCCCATCAGGGAGAGAAATGAGATGCTGACCAAACAGTTTCTGTTGAATACCCAGAAACCTGGGCATCCCAACAGACATCTGATTGACGAACCAGCACCGCCTAGGGGCCTAAGGAGTCATCTCCGTAAGCATTTTGAGGAAATACGGCACCTGAGAACTCAGCCGTATGAAGTAAAAAACACAAGCAGTTCCTTGGTGAACTCCACAAACAGGCGTCGGACATTTATGCCGGGAATTGCGCGGTGAATCCAGTACTCGGGGAACAGTACCCAAAACTTGCGGAAGAGGAACGCATACTCCCCAGGGAAACGCGAGTCACTCTGGCTCAACTTCGTTCTGGATACTGTAACAGGTTAAACTCTTACATATCCAGAATCAACCCCAACATACAAAATGTATGCCCCGCTTGCAATGTGTCCCCACATGATACCAACCATCTCTTTAGTTGTAATGTGGAACCAACGCTTCTAACAACCCTTTCATTATGGTCCACCCCTGTCGAAACAGCAAGTTTCCTTGGGCTCCCGTTAGAGGATATTGATGACAATTTGTGATCGGTCGCGGCTATTAGGTGGGCGAAACATTGCTACAACAACAAAAACGGAGAGAAAAAGGTACATGAAGACAGAGGGAGAGGGATTGCGAGGACAAAAAAGGAAAGGGAAATGGGAGGCGAAAATGGAGTGGGTGTACTGAAAAGAAAAAGATTTAGGTATGAAAGAGGAACCAAAATGGAAGTGAGCGAGATAAATGAAAATAGTATTGAGAGAAGGAGCAGAAAGGAACGAGCCAGATAGTAAAAGCAAATTGAAACGAGAAGAAAAGATCCGGGGAAGGAAAAGGGAAGAAGGGGCAGAAAAGAAATGGAAAATAATAGAGGCAGTTGAAAAGATTGGGAAAGGATTAAAGAGGGAATTGAATAAGAAGGGAGAAGAAGACCGAAAGTCAGGGGAGGAGAGCAAGGTAGCGGGCTACGGATGGGAGAGCAGGACAAAGAAGAAAAATAAAAAGTCAGTGTAAGGAAAAACCTACAAAAAATGAGGAGGCAGATGGAGAGATGGGCACGGGAAATACTATGCAATGACTAAGATTTCACGAAATTATTTTGACCAGACCGCATCGGAGCGAAGGGTATATAACTTGCAAGTTCGATAGATCACCCGCAAACGGCCGTCCCAGTTTAGAATAAAGCGGCGTCCCTGATAAAGGCGAATGTAACAGCGGTCATAATATAATGGATCAGCTTTTCTAGGATACCCACTTGCAACACCATGTCGCTTGGTAATAGTAGTTTGCTCCATCGCCTTAACTTAATCCAGATAAACGTACCGTCTGTCGTGGCTATAAGTGAATGAAAGCAACAAATCACTTCGAACGATTGACATTTTATAGTACATCATTGTATGTGTGTTGGTATGTGTAAATGCATATCTACAAGCATTTTCAATTACCATTCATACAAAATGATACAGGCAAAAACAATGCATTTGGAGTACATTTAATTGTGTTTAATCACATACAATAATTCATTACACATGCTCAGTGCTGTCAATGAGTGTTATTTTGTATCCTTGATGTGGTGACATTGCACTCTATTCTTAGCATTCAATATTAAGAATTGTTTTGATGTGGCTTTGTCAAATATTATCTAGTATTCAATTTAATTTGATTTAAGTGCACAAAAAGTGCAGAATTCTGTTACTCTATATCAGCATTTGTATTTCAAATTCGAATTCTGTTATTTGACACACGACCTCAGTGGAATGATCTTTAACTATGCACGTGTGTACTTCATTAGGCTATTTTAAATTAAAACAAGTAAGGAAGTTTAAGTTCGGGTGTAACCGAACATTACATACTCAGTTGAGAGCTATGGTGACAACATAAGGGAAAATAACCATGTAGGAAAATGAACCGAGGGAAACCCTGGAATGTGTTTGTATGACATGTGTATCAAATGAAAGGCATTAAAGAGTATTTTATGAGGGAGTGGGCCATAGTTCTATAGGTGGACGCCGTTTAGGGATATAGCCATAAAGGTGGATCAGGGTTGACTCTAGAATGCGTTTGTACGATATGGGTATCAAATGAAAGGTATTAATGAGTATTTTAAAAGGGCGTGGACCTAAGTTCTATAGATGGACGCCTTTTCGAGATATCGCCGTAAAGATGGACCAGGGGTGACTCTAGAATGCGTTTGTACGATATGGGTATCAAATGAAAGGTGTTAATGAGCATTTTAAAAGGGAGTAATCCTTAGTTCCATAGGTGGACGCCGTTTCGAGATATCGCCATAAAGGTGGACCAGGGGTGACCCTAGAATTTGTTTGCACAATATGGGCATCAAACGAAAGGTGTTAATGAGTATTTTAAAAGGGAGTGGGCCTTAGTTCTATAGGTGGACGCCGTTTCGAAATATCGCCATAAAGGTGGGCCAGGGGTGACTCTAGAATTCGTTTGCGCAATATGGGTATCAAACGAAAGGAGTTAATGAGTATTTTAAGAGGGAGTGGGCCTTAGTTCTATAGGTGGACGCATTTTCGAGGTATCGCAATAAAGGTGGACCAGGGGTGACTCTAGACTTTGTTTGTACGATATGGGTATCAAATGAAAGGTGCTAATGAATATTTTAAAAGGGTGTAGGCCTTAGTTCTATAGGTGGATGCCCTTTCGAGATATCGCCATAAAGGTTCTAGAATTTTTGTGTACGATATGGGTATCAAATGAAAGGTGTTAATGAGTATTTTTAAAAGGGAGTGGGCCTTCGTTTTATAGGTGTTCGCCTTTTCGAGATATCGCCATAAAGGTGGACCAGGGGTGACTCTAGAATTTGTTTGTACGATATGGGTATCAAATGAAAGGTGCTAATGAATATTTTAAAAGGGTGTGGGCCTTAGTTCTATAGGTGGATGCCCTTTCGAGATATCGCCATAAAGGTTCTAGAATTTTTGTGTACGATATGGGTATCAAATGAAAGGTGTTAATGAGTATTTTAAAAGGGAGTGGGCCTTAGTTCTATAGGTGGACGCCGTTTCGAGATATCGCCATAAAGGTGGGCCAGGGGTGACTCTAGAATTCGTTTGTGCAATATGGGTATCAAACGAAAGGAGCTAATGAGTATTTTAAGAGGGAGTGGGCCTTAGTTCTATAGGTGGACGCATTTTCGAGGTACCGCAATAAAGGTGGACCAGAAGTGACTCTAGAATTCGTTTGTGCAATATGGGTATCAAACGAAAGGAGTTACTGAGTATTTTAAGAGGGAGTCGTCCTTCGTTTTATAGGTGTTCGCCTTTTCGAGATATCGCCATAAAGGTGGACCAGGGGTGACCCTAGAATTTGTCTGCACAATATGGGCATCAAACGAAAGGTGTTAATGAGTATTTTAAAAGGGAGTGGGCCTTAGTTCTATAGGTGGACGCCGTTTCGAGATATCGCCATAAAGGTGGGCCAGGGGTGACTCTAGAATTGGTTTGTGCTATATGGGTATCAAACGAAAGGAGTTAATGAGTATTTTAAGAGGGAGTGGGCCTTAGTTCTATAGGTGGACGCATTTTCGAGGTATCGCAATAAAGGTGGACCAGGGGTGACTCTAGAATTTGTTTGTACGATATGGATATCAAATGAAAGGTGTTAATGATTATTTTAAAACGGCGTGTGGCTTAGTTCTATAGGTGGACCCCTTTTCGAGATATCGCCATAAAGGTGGACAAGGGGTGACTCTAGAATTCTTTTGTGCAATATGGGTATCAAACGAAAGGAGTTAATGAGTATTTTAAGAGGGAGTGGGCCTTAGTTCTATAGGTGGACGCCTTTTCGAGATATCGCCATAAAGATGGACCAGGTGTGACTCTAGAATGCGTTTGTACGATATGGGTATCAAATGAAAGGTGTTAATGAGTATTTTAAAAGGGAGTAAATCTTAGTTCCATAGGTGGACGCCGTTTCGAGATATCGCCATAAAGGTGGGCCAGGGGTGACTCTAGAATTCGTTTGTGCAATATGGGTATCAAGTGAAAGGAGTTAATGAGTATTTTAAGAGGAAGTGGGCCTTTCTGGACCAGGGGTGACTCTAGACTTTGTTTGTACGATATGGGTATCAAATGAAAGGTGTTAATGAGTATTTTTAAAAGGGAGTGGGCCTTCGTTCTATAGGTGTTCGCCTTTTCGAAATATCGCCATAAAGGTGGACCAGGGGTGACTCTAGAATGAGTTTGTACGATATGGGTATCAAATTAAAGGTATTAATGAGAGTTTTAAAAGGGAGTGGTGGTAGTTGTATATGTGAAGGCGTTTTCCAGATATCGACCAAAATGTGGACCAGGGTGACCCAGAACATCATCTGTTGGATACCGCTAATTTATTTATATATGTAATACCTGCCAAGATTTTAAGGGTTTTTTATTTCGCCCTGCAGAACTTTTTCATTTTCTTCTACTGAATATGGTAGGTGTCACAACCATTTTATAAAGTTTTTTTTTAAGTTATATTTCGCGTCAATAAAACAATCCTTACCTTACCATGTTTCATCCCTTTTTTCGTATATGGTATAGAATTATGGCATTTTTTTCATTTTTCGCAATTTTCGATATCGAAAAAGTGGGCGTGGTTATAGTCGGATTTCGTTCATTTTTCATACCAAGATAAAGTGAGTTCAGATAAGTACGTGAACTGAGTTTAGTAAAGATATATCGATTTTTGCTCAAGTTATCGTGTTAACGGCCATGCGGAAGGACAGACGGACGACTGTGTATAAAAACTGGGCGTGGCATCAACCGATTTCGCCCATTTTCACAGAAAACAGTTAAAGCCATAAAATCTATGCCCCTACCAAATTTCAAAAGGATTGGTTAATTTTTGTTCGACTTATGGCGTTAAAAGTATCCTAGACAAATTAAATGAAAAAGGGCGGAGCCACGCCCATTTTTAAATTTTCTTTTATTTTTGTATTTTGTTGCACCATATCATTACTGGAGTTGAATCTTGACATAATTTACTTATATACTGTAAAGATATTAAATTTTTTGTTAAAATTTTACTTAAAAAAAATTTTTTTTTTAAGTGGGCGTGGTCCTTCTCCGATTTTGCTAATTTTTATTAAGCGTACATATAGTAATAAGAGTAACGTTTCTGCCAAATTTCATCATGATATCTTCAACGACTGCCAAATTACAGCTTGCAAAAGTTTTAAATTACCTTCTTTTAAAAGTGGGCGGTGCCACGCCCATTGTCCAAAATTTTACTAATTTTCTATTTTGCGTCATAAGTTCAACTCATCTACCAAGTTTCGTCGCTTTATCGGTCTTTTGTAATGAATTATCGCACTTTTTCGGTTTTTCGAAATTTTCGATATCGAAAAAGTGGGCGTGGTTATAGTCCGATATCGTTCATTTTAAATAGCGATCTGAGATGATTGCTCAGGAATCTACATACCAAATTTCATCAAGATACCTCAAAATTTACTCAAGTTATCGTGTTAACGGACGGACGGACGGACGGACATGGCTCAATCAAATTTTTTTTCGATCCTGATTATTTTGATATATGGAAGTCTATATCTATCTCGATTCCTTTATATATGTACAACCAACCGTTATGCAATCAAACTTAATATACTCTGTGAGCTCTGCTCAACTGAGTATAAATATCACATTGAATATCAACTAGTGGTTCTTGGAACTTCATTAGGGTTTCCTTACACAATAGCAGGGATAATTCATGACAATTTGGGTCAATATGTATTTATTATTATTATTAGACCTCTTTGCAATGCGACTTTTATTTACTTATGGTTTCCCTAGTGTGAGCCTTTGTGAGGCCACAGAAGTGCCTTCTAAGCTGCCTGGTTTTCTACTCTTCAAGGATAATCCTCTCCGTATTCCTCTCGTATCCGTATTGAATGTATTTCTGCCTGAAAAATAGTGGGGTAGCATCCCATTGCTATCGATATCTTGAAGATCGGCCCATAGATGCCAGCTGCACTTCTTCGTCATCAAATTTCGATTCATCCGTGAGTCAGGGTCAGTATATGAATTCCCTATTCCCCAAAGAGTTCTGTCCAAAATGGACACCTCAAAGTTTCGTGAGATTTTGAGAGTATGGGCTATTTCATTATGTAGTCGCAATATGAGACTTTCTTATAAGCTTCATATGATGTCATGCTTCCGATCTTTAGCTCAAAAATATTTTGAAGTCTTAATGCAGCAAGTGTTGCTTCTTTCTCTAATAGAACAGGGAAGGGAAGTATTAACAAAAAAAGGACCTTCTCATCGCACTCATTATGACAATGCAAACTAGTCGATGCAGTTTGCTCAAATTTTGTTTTTGCTGTTCTTTGCGCGGTCTTGGGGCACAAAACTAAGGAAGCATAGGTGACTATTGGCTTCGCAACTGTATTAAATGTGCATTATACTATTTTTGGAGATAGTCTCATGTATTGTCCTAGAGTCGAGTACAGGCGAAAAAAGCTGTTGTTGTTGTTGTAGCAGTGCTTCGCCTCACCTAATAGTTGCGACTGATCACAAATTGTCATCAATATCCTCTAACGGTAGTCCAAGGAAACTTGCTGTTTCAACAGGGGTGGACCATAATGAAAGGGGTGAGAGAAGCGTTGGTTCCACATTACAATTAAAGAGATGGTTGGTGTCATGTGGCGACACATTGCAAGCGGGGCATACATTTTGTATGTCGGGGTTGATTCTGGATAGGTAAGAGTTTAACCTGTTACAGTATCCAGAACGAAGTTGAGCTAGATTGACTCGCGTTTCCCTGGGGAGTATGCGTTCCTCTTCCGCAAGTTTTGGGTACTTTTCTTTGAGTACTGGATTCACCGGGCAATTCCTGGCATAAAGGTCCAACGCCTGTTTGTGGAGAAAAAAGCTCTTGTTGGTTTGTTTAAGGCAGCATCTAGATGAGCATTCACTGCAAAGGATCTGTCTAGTGTAAACCCTAGGTATTCCATTGAAAAATGAATATTGGTGGCAATCCAGGTATGGTTCTAGCGTTTGTCGTTTTCTTCTTCAGGTAAAAGGCATTAGGAGAGTTTTGTTAGCATTGATAGACAGTTCTTTGGTATCACACCACCTTTCTGTGATAAGCAGGGCTTGGTGCATGCCATTGTATATTGTTTTCTTGTGCATTCCTGGAATGGAGATTACTAAGGCATCTGCATGCGCTTGTGTCAAACCCATTGGCTTATGGTAACTGAAGGATATCATATATAGCTAGGGTCTACAAGGCAGAAGAGAGCATCCCCTAGTGGTCACAATTCACTCTGTTTTCCCTCCCAGCTCCATACAGATTTTTATTCTCTTAAGCATGGATAGCACAATGCAAATAATGCTTCGGCTTTCATCTGTGCCAATTACAGTTTTTGATAGGTTGATGTGTCCTGTTATCGAAAGCCCCTGAGATATAAACAAATACGAATACAGATGATAACAAATAAACGAATACAAAAAGAACTAACGTGCCTTCTCGATAGCAGTTGCTTTCATTCGTGACTGTGACTGAACAGCGATAGAGAAGTATGATAAATCGCAGTCCGAACCACAAACAATCACAGAGCTATAGGGGAATATAGGGACCTCATGGACATGTCCTGACACCGTGGTATTGCTAATGAAATGTCACTCATTTCAAGTTTACACTTTACCCGTAAAAATGTAATGAGTAATCCATTGTTATAACAAGGCTTTTATATCAGTAAGTAAAATATAAATCATGCAACAGCGAGTCCTTAATAATAATAACAACATTTCATGTAACAGCCGAAAGTCCCAAAATGTTTAAATTTTCAAACTCCATAAAAGTCACTGCCTTTGTAAAAACAAAATAAAAAGGATTCTACAGCTAGCCCAATTGTAGTGAAAGGCAAAATGGAAAAAGTTGGAAAAAAATCACGAACCAAAAACATACAAAGAGGAAAAATATTCAAATGAGAAAGACAACCGCAAAGTAAGCAGAAGTGTTGTCAGCGATTAAACTTTTCAGTATTATTTAACCATCTTGATTATGCCCCCATACTGGGGTTCTTTAACTTCTACGCTTTTATAGGCGTGCGTATATATGTATGTAAAAGTAAAAATTTAAACGGCTTGTTTGCCTTTAATATTCACTTAGTTTTTGTTTTTTCTTTTCCCATTCAATTCAATTTCCTGTATTACTTGCATGTGATTGTAGAAAAAGTTTTCAAGGTTATTTTGTGGTTTCTGTTCAATAAGCGATTTCCTTACATTAAGCGAACGTCGTTTTCTTTTTTCCTCTCAGTTCTTTGGCGCCTTTATAACGCCACTCAAAGTTGGCATTGGTACTGCTTAGTAATGCACATTACTTTTTCACATTGCAAAATAATAGAAACAAAAATCTAAATGAAGCAACAATCTGAAGAAAATATTTTCAAAGAAAGTATAGAGTGGCAGATCATTTGAAGTTTGTGCTAGCTGAAGCTGTTGAAAGTTTCACAGCGATATGGCACGTCGAAGACACAGCAAGCGCCGCAAACGATAACATATAAGAAACTGCTGTTTTACCCAGTCAACAGTCGGAAGCGTTAATGTGTATATTTTCGTATTCGTTCGGTATTACACTATACTCAATCATACATCCGGCACACTTTTGGACTTTTATACGATCGGTCACGCGTAGGACCCGAATTAAAGAGTTAGCGAATCTTAATTTACCTGTGATTAAGTCACAGTTACTGGGGCTTTGATTAAGTTCGTAGCATGAACTTTCCACACTAACACAAATTTTTCCCCGTTATGCATGCCCTCGGGGCGTGCCGTGTAGAGGCACATTGTTCCCACCAAATGCTCATGATTTTAACTGAGAGCGAGAGACCCGCTACAGTGTCGATAAACCAAACGCCCAGAAAATTAAGCGGCTTGCCTGCGGTCCCGGATATCGGAACAGAAAGTGTTGAATCGACTCCTCTTCATCCTAACAGTTTCTGCAATTTGACATATAAGCAGAGGGGAAGGTATTGTAATACATGATGATTGCCGTGAGTACGTTCACGGCAGATTTATTTATTTTAAGAAGGAAGCTCGTTTCTTAGAACTTGAAGATTTAAAAATCGGATTGGTCTACAGCGGAACGCCACAGGGTAGGGTTTTCCCACCAATGCTGTGGACACTGGTTATCAACGAGTTGCTAAGGCGGTTCGACGGGGAACCAATCAAACTTACGGCACATGCAGATGAGGTTTCAGTCATCATAGGCAGCAGATGGCTAACAACAATCAGCTCTCTGATGGATCCGGCACTTCGGGATGTACAGGTCTGTGCATCTGGAGTTGGGTTAATCGCCAGCGCAGAAAAACGCGTTATAGTATTTACTAGGAAATATAAGGCCCCTTTTTTGACAAAGCCTAAGCTTTGAGGGGTAACCCTAAAAGAAAAATGTAGAAGAAAATAACTGGGAATCATCCTAGATAGCAGGGATGCACCTTAACGTTAAGCTAATCGTTTATCAAAAAATTTCCACCGTTTCCGTTGAAACACTTCGAAATATTATCGATAAAGAAATAATCAAGATAAATTGTATCTCGTTTTTAACCGAAACGAAAAGCTTTCGTTAACGTTAAAAACGTTAACGAAAACGTGATACTTTATGTTTGAATTGTGCTGGCAATGCTATAGCCATGGTGAAGCCGTAAGGTGGCAACAACGAGCGCACATACACACACAAACTCTATGTAATTTGTTTGTGTAATTCGTTGGTGGTAATGTCAAAAATACTCTGAGAAATGTTCGTACTGTCAAAATTCACGAGAAAAGTTGCAATCAGCTTGGATAATGCTTTCACCTTTAATGACTCCGCCATCAATCAGCTTTGCCAGCATAGTTTGAAATTAATAATCAACATAAACGATTTTATTTCGTTTTGATATGGCAGAAAACGAAACGAAATCATTTCGTTAATTTGACGATCTTAACGTTAATAAACGAAACGAAATGACTTCGTTTCGTTTATTAACGTTGATTATCGTAACGAAATGATATCGTTTCGTTGGTTAAGCATGCCTGCTAGATAGTCAGTTATCGTGCAAACTCCATGTGGAAGAGACAGCGAAGAAAGCCTCCGCGGCACTGTACGCATGCAAGAGGATGCTCGGATTTCTCAAAAGCTTTAATCACCTCAATATGGGCATTTTCAACAGTGTGCGTGTTGAGCAGCATACATCCAGAGCAACTCAACGTTTTCTCTTGTCAGTTGCTCAAGGGATTTCAGGATAATGAAAAAGAGGTTTATTGGCCTATACTTCTTTTAACTATTGATCACATGGAACTAGTAAGTTCAATCCTTAAAAGTTAGCTGGGTTTGTACTTCATTTCTATTTTTGTCTGTACGTACGTGCGTACCATCAAATGATGCAAATTTTTAGCACAACGAACATGCGAATCATAACAATATGACACCTAAGAAACGACAGGATATTTTAAAGGATCTATTTAAATAAAAAAAAAAAAATATATATATATATATTAACGGGAAAAATATGCTTCTTCACATCCGTGATGACAGCAAATGACTACACCATTGGCACTGATATATTTCTATGTGCATATCGTTAACTTAACTTACATAAGTAGATAGATATCAATGAACAAGAAAGGTATCAGGAAGTTGAGTGCTTTGATGAAAATTTAATTTAGAGGTTTAAGGTTCAAATCGGTTGAATTTTCCCCCAACGGAACATGGGGCTTAGTACATAGCCGCGATAAGGCATGCCAGTCATAAGAGGCGACCAAAACCTCTGATCCGAAGCTTCGAGGGGTCGAAAAAGTGCTTCATGTGGCAGAGGGTCTAGAGTTGAAGTAACATAAGATCAACGGCTAAAAGTTCAATGCTGTTATGGTCACTTCAAATAGCCCTAAAAACAATTGGGCGCATAAACAATTCGAATAGTCATTACGTCAATTACGATCACAGCATTGGTAAGAAGTTTAGCTCAATATATTCTTGCTATTTCAAAGGAGTCCGCAGCGGTTGAGCTATTAATTTGATTTTTTATGAGAAAGCATCGCCGAAGCCGAAAATTTGGAATGAAAAATCGCAATTTTTTCACCCCAAATTGTCTCTAAACTATTAACTCAATAAGCTCCTCTTATCTTAGCCCCAATGGCCTCATTTTTTATCCCATTTATTTTACTATAATGGGACTGAAATAGTCAATAAAATCGATAAATGCAAGGCACGATAACCTCCGAAGAGATTTAAGGCGATTTGCATCGTGCTCCTTTAAGTTCTTGCTACAAATTGGCAGGACTCGACCTACATATTTTACACCGACTCTGAATGGCATATGGGAGGCAGATTAGTTTTCACTGACAGGCTTTTCATTTGCCAAATCAGTACCGAGGGGCGCTTAAAAAATTTGTTTCTAATTGATAAAACTTGGTGCTTAACTTTTGATATTGCTTTGCCCGGCCGCCGGGTACCAAATAAAGATGGTCAGTATTCGGGCTCCGAATCGAAGGGTATAAGGATTAAATGGGAGCAGTATACGAAATATAAAAAAAAAATCCTTTTTTAATTCGACTGAAGAATAAAAATAAAATTAAAAAAATGTTAAGCACTTTATATATGTACATAAATGGACAAAAATCACCGAAAAATAGTCTTGTTCAACTTAGAACAAGAATATGTCTTTATACCAAGAGACATTATTCGCTGATTTTTGTCCATTTATATAAAGGAAGTGCTTAAAATTTTTTTATTTTTTTTTTTTATTTTCTCCTATTCTTACATTTTCTCGGCGTTTTATCATATCTGTGAAGTTTTACAGTTGTACCTCAATGAGAACTTACATAAAAATCAATCCCAAAATTCTCTCCGTTTCGTACGATTTTTCTAAATATTTCATCCCGTGCGCCCCCTAGCGAACCTTTTTGTATTGTGTCATCGGCTGTCATCGACCTCTGAATTAAGTTTGAAATTTCAAGTCTCTAGCTCAGCGGCAAGTTACTTACTTAAAAGCTGGGTTGACAATTTTCAAATTCTTTTCTAATTATTTCGATCCTTGCGCCACCTAACGGATTTTTTTCTTTTGTTGCATTGTCACGGTGTTCTAACGTATGTGTAAAGTTTCACGTTTGTAGCTCAATGAGAAGTTACTTAAAAATCGATTGCAAGATCTGTATGAAAAGCGGACAAGCATTCAACCGACCTAATATATAGGAAGTAATATATCAATAAAATGTAACGGTTATTCAACAGTTGTTACCATTTTAATACGTGAAGGTGTGAAACAAAATGATTGACCTTATGGCCGCTTAAGAAAAATAAAGCTGACTCCATGACCATTTCGGAAAAGCAGGATGGTCATAATATCAATATCGTTGACATTATTCCCATTTAAAATTTGGTGTTGAGACCATTTCATATGACTATTTAAAGTGGTCTAAATGTCAATTTGACGTTATGGCCGTTGAACTGACAAATGTCACCCATCTCGGCCAGAGAACCAGAATATGCTAATATCAGAACATATCGGACTCATATAAAAAGTGAAAAAAGTACCATATAATCGAACAAAATTTGTCAACGCTCTAAGGCTGAAATTTAAAAGCTGGAAAAGCACGATTTTAAGTAATGTGGAGTAAAAACTGCAAGAAGGCATTGAAATCAATAACGACTATGTACAGAAGATAACCAATTGTTGTTAGTCACCGCATTGATGTAGTTTTGCGAAGTCCTCCCAGACTTGAAAATAATAACAATAAAAATCTATAAATAACCGTCGATAGGGGAGCAACAAATTTAAAAAAAAGTAGCAAAAATTCAACACAAAATCACAATGAAAACACAAAATGCAGTAAATCAAAAGCTAGCTAAGCCAACAAACAAACAAATAAACCCTGTAATGTTAGTGGCTAGCAACTTCCGACAACTTTAACAGCGAAATATGCGCACACATATGGTGTAAGGTTTGTAAATATGTAGTTGTATGTGTGAGAAAACAGAAAGTAGCGTTGGAAAAAATTGTGTGCTACACCAGAGAGCAATTTCCAATATTTAAACAATACAAAATAACAGACGTGCAAATAAATGGCGAGGCGCAAAGTTCATCTAAAGGATTCGATTCACACATACACATACACACTTGCCAGTACACATATATGCATGTGTATGAAGTAGTATGAAATATTTGGATGTAACCTAAAAAGTGCAGCCAAGTGTTTTGTTTGTGCCTAAAAATATACACAGAGATTGCAATTTTTATGCTGGAACTTGCGGTTTTATTGTTACACATGTAAATATGTATAGATGTGCATGTATTAATGCGTGTTGCCTTGACGTTTGCAACCATCCGTTTGCCGCTTTGCATTGCCGAGATGCTATAACTAACTCTTAAACAAGTGTTGATTTATGGCATTTTCCGGTACGATTAAAAAATAAAAAAAATACAACAAACACATGAAAATAAAGTGAAAGGCAAATTGCTGTAAATGCAGAAAGGAAACGCAAAATGAGAGGAAATAAATTTCACAAATAATAGAAAAAGTAGCGCAGTACAAAAATGTTAAAGAAAAATTAAAAAAAAATTATGCACGTAAAAAAGTCTCAGCTGGGGTGTAATCAAACAATAATTATACCCAGTTGGGACATTTAACAACAACAGCAAAAATTAGACCTGAGAATACAAGAATCAGCAAACGAAAATAGCTGCAAGTCAGTGGTTCTTTTTCTTAACATTTTGTTAAACATATTGTAACGAATTTAGTGAAATTCCTCTTATTTGCAACCTTCCGCTAACGTTCGTATCGCTAAACTGTTGAACAAAATAACTCCAATATTCAATAATGCAAAATGGTCTTTATTAGACTACTTTGAAAATACTTCACAATAAGACTTATGGGCAAATCCCAAAAACTTTTACTTTTTTGGATACTCGGGTTTTACACACGGGCAAAAAACTTAAGGACAGAAAAAAGTACAAGGACATTAAGTTTGACCTTTTGACTATCCAATCTGATGATTTTAAAAATCAAGAAAGTTGATAGTAAGTTTTTGCAGGACTTCGAAACGTAAAAATCGTCGATTTTCACACTTTTTCAAGCGATACCCTTGATTTTCTTTTTTTTTTTTAATTTTTTCGTTAAAAGTTTGAGGCATCGCTAAAACGCTATGGAATTTCAACTGAATGTTGTTTTTGAGACGGAGATTCTAAAAGTATGAGCAAAACTAATGTGCCCCTCCAATACTGAAAACTATCATCAATCAAAGTAGCGAGACTTTTTTTTTGTCATTTTCAATATTGACAGTTTTTTGCTTATAGCTTTTTGAAGCAACTGTGTATTGAAATTTGGATTATGCACGATAATAGCCTTTCAGGTTTGAAGGTAGAGGCAGAAAAGTGGAAGCACTTGGTTGCGTAAATTTTTTCAGGAGCATGTTTTTTTGGTGGCACAGCTACAATTTTACTTTTATCACTTCATACCCGTTTGTTAATTTTTTCTCTACCCCACATTGGTATACCATCAATTGCCTCATCTTGGAGTATTCGCGCAAGGAAAGTTATTGATGTTTTTACATGGGGCAAATATACGAAATTTTCGGCAAAAATTGGCAATCGTCAAAAAGAGCAAAAAAAAAATTTTTTTTTAAACCAGGTTTTATTTAAAAGTAAATGAAAAGAAACACAAATTTAGTACAAAAATTAAAAAAAAAAAAATCCTACACTTTTTGACGATTGTGAATTTTTGTCGAAATTTTCGTATATTTGCCCCATGTAAAAACATCAATAACTTTCCTTGCGCGAATACTCCAAGATGAGGCAATTGATGGTATACCAATGTGGTGTAGAGAAAAAAATTAACAAACGACTATGAAATATTTGACGGTTACCCGGTTTCATATTCTTGCCGATATCTCTAAAACCGGATTTCGGGTATCAACAAAATTTTACCTAAATATACCGCACATAGATATGTACATCTTGATAAAATTTCAACACAATCGGTTAAGAAGTGTTTAAATAAGTAAAAAAATTTAAGGTTTTCCGGGTTTATATTTATATCAATATCTCCAAAACCGGATCTCGGGTATTAAAATTTTTACCTAAACATACTTCGTTCACATATCTATATGTTTTTAAAGTTTCAAAAGAATCGGTAGAAAGGTGTTAAAATAAATGTTTTGCAAACTTTGCAGTAAAAAATATTTGGCGGTTATTCGCTTTTATATTTTTACCGATATCTACAAAACAGGGTGTCGTGTATAAAAAAATTTTACATAGCTAACAGCAACATATATCTCCATATTTTGTTAAAATTTCGATATAATCGGTACAGAAGTGTTGAAATAAATGAATATTTATCATTGCGACCTTAATTTATATATATTTTTCTCGATCTTTTGACTATATCTTTTTAAGGCATTATGTAAGACGAGTAACGGCGATGCACTATAGCTCCCATTTACCCCTCAATGTCCCTAACAAAAAGATATTTGCGTGATACCATGTTTCAAAAAAAAATTTTTTTCTCCAAAAAAACCAAATTTTGGCGGATTTCCCCTTATACTTCGCAACCAAGAGCGTGCTTAAATCAAACTGATTGCTGCTTACTCAGCTTTCGCTCCTTTTATAATCTCTGCTGTCTCGCTCGCATACTTCTAGGCGTTTCTTCTTCTAGAATTTACTACTTAGTTACCAGCTATAAACTTACTAGCTATAAACTACAAATGCACGTTTATAGCCTCTCGCAGAGCCATATGCGCGTGTATATGTATGTGAGTAATACTTCCACCGATGATTGCATACTTTTTTGAGTATCCCAGATATATGAATGTGTTTGTGCATATCTCTCCGCTCCTTGTATGTACATATGTGTATACATAATGATTGATTTGTTTATGTAAATACAAGTATCGGCTTAGAGATGATAGTATCCCTTAGTGTTGCTAATATTCGTCACAATATGTATGAAGTGTTATGATCAACGGTGGGCACCACTACATTTACACGGTTACAAAATTGAGAATGTGTTAGTATACACGAACGCGTAGCGAGCACGAAAGCATATAAGTTATTTATTTAGTTGGTTTCAATGAACAGAGACCACGTGTCACACGCACTCTTCCGAACTATCAGAAACAATATTAAGATAGAGATGTTGCAGGCGCAAACTTCGGTGGAAAGCAGCGGAGCGTAACAAATTTCTAGTAGGTCACTTCCACCACATCAAAAACTTTAACATAATTTAAGCACACAATAATAATAATAATAAATACACTGATTGGAGTTTTAGGGAGTAAAAGTTAAAA